>NC_027749.1:42831735-42832953 GCF_000695525.1 Brassica oleracea var. oleracea
AAAGTATCATGGTTTGGATGAGCTCTGATGCCTGCTTTAGCAGCTTCAGCAGATGTACATTTGTGAGGTAAAACTAACCCTTGCACCAGTTTCTTCATAATGGATCGACCTGCAACAGTCTGGTTCTTAAACAGAACCTTTCCTAGCCCCTGTTTCTTAACCAGAACCTTTCCTGGCCCCTGTTTCTTCTCCTCTCTCTCCAATCTGGTTATCTTCGAGTATCGCTATGATCCTGAGCCACATTAATAACCCAATCCAAACTTTCCAGGCCCTACTTCTAGCAAATCGTTGATTCCTTTGTCGACACGCTAAGTAAATCCAAACAAATCTCCTATTGAATAGAAGAAAAATCATACCTTTATTATCCAAGCCATCGCCACTTGAAGACCCGAGATCACATGTATCTGTGTAAATCGTAGATCGTAATATCTTCGAGCCCCTATCAATTCCGGTCTTTTTCATATTCCTCTGCAACCCAATCAATCCTGATTGATCCCGTCGGATCAGATCATCGTGAACTTTCCCTTGTTTGCTAATACCGTAATCCTGATGAAGATTCGGTATCTCATGTGCTATTCCGACCCTCTTTCTTTCCGGATCCCACTCTCGAAACACCATCGGAACCCTAGATTTAAATCACCTTCGTCATCGCCACCATTTTTTTTAAAGGTGTATTAAATTCTTATGGTGACAAAAAAATACAATAAATTTAAAAAGTAAAAAATATAATCAAAATTATTTTCAGCGATTTTATATATCAGCGTGGCAACTTTGACAATACAAAAAGTATACTATAAGCATCTTATAATCTGGAATATTTCTGTATTTTATTTTAAAAGTTATTTTCGTCTGTATATATAATCAATTTTTTTTAATGAACTTATTAATGATACAGAAACAACAAAAAAGTTAATTTAAATATATGCTTATGAATGATACGAAATTAATTTATTTTATTACTTGTTTTCCCTAATCAATTTCTAGCTTTTTAATTTAGCAAACATTGTTAGTAACATTTGGTTGATTAATAATTTAAATTTTCAAAAAAGAAGAGATACTAGATTTCTGGCTGCAATATCTTTTGTTGATGATTGTACCAACTTTTAACCATTTAACTGTAAAATCTGGATATTGGATAGCACATAATTTGCTGAGAGATGATGAGGAAACGAACACTACAAGAAAACATCAAGGATTCTGAGGGAAAAAATCGTCAGA
>NC_027749.1:42833053-42837528 GCF_000695525.1 Brassica oleracea var. oleracea
GTATTGTTTTGGGTTTGACTCCAAGTTTTGAGTCACACTTGACAATTTTCCCTACATTATCTGAATAACTCAATTATTTACTTAATTTATAAGGTTTTTTCATTTTTAATTCTAAAATAAATACTTGTTTTATTGATTTCGAAAATGACTTCTCCAAACGTTTAGATATCTCTGCGTGTCTTGTCAATTCCAATAAAGAGCAAATTTTTATTTATTACAGTGTCGGCAGAGCAAATAAATCGACAAAATTACAAAACAAAGAAAATGTGAATAAAGCAGGAAAAGAGAAAAGAAAAAAAACGTCAAATCGTCGTCACACCACTGTGGCAGAAATCAATAGGAATATCGAAATTTAATAATGTCCTTCAAAAAGATACTTTAAAAAAATTATTCAAAAAAAATCTCTTAGATATTAAAAAGTTCAACAATGAGATATAATAATCAATAATTTTGATGGTTTCTATAGCATTATATATCTATATTTTCCTTGAAAATAAAAAACTTTATTATAAAGAAGATTTTATTTAAAGTAAGCCTCTGTCATAGAGGATTTCCATGTTTAGGAACAGATATAGAAAATGTTTTTCATCTCAAAATATAGAGACATAATTAATATTTTCTATATTTTTTTCAAAAAATAAAGAAACTTTATTATATAAACATTTATTGGAACAAATCTACTTTTATAATAGAAGTTTTCTATTTAAAAAAAAAATATAGATATAGGTTAGAAATATTGTTATACTGCTTTGTCCTTTATATAGTGCCATCTTCTTCATTAGCTGCCTACACACTTAACATTTGTTGCCTTCCAATCTACCTCTGAAATTTTCTTTCTCACTCTCAAAATGAAGCTTTCGATGCGTTTGATCTCAGCTGTTCTCCTCTTGTTCATGATATTCGTTGCTACAGGTTCATTACTTTCATAATTTAATATCTAACTATAAACATATGTATGAAAATATACAATCATTTACAATATATGATATATCAATAACATAACAAACTTTTGTATATATATATTTCATGTTTCAAGCGAATGTTCTTGTGAATGCTCATAGAAAAAGTTGGTTTGTGTCGCTTATCCTTCCTACATGATTTCAATTATTAAAAACTATTTAGCAAAATTAAATACTTATGGTCTAAACAAAGTGTTTGTATTGGTGTTGATTTTGTCTAGGGATGGGTCCAGTATCAGTGGAGGCACGCACATGTGAGTCACAGAGCCATAGGTTCAAGGGTCCATGCGTGAGCGACAATAACTGCGCAAACGTGTGCCACAACGAAGGTTTTGGCGGAGGCAAATGCCGTGGACTTCGTCGTCGGTGCTTCTGCACCACACATTGCTGATTCATTGAACCTCATAAATCATCAAAATCATCGATCCATTGTCTTGTGTTTGCTTCTTTCTTATCTAAATCTTCAGTAAAGTACCATGTCGTACGGTACGCGTGTGTTTGTCTTTAGTTTGTTCTCGAATAAGTCGTTTGTGTCTTTACAGTTTTAAGGTAATGTTATATTCTAAATGATGGTAACTGGGGATTTGATAATATAAACATGACTAAAATTAAAATGTGGTACTATATAACTGCAATTTATGTGTGTTTGTGGGATAAATGATAGTTTCCATTGAATAAGTGGTGTGAAATCATATTTGATTGAGGAAAAATATTTTGGGATTTCACTAGATAAAATATTAAAAATCTCGGTTTCTATTTTTCTGAACTTGAAAAATCATAGATCAAACCAGAAAAAGTATATTAAACACCAAAAGTTAAATATCCCAGTCAACGTTAACTTTATTGTATGCATGTACTCAATCCATGTCTATGTATAGTCATAGTCTATGCTCTTTAGAAAGGAAGAAATTTGAGATCACACTCTTCTATTTCCACTAGCCAGTGCATGTTATTGTGAAGGAGATTCAACTTCTTTTAAGAGCAAAGTTCTTGGAACTCGATAAGAAAACTTATAAAATGCTGACTATCTCTACCTCAAGCAACTATAATTATGAAAGCTATCTCTCAATTGGTTTTGACGCCGGTGGAAGTTCCCTAGTGGATAAATTGAAGGTTTGTGGTTGGATTCTATTGTTGGTTTCTTGGGGATCGTCTTGAGGAAGCTGTAGGAGCTGAGATAGTAAGGTTTGAGGGTGGCCCGAACATCGGCAGCTCGTGGCAACTAATGGTTGATGTTTCTAAGGTTCTGGTTTTTAGGTCTGTCCGTGTTACGCTATCGTCATGCTGCCTTAAGTCTGCTTTCTAGTTGGTTATTTTTTTTTTTGGTTTCCTTGTTGTGGTGTTTTTCATTTTTTGTTTTTTATGTTGTTTTAGATTTTTTTTTCTTTTTCTACTACTAGTTGGACACTGTCATTTCTATCAAAACTGAATATGGTAATAAATTTTAACACTTTACCAAAAAAAATTAGTTTTGCCATATCCAAATTTAAACTTAGCCCGACGTTAAACACCCTTGCCATCATCAATTGCCCACAAAGCATCTTCCTCTCATCCTTATTGTGCTTCACTTGAGTCTAAGAAGGTGTTATTCACTTATCTATGTTAGTTGATTTGGAAATATATATAAAATTTGAAAATCCCTGTAAAGTTTAATGATTTTCAAATATAACAAATGAATTTTAATTATTAGTTTCAAATCCAAAGGTTTCCATCAAATATATATCTTTGTATTTTAATAAATAATTTCAAGTACTCTAAATTCCATTATAAAATAATATCTTTAAGTAAATTTATAGTATAACTTTATATATTAATACTTGGCAAATTAATAAATATTATATAGGTTAATAATTTCTCTGGTCTAATTAAAGACTAGTGTAAAATATAACACAATTCGAGAAAATAATTAGATAATAATATTTAAAATAATTTTAGATAAATATATGGTTTCATTAAAATAAGAAATATTATATACTGATATAAACACAATATTTTATTTTTTATTTATTTTTATAATATTTTTTCTGTAATATATTTTTATTTTAATATTTTGGAGCTATTTTGAATTACATATAAAATATATTAAATAACCAAGTTAAAATAGGTGAATTTCAAATCTATAAATATTAATTGATATATAATATAATCAATCGAATTTTCTAAATAAAAAATAAGAATCAGAAAACACGAACAGACAAAAACTTTTTTTTTTGAGAAAACTGAGGATCAAGAAAGAAGGTATGAAAAGTGACGAGGAAAAACATACGGAGGAAAAGATTAAAGAAGGAGACGGTAATAAAAAGTGAAAAGGAAATCAGCCTGACTTGGACAATTCATCGAGAAAAATAAGAAGGTATGCTCTATTCTTGAAGACACACTCTTTGAAATTCCGATAAACACAGTTTCGATCTTGGTTACTAAGCGTGGTTGGTTTTGGCCGGAAACGAAGGAAACGCGAGTTCTATTCGAAGGAATTTAAATATATATATATATATATATATGAACATATATCATATGTCATGTGTTAACTTATTTTAAATCTGAAGTATAAGAACATACACAAACATATAACTAAATGTGTTTTTAATTTCTAGAGATGTATCTGTTGGAAGCAAAAACCGTTTAGGTAAAAAGCAGGACTTACACACGTAAAGAATTTCTTGTGACTCGAGATTCCTTTGGCCTTGTGAATCTTCATGCCAAGATAAAACAGAGTGGCCAAATCTTACTTTAAAAGCCAAGTAGATACGCCGAAGATCTTAACTTTATCAGTATACAACTTATAATACTAGGGACATTGCGGAGTTGTGGACAGAGTTCTTGTTTCATCTCAATATTTGTTAGGATTATTGTAGTTGTGATGATGAACTGTGTATGCATTGTTCTCCACCAATAAAGGACTAAACTGTGTTAGTAATGTGATTGATATAGTTCATGTTGTTGTTTGTTGTGTCACTGAGACTTACTGTTTGTTTGTTTGTCTTTTTAATTTGATTTTTGTACTGTTGACAGTACATAAATTATATTAAAACAGTACATAAATTATATTAAAGTTGTTGAAAGTATATTTTGTTTCTGGATATTTTTTCTCCAGTTTAGTTGTGTAAGTTTTGTGTATTAAGTAATAATTTTTATTATCCTTATTATGTTTGTTATATATATATTTTTTTAAACTTGCTGCTCTTACCGAACCTTTAAAACAATTACATGAAGACTTGTAAAAATAACTATAAAATGAGTGACAGTTCTGAGTATTTGAGCTTTAATGAGTTTTAAACGAATTTATGTATTTCTCATAAGAAGACAATAGCATTGGCCTGTTGACATTGAGCATGTAAGCTATTTTTATAAGACAAGAGGAATGAGCAGGTGGAGCTGTTGTTTCCGCCTTTGTGTCTGTCGGGATTGTCTCTTGTATCTCCTGTTGTGGCTGCGTTTGTTTATCTTTTATTTGATGGGTAATGTGTAAACAAAAATCATTGTTAGTTGTATTTATCAGAGTTCATAACTTACTCT
>NC_027749.1:42837750-42843424 GCF_000695525.1 Brassica oleracea var. oleracea
ATGTATGTGTCGTTGAGTTTTAGTTGAGGTGATTGGTTTGATATATTTTTTTTGAAGTTTATTTCTAGGATTAGACAAAAAAGAGAGGTGATCATTAATGATTCGTATTTTTTGGAATTCTAGTTTTTGGTGTTTTAATTGTTTGGGTTGTTGTGGTTTCTTTTAAGCTGTAAAATAAAGGTTCGTGTAAAATTAGTTTGATAAGTAAGTGAGATAAATAGACGAGCACATAATTTGGGTAGGAAATATTTTTGATTATTGATGTTAGCACAATATAGATAATAATATAAAGGGAATTGTGTGTTGATTGTTTCTTACGGATCAATGAGGAGACGGATAACGACTCGAGTTGTTTCTTTGCTAAGGTCAGAGCCTTGGACAGATTGGATTTGCCCAACCACATCTGCAAGTTTAAATATCAGTTATGATAACAAAATATATTATAAACCCAGATGCAATATGATAATATACCTGGGAGTTCTAGGATTGTGTTAGCAATCACTTGGAAATTGTCAAATAGTCTAATTATGATTGGAGATTGATCTCAGGAGCACCTGTGATGACTTCATAAATAATAGTTGGTGAGATGAAACGAATGAGGAATGAATGATCAATTATCTTGTACATGCTTGACCACCTAGCAACCTCAAAACGATCGTCTTTCACAATGGAACTGACTTTCAAAGATGGCATGTAATGATTAGCACGTCCAGCGGAAATAAACCCATGAATCACGGAATCTGCAAATAATATTATTTAACAAAGAATCAGAAAATCAATTAAAAAAATTATATTAAATAAGTGTGATAAATCGAAGATTAACTTACCTTTTCATCAAGGAAGAGAACCGTGATTCCCATAAAATCACTGTTTTTCTTGAAGTTCAGGGAATCCTATAAGCGAGGAGGTTAGAGGCTATGCTCTGACTACTACGACCAACACGGAGAGACTCGAAGGGTGAGTGACGGATGCTGGGAACGCCGGTTTGAGGGACTGGAGAGGCAGGGAGACATTTTCTAGAAGATCGTTAAAGATAAGAGGAATCAATGAGTTTTGTGGAGATGCATATTGGGTTCATCAAAGATGAGAATCATATATATAGGGCTTACAGAAAAGCTACAAATCAGGAACATTGAAGATCAAGCGATTTAAGATGGGGAGATGAAGAATTCACCGGTGAAAAAATAGATTACGAACAGACACACAACGCAACTCTGTAACTCAGACTTGTCTAAGACAATGATGAAAAGAACCCTAACTCATGTTAAACGAAGACATTTTACAATATGGAAAAACTATAATTGTTGTTTTTTCATATAACGTGATGAACCTCATTTAAAAATGAAACTAATAATACACTTGTAGGCCCGCCGGCCCACAGAGAAAACCGAAGAAGCAAAGGTTTCCAACCTTCATAACTATATATTAGTTTCGGCCATCAATGTACAATGTACAATGTATCCTTTAGTTTAGTGGTATAAATGTTGGTGTTTATATCTCAATAACCTGGGTTCGAGCCACATGCTTGACACTTTTTTCACACTTTTTAAAGGTGGGATCCATCAAAATGCTGACGTGTTGCCTCATGAAAGAGGGAACTGCCTCATTATATTATAGATTCACATACAAGTAAATACGTCGTCAATTCTTTGAATGTATGTTCTAAGATTTATTCAAAAATATAGTTGGTTAGTATTGAAAATTTAATCCTCAAGTAGAGGGGCATTTCGTTGTCAAAGTATCTCGAGAGAATAGCGTCATAGATCCTTGTGAGAACATTTCCAAAAATATTCTATATTTTAGAGTTTTCAAAACTCTAAATTTGAAATTTTAAGGTGTTCTTCTACAAAAGCAAAATTTCAAACTTGACTTCAAAATTATTTGTCTGTTACACTATGATCTTTATATTTGTTATAATTAATATAAATACATAATACTTTTATAAATTACTAGCACATATATAAAAATATTACAGTAATATTAATTAATAAAATCTTATATAAATATATAAAATTATAGATAGAAATACATAATTAAATATTAAACTACAAGCAAAATACAACATTATTCCATAAAATTATTTTCATAATGCTCCATCTTCGGTTATACAAAATTTGTTTGGAAAATATTTTTGAAATTTTGAAGGTTTGAGAGAAATTTTGGAGGTTCCGAAGAAAATTTATCAGTCTATTAGTGTTGTTGTAATATTTAAATTTGTCTAATAATTATGTCTTTATGTATCTTATTTAAGAGTTTTTATTAAGTTTCTTTTGTAATATTTTTTGTCTAATTATAGTCTTACAATATTATAAATCTTATTATAAAATTTTTATTTAATTTTATTTGTCAAATTTTGCTTTATAAAAACAAATTTTAATTATTTATGATATATAAAAAATGTAAGGATTAAAACAATAAATGAGAAAACACTTAAAAATCATAGATGTGATGTGTAATTAATTATAAAGATCAAAATACAAATAAGCAGATGAAACTTCAAATTTGAAGTTCTTTTTTGGAGAGAAAAAAATTCTATATTTGAAATTATAGAGTTTCTTTTGGAGATGATCCGATCATCATCATGTTAACTACTCTGAAAGTATATAATATTCTAACTTATCTCTTAATCCTTGTTAACTGCTTATTGAGAATATATGTTTAGTTAATGAAATACTTTAAACTAGGTTAAATTAAATACTTTAAACTAGGTTAAGATATGCGCCTTGCACATAATGAAAATTATATATATAAATTATTTTATGTATTATATGTTTTTTATATATTATGAAATAATAAATATATATTAAATAATTAAAAAGTCAGTAACTATTACATATATAATTAAATTGGTGTGGACATATAAATAAATTTTATTAATCTAAACAAGATTTTTTTCTATTTGATAAGGTATATAATTAAATTTAAATGATATCAACATATATACAGTATAGTTTAATATTAATATCTATTAAATGATGTTTTCTACTCATATGATTTTTTTTGATCATTTGTATCTTTTATAGCAAAAATAAATGAATTACTGATGACAAAATTTTCTTTGTGGGATTTATAGTTTTAGTATTTATCAATTTAAAAAAAAATTAAGTTGTCAATATTTGTTTAAAGCTTTTATCAAAAAAAATTGTTGAAAGTAAATTTCAAAATTAAAATATTTATGTATTTTTAAGGTGTACATATTAATTTAAAACGATATATATATATGTATATATCTTTTAATCTTAATACTTATTAAATGAGACTTTATATTTATATGATTTTGTAATCATTTGTTTCTTGTTATACCAAAAATTTAAATCATGAATCACAAAATTTGAATTTGATACTCTTAACAGTTTTAGTAATTTATAGTCATTTTAAAAAACTCAAAGTATAACATAAACAGAAAAATCTAAATTTTTATTATATGGTTAATGTGGTCGTTTAATTTATTTGAATATTTTCAAAATTAAATAAATATAATAGAAGGTACACAAATTTTTATCAAATATTGTTTATTCAAAATTATCAATTGTCTTATATATTTTAGGGCAAATCTCCAGAATAACACCTTTCTAAGTTTATATCACAAAAATAGCACTCAAAAACTAAAATGACCAAAATAGCACATTTCTAAGTTTATCCTTTGAAAATTTTAATTTTTTTTATTTTTCAAAATTTGAAATCTTATCCCCAAAACCGCATTTCTCAACTCTAAACCCTAAACCCTAAACTCTAAACTCTAAACCCTAAACCCTAAACTCTAAACTCTAAACCCTAAACCCTAAACTCTAAACTCTAAACCCTAAACCCTAAACTCTAAACTCTAAACCATAAACCCTAAATCCTAAACCCCACCCTTTAACTCTAAACCCTAAGTTTGTGACTTTTGATAAAACATTAAGTGCTATTTTTGTGATTTTTGATCTTGAGTGCTAGTTTGGGAACATAAACTTGATTTAGTGCTATTTTTGTCTTTTTCTCAATATTTTAGTCACATTAGGAAATTTCATAACTTTTATTTAAAGAAATAATGAAAACATTAATAATGAATTTATGGTTAGTTTAATAAAAAGTTTATTATATATTTAGATGGACCAACCTATTTTTCTAAAGATTCTAAAAATCATCCTAGTGATGACTTGTGACTACAAAAAAATATTGCAAGCTTCTCAGTTAATATATAAGGGGTATAAGGGATATGCTATCTACTATATTTCATAATTAAAAATAATTAATGGATTGATCTTGAATTTGACTTTACTTTTTTGGTTTTACATAATTTTCCATTGCGACAAAGCAAAAAGAAAATTTGAATTCTCCAACTAATTTTTACCCCAACTAATTTTTACCCAGCAGAAAAAAATTATGTGTGAATAAATAAGTCATTATAATATCTCATTGTATAACATATTTAAAGAAAAAATTGACTTTTAATTCTTGAACTTTCAAAAATAAGCCATAAAAACCTTGAACTCTAAAACACGCCATTTAAACCATGAACTTTCAGTCAAATACAAAAAAAATCGTGAACTTTCATTAACCAAGCTATTTTAACATCATGATTAATCTGCCATTAATTATCGATTAACAGACGTTTAGAAACTAAGCGACGTCATTTTGTCGAAAAGTGAAAATCCTAATCTAAAGCCGAAATCCCCAATTCATCTCTCTCAAATCTCTAATTTCCCATTTCATCTCCTTCTCTAACATCTCTCTACAGAGCTCTAAGAGGAGAAAATGGGTCCGAAGATGAGAGATAAACTTCCTTGTCGACGCAACACTCGCAATTTGGAGAAAGGGTTGAGTAGAGTCAAAGATGACAGAAGCGAAAATGTCAGAAGAAAAGATACTGAAGCCGTAAATGTCAGAGGAGAAGAGGTCCGACCCAAAGAGACTGTAGTTAAAACTATTGCAGAAGGAGGCCATGGAGGGAATGGTGGAGGAAACGATGGATGAAGTGGAGAAGGAGAATCGGCTGAAGAAGATGATTGTGAAGCTGATATATGGTGTTTTATACATCTTGTATATATGCTTTTTAATTGGTTTTCAAGTCTTAATCGAGTCTTCCTAGTCCTTTTCGAGTCATTACAGGTATGGAGTTGCATTGGATGAGAGATGCACCAGCTGGAACAAAAGAGGCAGAAAACAATGTAATTTGGTGATTTTCACGCAGAACAGTCTTGATGACTGTTTCGGATAGCGGAGCAACCCGAGTGACTGTTCTGGATAGAGCGAAACAACCCGAGTGCCTGTTCCAGCGGCAGAGATTTTTAAGGAAACTACAACCTATTTCGGGATTTGCCCTAATCTCTCTATTTTCTCTCCCAGCCGCCTTTGGCTTTGATATATCTTCTTTTTCTGTTTCTCCTGACTATACTACGCTACTTTTTACACAAGGAACCAGACCTTAGAGTTGGAGACTTGAGATTTTGCTACTTTGTAAAGGGAGAAGGCCATCTCTCTCGATTTAGAGAAGAACCCCCTGAACCCTATTACTTTATTTCAGTCATATTTCATGTTGCTTTATATCTCTGTCTCTGTGTTTTCTTGCTTCATGGCTGAGTAGTCAGCTTGCTTAGTCTAGGGTGTTAGGGTGTTAGATCCGTGAGCTTGACATAAATAAGTTATAAATCGATTGTCTTCATTCACTGTTGTTCTTAAGGCTTGCATCAAG
>NC_027749.1:42844457-42845297 GCF_000695525.1 Brassica oleracea var. oleracea
TGCATTGAGGAACAAGATCACCTCCTTCAGACAGCTCACTGATGAGCCTTTCTGCGACGCATGGGAGCGCTTCAATGACTATCGCAGAGAATGTCCTCACCATGGATTTGATGAACCTTTTGGAAATTTTCTATGATGGAGTTGAGTGGGAATTTCAGAGTGCGATGAACTCTGCCAGAAGTGGAGACTTCATGACTCAGACCACTCATAGAGCGTTTGAGCTAATTGAGAACATGGCTGTTACCTCAGCCAATAAGAACGAGGGGAGTGATTGCTCCAAGAAAGGGAACAGTTCTGACACCCAGAAGATAGATGAACTGACTGCCAAGGTTGATCAGCTACTGAAAAACAACCAAGGGCACGTTTTCAGCATGGAGCAAGCTATGGCCGGACATATTCAGAACCAGAACCATCGACAACCGCAAAGCAATCTGCAAGCTGTTCCAGCTACCGAGAACGGTCAACCAGATGAGCTGAAGGGTCTGGGTATGATGATGCAACAGTTGTTGCAGGGTCAGCAGGTTCAGGCCAAGGCGTTGAATTAGGTAACCACGGAAATGGACACCGGGATGGGCAACATGTTCACTGAGCTGAATAACAAATATGACACTCTTACGATCCACATAAGAAAGATCGATGTTCAGCATGCTCAAGCAGCTGAGAGTGTCAAGAGGCAACAAGGGACGCTCCCTGGAAAAACTGATAAAAATCCTAGGACCGAGCACTGTAATGCAATAGAGCAGTCGTTCACTGAGACTGCTCCAGGCGCAGAAGAGAGAGCAGAGCAGCCTACTAGCTCTGCAGTAACTGCTCCCGACGAATCTGCTGAGACTCCACCAT
>NC_027749.1:42845471-42847308 GCF_000695525.1 Brassica oleracea var. oleracea
ACTGAAGGTATTGCCTAAGGTTGATGATCCTGGAAAGTTTGTTTTCCCATGTTCCATCGCAGGAACAACCTTCAAGGACGCTCTTTGTGACTCTGGTTCTTGTGTGAATCTCGTCTCAAAGGCTATTTTAGACGATTTGGGTATTGCCGATGTTGAACATTCTCAGCTGACCCTGACCTTTGCAAACTCTTCCAGAGCAGTCCCATATGGAACCATCCGCAGCCTTCATGTTCAAGTAGGGGAATGTGTTGTTCCTGCTGAGTTTCAAGTTGTTGAGATGAACAAGGATCATGAGATGCCTTTGATATTTGGAAGGACATTCATGGCTACTGTTGGAGCAACCATCGATATGCCCAACAAGAGAGTCTGCTTCTCCAACATCAACAAGAAAGTTTTCTACAAGGCTGTACCCACACATGAGCTGAAAGAGAAAGAGGAAGCTGATGTAAAAGGGTTGTTGAGCAGAGTCTTGAAGCTGAACATGTCTGTTTGTGGAGCTTGTTTTGGAACAAGCCCTCATGCTCAACCTGACTGATCCCTATCACCAAGTCAAGCTAGTAACTTAAACCAAGCACTTGGTGGGAGGCAACCCACTGGTAAGTGTACATATAAGTTCGTTTTCGAAATCAACTTCTAGGATTGCATCTCCAAAGGAAACTTTCGCAAAATAACTTCGAGAAAAGCCCTAAGCCGAAAAACTCCAAAGCATCAAAATGACTAAACCGGGAATCATCCGACCCGCCATCGGGTGAGATGGACAAGCCACGTCTGACTACCTTATCCAAAGGCGAGTTGGATCGACCAATCGAACTCGCCGTTGGGCGATTTGGATGAACCTTATCCAACTCACCATTGGGGGAGTTGGATCAGTCCTGTGCTCTGAACTCTTATCCCTAGAACTCTATCCTCTTTTGGGTCAATTTGAGTCATTTTTTATGATCGAGTCAGTCAAAACTTTGTGGGAATTAGAACCTTATTCCGTGTTGATCACTGATCACCTCGTGCTTTAGTTATCTTATTCAGTGACCTTAGCAGTGAAAGACACACATGTGGACCTGGAACACCCTGACATATCTCACTTGATTCTCCAGAAATTCTCAGCCGATCAGGTTACACTGGGTAGACTTAACTCCACCTAACTTGAACCTAATCTTGACTGAAATTATTCTTGTTATGGGCATTAGATCAGGGAAACGAGAACACACTCAGGAGTTCTTATCCTTTTTGTCCATCTTGTTGATCCTGAGTGGCTAGCTCATCTTTAGCTAGTTCCCACCCTGCACCTTAGCCTTTATTCCACCTTCATGCATTTGTTTTTCAGTGTCATATGTGCAGATATGTGCGAAAAGGTCGGAGAGGAAAGGATCAACGAAGCCTCTTACTCGTTACTGCTGCAGAAATTCAGTCAGAAAGGAGAACAAGCAGATTAAGGGAGCAACCGCTCCATAACCAATGAACTGCGCAAGAGCAGGGGTGGAGAACCAGAATCGTCGTGAAATAAGAACCACCAGTGGCACTCAGAACGATCATGTATTACCTCCTTCTTCGTCACATCACCATATCAACCTTCAAAAAAAAAAAAAAAGAGAAAAAAAGATACGAATAAACGAGAATAATGCGATGGAGAAGGGGAAGAAAGAAAAGAAACATGGAGCCACTAGGGAGGTCGATCAAAAGAGTGGGTACCAAGAGGAAAGTGGAAAGCAGAACAATCAGTTGCATGTTCCGTCGTCAGAACAGTCGCACCAGATAGAGCAAAAACGAGTAGAGGCTGTGGACATTAATGGATTTATCCTCTCTTGCCATTTTGTGCGATATCCTGCATCCTCTACAATGA
>NC_027749.1:42847787-42848415 GCF_000695525.1 Brassica oleracea var. oleracea
GTCTTGATGACTGTTCCGGATAGCGGAGCAACCCGAGTGACTGTTTTGGATAGAGCGGAACAACCCGAGTGCCTGTTCCAGCGGCAGAGATTTTTAAGGAAACTACAACCTATTTCGGGATTTGCCCTAATCTCTCTATTTTCTCTCCCATCCGCCTTTGGCTTTGATATATCTTCTTTTTATGTTTCTCCTGACTATACTATGCTACTTTTTACACAAGGAAGCAGACCTTAGAGTTGGAGACTTGAGATTTTACTACTTTGTAAAGGGAGAAGGCCATCTCTCTCGATTTAGAGAAGAACCCCCTGAACCCTATTACTTTATTTCAGTCATATTTCATGTTGCTTTATATCTCTGTCTCTGTGTTTTCTTGTTATATGGCTGAGTAGCCAGCTTGCTTAGTCTAGGATGTTAGGGTGTTAGATCTGTGAGCTTGACATAAATAAGTTATAAATCGATTGTCTTCACTCACTGTTGTTCTTAAGGCTTGCATCAAGTAACCACTTAGTGCCTGATTCTAGGTTTAATCTATTCATCAAAAGTGTTATAGGTTGCTAGACATAACTTGAATGAGCATCATATCCCTAACCAGCGAAAGTAGATGTTAGGGTGTTTTGTGAACAGATCG
>NC_027749.1:42848589-42849848 GCF_000695525.1 Brassica oleracea var. oleracea
AAATCATCTGAAAGCTTTAATTAATCTTATTACTTGCTTGTTACGAAGCCTTAATCTCAAAACCCCATCGTTGTTTTAGCTAAGTATTGATCCCATAAAGATAAAGTGTAATCGTTGGTCTCTGTGGATTCGATCCTAAAGTGCTACATCGACATACCATTCGATTGTGGTAGTGTGCACATTAGGTTAATTGGTGTGCGTATACACATAATATCAGAAGCTATTGTCGATGATGATGAAGATCAGCTAGAAGAGGAAGATGAGGCCAATGGAATCATAGTTGATGAAGAAGATTGTGCAGATTTAGGAGTTCACTTTGGAGATGTTGCTAGAGAAGCAGAAGAAGCAAGTGATGCAGACAGCGGCGACGATATTTGGGATGAAGATATCATTCCCAATCCATTATCATCGGATGACGATGAAGAAGCTGTGAATCGTAAGGAGATGCGTGCCAATGCAGTCGACAGTGACGAGCTCTTGTTTCTGGGGAAGACATTCAACTATGCTGCTGATTTCAAGGTCGCATTGCTAAGGTACTCTCTTCGGACTAGGTATGATATTATACAAGTCTTCAGCAAAACAGCTTGGTGCAAAATGTTCAGACAAAGAGACAAAGTGTCCATGGAGAGTGTATTGTTATTATGAGAGGAGGAAGCACAAAATGCAGATTAAAGTCTACACCAATGAGCGTATACTTTGAGATTGGGATACTCTTTTTTGGTCAAAAGGTGTTCAATTGGTTCAATCTTTGAAGAGAGATTAAGGATAAACCTGAAGTTCACGAAGAAAGAAATGGCTGATGAGATAAAAAGATAGTCTAATTTGATTGTCATCGATAAACAATGTGCAAAAGCCAAGTCAAAGTTGTACCGGGAAAGAAAAGCAGGTCATGTAACACACTTATCTCACATATGGGATTATAAAGCAGAGATTCTGAGAACAAACCCATATTCAATGGTGGTGACTGAGACTATTCCAGGGGCAACTCCAACAAGCAAGAAAAGATTAGATCACATGTATGTTTGTTTTACATCACAAAGAGAAACTTGGTGTTGGAGTCAAAACCGGTCACGACGGAATCAATGCCTGAAAGTTCCCGGAACACCAACTCTAGATCGATCCTTGAAAACTAAACATTCCCAGAAAACGGTTAACAAGTAAAAGACAGTTTTTCGCGGATGCGAACCGAGGAATGTCGAGAAGAGGAACAGTCTGGATGAGGTCTCGATCGTAAGCGAGGACCGTCTCAACCGAGGTCA
>NC_027749.1:42849935-42850614 GCF_000695525.1 Brassica oleracea var. oleracea
CCGAGGTCACCTCGCCCATGGGCGAGGACGACCCGCACCGAGGTCTCCTCGCCCATGGGCGAGGACGACTCGCGCAGAGGTCACCTCGCCCGTGGGAGAGGACGACCTGCGCCAAGGTCACCTCGCCCATGGGCGAGGACGACCTGCGCCGAGGTCACCTCGCCCGTGGGCGAGGACGACCCGCGCCGAGGTCATCTCGCCCAGGGGCGAGGTGACCTTGGTTGAGACTTCCTCTCTTACGATCGAGACCTCATCAACCCACGCCGAGGTCACCTCGCCCATGGGAGAAGATGACCCGCACCAAGGTCACCTCGCCCATGGGAGAGGACGACCCGCACCGAGGTCACCTCGCCCATGGGAGAGGACCGACCTCCCGTTCCGAAACCGTGCATCCTCATCTAAATTCCCGTAACACAATCCTCGGGCCCTTGGATGCAATACTCATGTCTCGTCTCGCTTAGGATTATCAAAGAAAGACTTCGGGAAAAGTTATAAAAACTTGGTCGTCGAAATGGATTCCTGTCTGCCATATAAAACGGCTATGGTTAGCTTGAACACCAGTTGCCTTAACTATACGGGGAATTGGAATCCGTTCAGAAAAACCAACAGCTGTTTCTTAGAAAACGGCCCAAAAGGGACCTGAACCGCGGCTAAACGGCCCACTTACGATTTTAGAACA
>NC_027749.1:42850734-42852212 GCF_000695525.1 Brassica oleracea var. oleracea
GAAATAATCATGAAGGGTGACGAAAAATGGAAAAGCCCGTCTCGCGACGAATCCGGCCCAGGAAAAGGTGCAGACCGACCTAGAGAGAGTATATAAGGAGGGCTTAAGGTGAGGAGCAAGAGAGGGCTTTCTAAGAGAAATCTTAATACTTAGAGCAATTTAGGCATTTTTTTGTTTTTACTATCGAGCTGAGACTCGACTAGGTTAAAACTTAGGTGGCTAGACTAGCGAACATACCGACAGCTCTCGTGGCCTAGGATCTTACCTGTTGTTCACACTCAAACGCGAATTCGGAAATAAGACCTTTTTTTTCTCTTTTCGCTCTTTTACGATTTATTACTTTCGAATCTTTCATATTGATTGTGTTTGAGGATTGACGCTGACAAAGACAAGCAAACGCACGACGAGACTTCCGTCAATGCCAACGCTGAAAGAACTCCAACTGGAAACGTATCCACAGTCACTACGAACGCCGTGATACTGGACCAGATGAAAGAAATGTTCGCCTCTCTAGTAAAACAGGTGGAAACCTTAACGGCGAAGGCCAAGAGTAAAAACCCGCGCGGGGCCACAAGAGCCCGCAGCGGCAGAAGACTCGATTTTGAGACTTCGAGCGATCGGGCCACACTGGCAGAAAAGGATTCTTCAGGTCAGAACCCTGACGAAACAGTCCTGCCAGGCGCACAACCGACCGCGGAGAACCTTTCACCTCCCGCCGGGAGCAACGAAGGAGGCGATTTCGAGCGGATCAATCTGGACATAAGTGACCAGTCCGATCACTCGGACGGAGGTGCCGACGTCCATCCGACAAGAATGCGAAGCCAGTCCGCTCGGCAGGATGCGTCGTTCGAAAATCCCATGACAGAGGAAGACGAAAACCTCTACTGGGTAGGGCAGGAAGAACTGGCCGAGAATCAGGCTCGGATCCACCGCAGCCAACGCCGACAGGCTCGCAAGGCTGTTAGAAATCCTGATGAGATCCATGATCTCCGCGAGTACATCGTAAAAACTGCGGTAGAAGTCAAGGCGGTTAAGTCGCAGATTCACCACGCGATAAGCGCTGCACCCGAGATCGACAGACATCTCGAGGAAGCACGGAAAACTCCGTGCACTGCCCGGATCACGGAAACTAACATCTCAGATCCTGGAAAAATCAAAATTCCCGTCTACGATGGCACCACCAACCCGAAGGCGCATCTGCAGTCTTTCCAGATCGCGATGGGAAGGTGCAAACTCAAGGAACATGAACGAGACGCACGGCTACTGCCTCCTCTTCGTCGAAAACCTCAAAGGAGCCGTGCTCGAATGGTTTCCTCGTCTGAAACGAAACTCCATCGGAAGTTTCCGCCAGCTCGCCTCGGAGTTCCTCAAACAGTATTCCATGTTCATGGACAGGGAGACCTCAGACGTCGACCTTTGGAGTCTATCTCCAAGAGAAGACGAACCACTCCGCGAATTCATGAACAGGTTCAAGCTGG
>NC_027749.1:42852394-42852534 GCF_000695525.1 Brassica oleracea var. oleracea
CCTCCCAAAAGTACAACCCGCAGAAGACGTCCGCGAGAAGGAAAAACCCTCGCAACGACAGGTATGTCCACCACAAAGGAGAAGATTTCCAGAGCGAGCATAATTACGCTATCAACTCCGAACAGGGAAAGACTTCCGGA
>NC_027749.1:42852634-42877488 GCF_000695525.1 Brassica oleracea var. oleracea
CTGCGAGTTCCACCATACCAGAGGTCATTCCACTATGAACTGCAAGGCTTGCTGCGAAGCTCCTCGCCGGCGAAATTTCGAAGATCACAAGCATAAAAGACCTCCTCCTGGATTCCGATCGCCCTCCCAAAACTGATAAAGAGTCCCCCAAAAACGACACCCGCGAAAATCAGTCGGGCGAGAAACGCGGAAGGAGGCAGGATGACAGAGGAAACGACAGCAACCGTCGAAGGGTGAGCGTGATCATCAGGGGATCGCAATTCTATCGCGATTCGATCTCGTCGATCAAAGCTTATGGACGGAAGGCTGAGACGAGTTCAAGCTGGCTGGCTCAGTCCCCAACCGACGACGCCCCTAACGATACAATCGTCTTCGAAGAGCGGGAAACCATCAGAATCGATAAATCTCACTGCGACCCATTGATTATCGATCTGGTAATCCGAGACCTGGAAGTGGGAAGGATCCTTATCGACACGGGAAGCACAGTCAACGTCATCTTCCGCGATACCCTCCGGAGGATGAACATCGAACTTGGAGAAGTCGTCCCAGAACCAAAACCTCTCACCGGTTTCCCAGGTGCAACGTCAATGACCCTCGGAATCAAACTTCCAGTGATGGCTAAAGAGATGACGAAAATCATTGACTTCGCGGTAGTCGATAACCCGGCCATCTACAATGTCTTCATGGGAACTCCTTGGATCAATGCCATGAAAGAGGTCCCGTCGACTTACCACCTTGGCATCAAGTTCCCAACTCCAAACGGAACAGCGGTAATCTGGAGATGCCATAAACAGTGTAGGCTCTGCTTCTTGGCCGAGCATAAACTACGAAAAACTCAGAACACCCCCGCGGTCAACCCGAAGCGGGCTAAGAAAGCTCAAAACGCTCCTGAGAGCTCCATAATAAGTGATCCAGAATCACCCGACCAGGCAACGACTCCAGACAGCGGCATAGTCCCCAAGTCCATCGCCTTGCCAGAGGACAGCCCGACTCCTGAAACGGTCGTCAATCCAACTAAAGCCCCAACGGCTAAAGTAACCAGAATGATCCCATCCAGCGAGTAGGAACACCCGCTGCAACAAGCAGAACTACGAGATGGCTTGATCCTCGAAAGAGGTACGTAGGCAGCTTGTCATATCGACAAGTTCAGCTATCCCCCTCGTTAAAAAGGGGGGGGGGGACGTATACTCGTATACTCCCACAAAGTCCGAAATATCCATGAATGTACTCGATATTTTCAAAACTTTTTCAATAAATTCTACCTTCTTCCGATTTTATGATTCACTTGCAATAAGTCACAGTACTCTAAGGCTGGCCTAAGAAACGCCCAAGATAAGGGCATACCGTCCAAGCAGTCCTTGGACGAAAACTAATTCCTACATAACTCACACATACTCATGACCAACCAAGACCGGAAAAACGCATCTTCTATAAAAACGAAGATCGTAGCCATCTCACAGAAAAAGACATATCTTCGAGAAAGCGAGACGTCGCAAATATTTCTCGAAAGATATTATCGAAATACACAGTCCACTTGTGACTCTAAAAGACAAAATGCCCGTCGATTGGCCCTGACGGACAAGTCCAAAACGTTCTCTAAAAAAAGAACTCGTAGTCAAACATTTCATAAAATCTAAAGGTTATCTTACATCCGACAAGGATACCATAGCGCACTATACAAGAAAATCCAAAATTTTGGTCAGCACACCAGACGTTCTCTGGAGAGTGCTTGATTCTTCCCACACAAGTCATATAAGCCGGCGCCCAGTCGCAGACTTTAATCGGAAAGAATCAGGTAGAAATCGCCAACGGGCAAAACGAAAGCCGATTAGTCGTCGCATAGCCTTAGAGCCGAAAGTAAACCTAGGTCTTGCCCTAAGCCCAGTCCTACTGGTCCATTAACATCTCAAGGCATGATATCGAAACTGATACGAGATCTTAAAACATGTCTTATCGTCCACATCTAAAATGCTCACGAAACTTCATAAGACTCCTAAACGTTTTCGAATACTCTCGAAAGAGAAAACGAACGGAACGACAAATTAAGAGTTAAGATACGAAGTGGCTACTCGTGTCTTTCCCTCGACACTTGGCAGAAGTATAAACTAAAACCCATAGAATGCTAAAAGAACATTCGTTATATATAAAAAGGCCGCAAAGCGGCTGGGATTCGAAGCCACCAACGGCCAATCCCACATACATAGTCAAATGACCTCGCAAGGCCATAGCACACTCAAATAACGAACTGCCACACTCGGCCTAAAACACTAAACAAAATCTTGAGATAAAGGCAAAGGGAAAACAGTCCCGACGACCTTCAAAGATCAAGGTCAAGATACCCAGAAATTGAGGCTCCAAATGAGTCCGCGGGCTGATCCACTTCTCCTCCCTCATTCGCAGCATCGGCTCCCGCTTCCATCGTGTCCTCCAAAACCTCGATGGGTTCCCAAAGCTCTCGGATCCTCCCCTCGATTGGAGGAACCATCGACTCGGCCTGGGTGCACCCATCTATGAGGCCCGACATCTCAACAACCTCGGAAAGAAAAGAGAAATCAGCGTTCTGCGACTTCCAAAGGGTACCAACCGAACTGCGGCATTCGCGGAAGTCACCCACGTAGTCTTGAGCGTCCATGAAACTCCTGAACTCAGCATCAAATAATGTAGCTCTCCTCGCTAACTCAGCAGAAATTGTCCTCCTCCCTTTCCTCTCTGCACGAATGAGAGCTTGGGAATGGGACTGAGCCTGTCTGCGCTCTCTTTCCGCAACCTCGTTCTGAAAACGGATGAATTTCCTCTCGATCTCTTCGGCCTTGAAGTGCGAAAGACGCGCCTCTCTGAAACTTCCGTCAAGCGTTGAATTAAAGACCCGCATTCCCTACACGAATCAAGGGTCAAACATGGAAGTGACAAACGAAGACTCGCCAAAAAATAATTTTTCAGAGACAAAACCTCGTTGATCAACCGAGAACCTGCCGCGACCACTTCCCTCCTCGACGCTTCATCCAGTGACACTGCAGTAGTAAAACCGGGAGGAAGGTTGGCAAAGAAGTCGTCAGGAAGAGGAGCCTCGCTGTTTTTTAGACAAAGTTTTTGTCTTCGAGAGCGATTCCCTTGTCCTTTTGGGGCCAACTGTTCGCTATAAAAAATGCGTTAGATACCTCCGAGTATCTATACGAACCAAATTTCCAATCGTCGTACCACGATGAAAGTTCCATTTGCCACGGAACAAGGGGAGACAGTTCTCCTCGACGGATGCGCCATCGATTCGAACATAGAAAAAATTCTCGAACCATCCCTTGGCATTTGAAGTATGTCCCTTAGGAGCCATG
Organism: Brassica oleracea var. oleracea; assembly: GCF_000695525.1. Classification (NCBI taxonomy): domain Eukaryota; kingdom Viridiplantae; phylum Streptophyta; class Magnoliopsida; order Brassicales; family Brassicaceae; genus Brassica; species Brassica oleracea. Next base: position 42,855,964 of record NC_027749.1, read on the forward strand.
CAATATGAGTAGTCAATCGAGGTCTTTCGTGTCGACCATAGCCCTTCAAAGTCATCGAGGCTGAGGTCCATTCCGAGCTCGTAGCTTCGGATCAACAGCTCAAAACGGTCGAGTGTGCGGACGATGGCCTCAGGAATCGGGAACCACATGCGACAACGTGTCAAGAAAGCTTCGTAGCATGTGAAGAATCCCTCCGGCGGATCCTCCGCACTCTCCCCATGCACCGGGACTCGAAACACAACCCCGCTCGGAACTCTGTAAAACTCCCGAAGGGTCTTAAGATAGGCGGGAGAGGTCCTGCTCGGAAGGGTAGGGTCAAGCTGCGTCGCGGGTCTTGTGGGATAGAAGACTTCGGGCGGAGGAGTTATCGAACCGCATAAAGCGTCCCAGTACGCTTCCTTCTCTTCTTGCTCGACCTCGAATTCCTCTACGGGAACAATCTCCTCATTGGTACATGGATTGCCATAAGATGATTGAGGGGAAGTCTTTTTCATAGAGGATCTCTTTTTTGAAGTCATTTTTTTTAAGGACAAAAACTTTGACACAAAGGTAAAGAGAAAGAGGATAAGAGAAATTTTCTACCTTGGAGAAATTTTCTTGTGAAGAGAAGTTAATGAAGACTTTGAAAGAAAAACCTTACTCCACCTATATATAGGAAAAAATGGTACTATTCATTCTCAGACTTTCGGCAAACGATTACGTCTAATTCCATCAAAAAAAGTCATACCGCAAGCTAGGACCTCACACCCAGGTCCGCGGATCCTAGCTAGCTGGGGGTCTAACTGTTGGGGTCAAAACCGGTCACGACGGAATCAATGCCTGAAATTTCCCGGAAAACCAACTCTCGATCGATCCTTGAAAACTAGACATTCCCAGAAAACGGTTAACAAGTAAAAGACAGTTTTTCGCGGATGCGAACCGAGGAATCTCGAGAAGAGGATTAGTTTGGATGAGGTCTTGATTGTAAGCGAGGACCGTCTCAACCGAGGTCAACTCGCCTCTGGGAGAGGACGACCCGCACCTAGGTCACCTCCCCCATGGTCGAGGACGACCCGCACCGAGGTCACCTCGCCCATGGGTGAGGACCAACCTCCCGTCCCGAAACCGTGCATCCTCGTCTAAGTTCCCGTTACACAATCCTCGGGCTCTTGGAAGCAATGCCCATGTCTCGTCTCGCTTAGGATTATCAAAGAAAGACTTCGGGAAAAGTTATAAAAACTTGGTGGTCGAAATGGATTCCTTCCTGTCGTATAAAACGGCTATGGTTAGCTTGAACACCAGTTGCCTTAACTATACGGGGAATTGGGATCCTTTCGGAAAATCCAACGGCTGTTTCTTAGAAAAAATCGTAAAAGCGTGTAAGTCTCAAAACGGCCCAAAAGGGACCTGAACCGCGGCTAAATGGCCCACTTACGATTTTAGAACAGGATTGAGCCTAAGGCTGATATGACGGTCTATTTTTTATTCGCAGGAAAAGATAAATGTCAACTTTCTGAAGATAATCATGAAGGGTGACGAAAAATGGAAAAGCCCGTCTCGCGACGAATCTGGCCTAGGAAAAGGTGCAAACCGACGTAGAGAGAGTATATAAGGAGGGCTTAGGCGAGGAGCAAGAGAGGGCTTTCTGAGAGCAAACTTAATACTTTGAGAAATTTAGGCATTTTTCCGTTTTTACTATCGAGCTGCGACTCGACTAGGTTAGAACTTAGGTGGCTAGACTAGCAAACGTACCGACAGCTCTCGTGGCCTAGGATCTTACCTGTTGTTCACGCTCAAACGCGAATTCTGAAATAAGACTTCTTTGTTCTCTTTTCGCTCTTTTACGATTTATTACTTTCGACTCTTTCATATTGATTGTGTTATGTGTGGCCCAGTAGATAACGGGGACCTTCAGGGAAGGCTAGGTTAGCTTGGCTTTCCTATGATTAACAAATCTCGACGGTGTGAATTCCGGTTCCCACACTTGGATAGAGAGTTGTAAGCCTATCATTGGGTTAGATGGTGATATCCCATCTATTAGCTGATGTGGAAAGAGATGGAGACAATAGGATCGTGCCAATTGCATGGGTTGTGTTCGAGATTGAGACTAATATCAATTGGGAATGGTTTGTGAAGCTTCTCAAAGCTGATTTGTGACTGGAAAATTGTGATAGGATCACCGTAATCTCGGACAAGAAAAAGGTATGAATTACATATGAGTTATCTGTATATTGTTTGATCTTCAATAAACTAACAAAGTTTGTGTATCGGTTTCTACAGAGACTGGTGAATGCTGTGAAAGAAGAGCTTCCAGAGGCTGAACATCAAATGTGTGCAAGACACATTTTGGCCAACTGGAAGAGAGAGAGCAAATATCCTCAACTAGAGATTCTGTTTTGGAGAATAGCACGCAGCTACACCGAAGGAGATTACAAAGAGAATCTGAAAGCGCTTCGGCTTTATAGTTCAGGTGCGCATGAGTCTCTACTTAGGACAGCCCCTGTAGCATGGTCTAGGGCTTACTTTTGAATATGCTCATATTGTAATGACAACCTCAACAACCTTAGTGAATCTTTCCATAAGACCATTATGGAAGCTAGAAAAAACCTTTGCTTGAGTTATTAGAAGATATAAGGAGACAGTGCATGGTCTGTAATGTCAAAAGAGCTATTGTAGCTTCACGGTTGAGGACACAATTAACTAAGAGAGCACATATGGAAATAGAAGCTACTAAAGAGAATTCTAAAGATTTCAAAAGGTATATTTGTTACAGGCTGGAAGCTGGGTTGCCCAAATGGTTGTTGGAAGTTCAAATCGGATCAACCAAAGATGTTACCGGTTGGTCGATATGGTCTGAAATTGTAAACCTGAAACAAAAGCAAAACCAATGAAATGTGGTTTATGATATGAATAAAAGAAACAAATAAAAGAGATATAAAGGATAGATATGGTGGAATCAATCTTCTGGATGTGTATCACTCTCAGCTTGATCAAATGATGGATTGAAGTGGATTTGCGGATGAAGGTTTGATTGAATCTCTCAATCTGATGGAATGATGGATCGAATTGATTGACTCTCTCAATCTGTATACTGAGCTTATTTGATTTTCACAAATAAAATAGACTCACGAAATCAATAGAACAACAAAGAATCTCTCTTTGAATCCTAAAGACCGATATTTTATACAAAGAACAATCTTTGATAAAAACTGAATAAATTTTTTATTAACTTGGTGATTGAGGGTGTTCTTTACAATGACTATCTAAGAGCTTATATAATGCTCTAGAAACTAAGTCTAACGTTCATAAGAAGAAAAGAAAGGAAACAAATCAAGCAAACTAACAAAATCGGAAACCTACCGTTGGAGCCTTTTATGGGATTTTGGCGCCAAGTGAGAAACTTGATTTTTCTTGAACCTGGAAGGTTTAAGGGGATAAGATAGCTTCCTTGGGATCTTCCTGGGTGCTTGATAGGTACTTATGTCGTGCCTGATCTGAAGAGAAAAGAGCTGCTGGACATTAATTTCGGTTTGCTCCAAATAAAGAAGGTTTGAGTAAATGAGGATCCTCCTGATCCAATGGTTTCTGGTGAATGGTATGAACTTGTAGAACTCTTCTGGATCTCTGGATATACTTCCTGAATGTATAGATTGATCTCCTGGTCGCCAATTTCTGGTTTGAAGCTGATTGAACCGGCTAGCTTCCAATTGAGGCAAGTGCAGAACTGGTTTGGCCGGTTCTGGAGATTGGATCATAACTTCATAATTCCGTGGCCATTTCTCCTGATCCTGGGCTTTCTGTAAAGATAATAAACTTTTCTTGACTCCTATGATGGGCTTTGCTTCAGGACAATTTTTCATTGGGCTTGAATCTTCTTCTAAAGTCGGGTACTCGCAGATGGACGGGCTGAAAAACCTCTGACTTGTAAAATTCATAACTTCTTGCTCTGTGAATACTGTGGCCCGATTTCAATTGACCTGGACTCCTTCTTGAATTTAGAATCCATAAAAATTAGCCTCGTCATTTAAACCCTGGTTTGTAAGATATGGCGTTTTTAGTGCACATATGTCCTGGCTGGCGCCTTGGCTGGTTGAGTAGGGCTTTGGGTTGACCTCTGGTTCAGTTGCTAATATGATGGCCGCATCAATATTGGTTGTGAAGACTATAATGAGATAGATGATAGTTGTACTACGTAATATGTGGATATGGCTGCTAGAACTTGCGGTTGTATAAAGTGGCAATTGACATGCATATTGTGTATCCATGCCTCATGTGTTATCATAGCGAAGAAGCTGACGTTTGGTATTTATGTTTCAAACTACTACACTGCTGACATGTGGCGTTTAACATACTCGCGTGGTATTAGACCTGTACAAGCCATGAAGCTGTGGCCTCAGCTTAATAGATTACCGGTCTTACCACCACCATATAGAATAGGAAACCGTGGTCGACCAAGCAACTATGAGAGAAAGAAAGGTCAGAATGAAGCTTCTTCATCAACAAAGTTATCTCTACAGAGACGCATGATGACATATTCTAATTTTCTTAAAGAAAACCACAACAAAAGTACATGCTCAAATGCAACTGTTCAGCCACCACCTAAAAGATCAAGAGGACACCCAAGACTTTATCAACAGGTACATTTACTTTGTTGACATATGTTCTTTTGTTGAGGACGACGGAGACTTTATACTAACTGTTCTTTTGTTTAGGGACAACCATCGCAAGGGATGTCTCAAAAACAATCACAAGAGATGCCTCAAGGATCACAACTATGATGAGGTGTTTGTGGGTTGTACAAGTCTCGTTTTATGTTTTAAGATGTTTCTTTTGAACAATCATATCTTTATGTTTTTAATGACTCTTGTAATGACTCTTTCAATGCTTTCTCTTTTGGATGTTTTATGTTTCAGATGTTGTCTTTGTCTTTGTCGATTAAACATGTTTTTCCCATATTTGTCTTCTGTCTATTATCTTTGTCTTGGTCATGTCATGACTCTTTTAACAACCAAAAATCATAGTCTCTCACATTTTCTTACTTCTAAACATAACAACACAAACTCAACTCAATCATAAGACAAAGTCATTCAAGTGTTAAAAAGCCATAATCTCATACATTACATACCATCTAAAGACAAAGTCATTCAAATTTTCAAAAGACAATACATAAGCATAAGGAATCTGAAACCAGAACATACTAGAACATACTCCCTCCGTTTTTTTTTTATATTTGACGCTTTAGGATTGTGCCATAGATTAAGAAACATTTAATTTTATAAAAAAAAACATCATTAGTTGTTTACCTAATCACAATTTAACCAATAATAAAATAGAAACTATAATATCATTGGTCATCTAGCATTAATTAGTAATAAATTTTACATAGAAAATTGAAAACGTCAAATAATTTGGAACAAAAAAAATTCCTCTAAAACATCAAATATAAAAAAACGGAGGGAGTACTTCATAAGACACATTAGTAGAGCACATATACACCAGATGCAACACTAACGATGCAAGCATACACCACAAGACATTTCATAACAACTTTGCTCTTCTGGATTTCGATTTTGTTGTTCAAAGCAATTTCCATCAACTCTTCAATCTTATATTTCATTTTTTCTATCTCGTTTTCATGGACTTCAACTTTAGGCATACATCTTCAAGCTCTTCAAGCATCACTTCTTCCACCCATTTGAACAATTGATCCTTTAAAATGATGAAAATCAAGGTTACATTACACATAATGCTATCAATACAAACGGAATTCACTTACCTTTCCTCTGGTTTCACAACGAAAGAAGGGACGTCCGGGATTGTCTTGAGTGCTTGATGTGAACTTCGTAATCCTTCCTACGCACCCACAGATTGAAGGGAATGCACGGTTCATGTTGCTAGAGAGAGATGATGAAGGAGATGAGTTAGAGAAATGTTAGAGAAGGAGATAAAATGAGAAATTAGGGATTTGAGAGAGATAAATTGGGAATTTTTAGGTTTAGATTAGGAATTTCGCTTTTCGACAAAACGACGTCGCTTAGTTTCTAAACTTATGGTAAACGATAATTAAAGGTAGATTAATCATGATGTTAAAATAGCTTGGTCAATGAAAGTTCACCATTTTTTCATGTTTGACTGAAAGTTCATGATTTAAATGGCGTGTTTTGGAGTTTAAGGTTTTTATGGCATTTTTTTAAAGTCCAGGAATTAAAAGTCAATTTCCCCATATTTAAACAACCATGCTACGACGTAATAAACTAATAATTAGAAAAATAATATGCAATTCAAAACTTAGTAAATTACGTCTTAACTTAATTGATATGATCGTTTATGAATACTTAGACAGTTATTGATTTGCCACGTAGAAAATTATGGGTGCACAATTTATTGCATAATAGTTCTTTTTTTTAACGCTGGGGAAGAGAAGGTAATGTTGAATACACTTATTCTTGTGTTCACCCCTAGGATGAACCTCTAGATTCACCAACCAATAAAATTATATTATTTCATATTCGATATCTTTACAAAAAAAAAAAATATATTGCCAAATTATATTATGTTTTTAAAATAAAAAAGGTAAAAAATTTTAACGTCGTCAGCAAAATGTTAAATCCTAAACCCTTAATCCTAATCACTAAATCCTAAATCCTAATCTCTAAATCTTAAACTCTAAACTCTTGGGTAAACCCTAAACCCTTGGATAAATCTTAAACTCTAAATCAAATACACTAAACACTAAAACACTCAAGGGTTTAAAATTTAGGGTTTAAGGTTTAGTGTTTTAGTGTTTAGTGTTTTTGATTTAGAGTTTAGGATTTATCCAATGGCTTAGGGTTTACCCAAAGGTTTAGGGTTTAGGATTTAAAGTTTAGTGTTTAGTTGATGAAGTTAAAAATATTTTTTTTAATTCTTTTTTTTGTAACTACTATTATTTTTATTTTTTTTACCTTTTTATTTTAAAAACATAATATAACTCGATAATATTTTATTTTATTTTCTAAAAGATATCAAATATAAAATAACGAAATTCTATTGGTTGGTAAACCCAAAAATAGCTACGTTCGATATGCTGAGATCATTTTGGGAAGTGGAAAGAGCTTTTGAGGCTAGATTATAGGTTTTCAGCAAGAAGAGCATGATTGGTCACGAAAGTCTAACGAAGTTACATAACCCTCTTGAGTAATGAGAAGAAGACCCAGTCGACGAAGAAATAATGCAGTTGTGTACTTCTCGACAAAAACCAACCATTTTCAAAACAAGCTTGTAAAACAAGAGAAATTCTTCGATTCGGCCCATGGGGGGGTGAACCTCTAGATTCACCAACCAATAGCGTTTGAGTATTAGATATTTAATATCTTTTAAAAAAGGAAATAAAATTAAATATCCAAATTAGATTATATTTTTAAAATAAATAATAAAAATACATAAAATAGTTACAAAAAATAAATAAATTAATATTATTAAATCTTCAGCAAAATACTAAACCCTATACCCTAAATACTAAAACCTAAACCCTAAATCCTAAACGTTAAACCTTAAACTTTGGATAAACTATAAACCGTTGAAAAATCTTAAACCCTAAATCATACATTAAAAACTAAATCTTAATAACACTAAACCCTAAACCCTAATCATTAAACCCTAAACCCCTGGGTAAACTCTGAACCCTTGGATAAATCATAAACTCTAGGGTTTAATTTTAAATATTTTAAAATTAAATCCTAGAGTTTATGATTTATCCAAGGGTTCAGGGTTTATCCAAGGGTTTAGGGTTTAGTGATTAGGATTTAGAGTTTAGTGTTATTAAAATTTAGTTTTTAATGTATGATTTAGGGTTTAAAATTTTCCAATGGTTTACGGTTTATCCAAGATTTAAGGTTTATAATTTAGGGTTTGGAGTTTAGGATTTAGGGTATAGAATTTAATATTTTGCTAACGGTTTAACAATATATATATTTTTTTTTGTAACTATTTTTATGTATTTTTATTGTTTTATTTTAAAAAATATAATCTTATTTGGAAATTCAATTTTGTTTCATTTTTTAAAAGATATCAAATATCAATTACTTAAACACTATTGGTTGGTGAATCTAGAGGTTCATCCTAGGGGGTGAAGCCAAGAATTTCTCGTAAAACAATCGAGAGAGAAGAATTTCTTGTGACTCGAGGTTCCTTTGGCCTTGTGAATCATCATGCCAAGATAAAAGAGACTGGCCAAATCTTACTTTAAAAGCTAAGTAGATGTGCCGAAGATATTAACTTTATCAGTATACAACAAATCTAATTTCATGAGAACCAAATATCCGAATACAAGTAAATACGTCCATTCTTTGAATGGATGTTCTAAGATTTATTCAAAAATATAGGTTGGTTAGTATTGAAAATTTAATCCTCTGCGTAGAGGGGCATTTCATTGTTCAAATATCTCGAGAGAATATCATCATTCGTCAATATGTTGATTTTGTACATTTGGTTTGCTTCATAAGCAAATTGTTAGTATCATAGTTGCAATCTCTTTATGAGTTGTTATGTGCGTAATGTAGTGGTTCTCACGTGTTATCTAGGAGCTCATGAATTTTGCTACAGAGTCGTGATTTTCTGGTGAGATGTAAGGTATATATATGAAAATCAGTTTGTCTTTGTTGATCATTATTGTGATTACAGTGAGTTATATTCTTACTGCAAACTTATTTACTTTTCATTCACTTCATACTCATCTCTAAAAGATTCTTCTTCTTGGTTTTCCAGAAATAAATTCCAAGCATCACAGAGGCTTGTGTAACATTAACCATTTATTTAGAACAAAAGTTTCACTATTTATCAGAGAAGTCCATCGAGATGTTATCTATGTCTAAGCAGGCTTTTACGCCACATCTCATCCAAGGCATTGATGTGTCACGCTACTATCTCGAGGTTTAATATGTTTCCATCTTTATTCATTCGACTGCTTCTCTTCGCCATTACATTAAAATATTATGAGACGAATGTTTATTTTTTGTAGGTACTCATTCAATCCCATACACGAGTTGAGAAACTACAAGTTGTCTTAGAGCCATATACCAAAAATGTAAGGCATGGCTATAAAATGTTTGTTGAGTCCACCAAAGTCTACCATCAGCAGGTATATATAGACTATGTTTCCTGTTAGCTTTTTGAATTCAATATTAGAGTTTAATAAGCTCACTCTGTTGAAAATCAAGGCTCAAGAAATTCTGAAGAACAATGAGATTACCAAACCGGTTGCTACCATGGATTTAGCTTTGGGTTGGGGTACGTGTTCTCTACCATTTGCAAATGCATTAGATAATCTTTTCAAAGTCTTTAACTTTCTAAAGACCTTTTTTGTACTTCCAACAGGCCAGAGCTTTGATTGGTTTCCCTCTCATATCCATCATCAAATTGCTTTCTGCAGGCTCCAAGTAAGCTATGAACATCTTTCAAGAATAGTATGTTACTTCTACTTGAAAAGTTTCAATCGTTTGTATCAGTAAGAAGTTACTAATTTGAATCTTTTGTTAACAGGTCAAATATTCCTAAGGGGAAAAAGAGAGGCAGCCAGAAACAAGAACCAAGCATTGGATATCGACGAGCCAAACGCCCTCATCCTCACCACTAAAACAATATAAACTATAACTTCAGGAGATTAGAAAGGTTTTCTGACTTTTACTTATATTTATACATCATTGGTTTTTGGTTTCAATTAAAATGATTACTCAAATGGAGGAAGTCTCTTTTGCAGGTGGTTTGTGTTTACTGTTTTGGACTCTAAGACTTATTACAGTTATTAGTTTTAGCTGAAGAAGATGAGCAGAGCTGTTCTTAAGCTCATGGTTATAGTGTAAAACTAACTTCAAGCACTGAAATTCGTACACCCATCGCAATTCGCTTCACCTATCTTACGAAATTAGTTGAAATTACCACTCCACCTATTGCAATTTTCGCAGAGCTCTTTAGGTTCCAAAACTTCGGACATCAGACGTCATTGGCAAATACAAATACTCAGTTTCCAGGTGAATCTGTAATCTTTCATTTAATCATCATCACCAGTATTCTGCAATAAAACTAAGTGATGTCTAACTTTCTCTTCGCAGACATCAGCCTCATCAAGACAACTTTCAACGACGATGCCCAGACAACTCCCTTATAGCCATTTACTCTCCTTCGAGGAAGGTTCACAATCTTTTGCTACTGTGGCATAATCCAGGTGCTTTAAAATATATGATTATTTTGTCAATGCAACTGTTTGATTCTATGTGTTCTTTCAATTTGGAATGACATACCGTCTTACTATGTGTTAAATTTGAAAGTCTGATCACTTTTCTGTTTGGTTTTATGTGTTTGTTGGTGTTTTAGGTCATCTTTATTCTGTTATCTTAGATTGTCGGCTACAAAACATTTGTTTCTCTTCGTGCTTCATGTTGAGCATAGTTAAGAAACCATATTTTCTTTGGCTAATTGTAAAAAGTGTTATAGACTCATTGCAAGTGTTCTTAAATTAAAATGTTTTTTTATTACCTTCTCTTACGTAACTACAGAGGAATAGTTCCATAGCTATCAGAGAATTAAAAAACTGCAACAACAAGAGTCTACACTCTTCAAATGATTCAAAACCATAAACAGGGAACAAATAAGAAGCAACATCAACGGATCAGGTGAGAACGATAAGAACAATCAGCAGACGACAGAAAGTAAAACCCGGAAGAAACCAACACTCTGATGTGTCCAGGATGCCAGAGCATGGACACTAAGTTTTGTTATACAACAACTACAACATAAACCAGCCTTGCCATTTCTTCAAAGACTATCAATAGATACTGGACTGTCCGAGTGACTATGAGGACTGTGCCCGAGGGTGCAGGACGCCGCAAGAACAGAAAGTTCATCCACTCATTACGGCCACATCATAATCTTCGAGGCTCTAGATGCTGCAAAGCTCGAACAAAGATTACAGACCAACACTGAAGTCCTGATCTTGGTTTAGAAGCTCATCAACAGCACGCCAATCCCATGGCATCGGTAAGGAAGCTACAAGGAAAACAGCAAGTCTCAAGCGGAGCTAAACAGGTGACTCGAGTACAGAATAGAGCCGATTTCTCTACCGGCGCCTATGTGACTACTTTTAATAATCACTCACTAGATGAATCAAGAACACAAAGTTGTAGAGATAGTCTAAAGTAACGTCATGATTCGAAACCCATGCAGATGATTATTTAATTCAATGTCTGCTTTCAGTTACTCCTCTTCCACCATTTTCTAAATTTATGCAAAAAAGAAAAGATATACATATAGGTTCTCTTATAAATAGTCGAAAGCCAAGAATTAAACAAATTGAATATTTAATAAAGGTTTAATCAGTTGTGAATTTAATAATTTTTTTTGTCAGCTACATAAGAGAATATATTAAGACTCTGGAAACCAAACAAGTAGTTGTGTGTCCATTTGGATGATATAGGACGTTTGTTGCCGAGCACTACGTGCAAGACTGGCTGCCCTTTTGTTGTGCGCCCTTGATACATGAATAAGGTACGAGTGAGTGAAATTCTCCCTTAGTAGCTGCATATCTCCTAAATATGTTTCAAACATCGACCATTCTTTTGGTTCCGAAACCATCTTCACCATTTGAGAACAATCCGTTGCAAATGTTAGATGACATTGTCTTATATTCCTCATACTTTCCATTGTCCAGATGTGAGACTCTAATTCCGAATGGAGGGGTGAGATGTTAGGCCTTGTATTTCTTGCCCCAGTCAATCCATTAAACCTTCTCTAGTACTGAACCATCCTTGACCCGAGTAACTATCCTTTTCTTTCCATGAACCCGTCTGTGAAACACCATATGCCCGGTATCTGAGGTAATGTAAACTCCTCCACCCTTGCTTAAGGCTCCCTCTTTTTGTTTATTGTATGTGCCTCCATCCAGAGAGTCGATTCCATTTCAGCCAATTGAAGAGTATCTTTGGGATCTGTATTAATATTACTGAAAACCATATTACTTCTCCCTTTCCAAATATACCATAATATCTAAACAAACTAATGAGTCTGCACCAATGGAGGTCTTCTCCGAAACATGTAGTTCATATTTGCAAATAATGATTGCAGAGGAAAGATTGTTGGATGTGACAGAATCTTTGAGAGTGTTCAAACTTGGACCGCTGGTGGGCTATCAAAAAACACATGACTTATGGATTTTTTTTTCATTCGACAATGTGCGCAGTGAGAATCGCATTGAATACCTCTTGTCCGCAGATTCTTCCTAACCAGGAGACATTCTGAAACTATTTGCCATATAAAGTGCTTAATATTTGGTGGGCAACATATTTTCCATGAAAAAACCTTCAAAATATTCACATCTGGTCCAAACACAGTGGGGGATACACCCTCTCAACTTGATAGCGAGATTTAACCAAATATTTCTCATTTTTTTGTAAATCATCCATCCTTATCTGTTAACGTATTCCGACTCAGAGGGTTACTCTCTATGAGTTTTGCATCTTATGGGTCCACCAAAGCTAGAATCACTCGTACATTCCATGTTCTCGTGGTAGTATTGATGAGAGCTTCCACTATAAGTTCTGGGTGATGAATTTGTTGATTACTATTTGCTGGTCTCGGGCGAGTGGACGAGAGCCAAAGATCACTCCACACTGAGATTGATGATCCGGATCCTACCCTTTTGATTAGTCTTTTGCTAACCAGATATTTAACTGAGACAATACTTCGTCTTTCATATGATGGTGAGTATTATCTAATCGGTTCCAGGGATGAGGCATTCCTGAAATATAGACCTTTGAAAACTCTAGAGAACAAAGTATTTGGTCTCTCAATCAAACACCAGAGTTGCTTTCCCAGCATTGTCGCATTAAATTCTGTCAATTCTTTAAACTATAGGCCTCCATCTTCTTTTCTTTACATAACTTGTCCCAAGATTGCCAATGCATACCTCACACATCCCCACCTCCCCGAAAGTCTGATGAAGTAACGAGAAAAAACCAAGTTGACGAAAAAATAATACGGGTGTCTACAAAAACCAACTTCTTTCAGAATAAGTTTGTAAAACAATTGAGAGAGAAGAAATTTGTGTGACTCTAGATTCCTTTGGTATGGATGTTAATCATCATGTCAAGTTAAAATTGAGTGGCCAAATCTTACTTTAAAATCTAAACAGACATGCCGAAGATCAACTTTATCAATATGCAACAAATTTAATTTCATGAGTACATAAAATCCAAATACAAGTAAATATGTCCATTCTTTGAATGGATGTTCTAATATTTATTAAAAAGTAGAGGTTGATTAGTATTAATAATTTAATACAGGCCTATTAGTCTTTCAAATGTGGCTTATAAAATAATTTCTAAAATTTTAGCTGAAAGACTAAATCTCTGGTTAGACAAAGTTATTTCGAAGAACAAGTCCTGATAGACTTATCACTGATAATGTGCTTATAGCTCATGAGCTTATGCATTCTCTCCATACTAAGAATCTAAAAACAGAGTTTATGGCTTTAAAGTTGGACATAGCCAAAGCTTTTGATAAGGTGGAATGGCAGATTTTAGACATAGTGATGAGGAGAATGGGCTTCAGTGATAAGTGGTGTGGATGGATTCAAAAATGCATATCAACTGTATCTTCTTTAGTGCTACTAAATGGTGAACCTACAAAAACAATTTTCCCACAGAGAAGAATTAGTCAGGGTGATCCTATATCCTCATATCTGTATATTATATGTATATAGGGTTTGACAAGTGTAATAAGGCAATGCATTCAAAGAAATCAAATACACGGATATAGAGCATCTAGAGGAGGACCCCCGATATCTCACTTATTGTTTGCTGATGATTCCATGGTATTTTGTAGAGCAACAGAGGAGTGTAACAAGTTAATGGAAGTCTTGAAAACATACCAAGATGCATCTGGACAAGAAGTGAACTATACGAAGTCCGTAATCACATTTTCAAAAGATATTCCTCTACCACTCCGAGATGCTTTAAAACAGAAAACAAGAATAACTAGAGTAGGAGGTTTTGGGAAATATTTGGGTTTGCCAGAAAAAAATAGGACGCAAAAGAAAATATGCTTTTGAATATATCAAGCAGAGAATCATGAATAAGATAGACAGTTGGTATAACAGGTTTCTTTCTCAAGCGAGAATAGAAATCATGCTAAAAGCTGTAATTTCTGCACTACTGACATATACTATGTCTTCTTTTATGTTACCAAAGGTTATAATTAAAGAGATTACAAAGGCAATGAAAAAATTTTGGTGGTTGTGGGAACCGTAATTCATACCGTCGAGATTTGTTAATTGGAGGAAAGCCAAGCTAACCTAGCCTTCCCTGAAGGTCCCGGTTATCTGCTGGGCCACGCACAACACAATCAATATGAAAGAATCGAAAGTAATAAATCGTAAAAGAGCGAAAATAGAACAAAGAGATCCTATTTCCGAATTCGCGTTTGAGCGTGAACAACAGGTAAGATCCTCGGCCACGAGAGCTGTCAGTACGTTCGCTAGTCTAGCCACCTAAGTTCTAACCTAGTCGAGTCGCAGCTCGATAGTAAAAACGGAAAAATGCCTAAATTGCTCTAAATATTAAGTTTGCTCTAAGAAAGCTGTCCCCTGCTCCTCGCCTTAAGCTCTTCTTATATACTCTCTCTAGGTTGGCTTGCACCTTTTCCTGGGCCGGATTCGTCGCGAGAGAGGCTTTTTCATTTTTCGTCACCCTTCATGATTATCTTCGGAAACTTGACATTTATCTTTTTCTGCGAAATAAAAAATAGATCGTCATATCTGCGTTGGGCTCAATTCTGTTCTAAAATCATAAGTGGGCCGTTAAGCCGTGGTTCAGGCCCCTTTTGGGCCGTTTTGGGACTTAGACATTTTTACGATTTTTCCTAAGAAACAGCCGTTGGTTTTTCCGAAAGGATTCCAATTCCCTGTATAGTTAAGGCAACTGGTGTTCAAGCTAACCATAACCTATTTTATATGGCTGGCAGGAATCCGTTTCGACGACCAAGTTTTTTATAACTTTTCCCGAAGTCTTTCTTTGATAATCCTAAGCGAGACGAGATATGGGTATTGTGTCCAATGGCCCGAGGATTGTGTTATGGGAACTTAAACGAGGATGCACGGTTTCGGGACAGGAGGTCTGTCCTCGCCCATGGGCGAGGTGACCTCGGTGCGGGTTGTCCTTGCCACGGGCGAGGTGACCTCGGCGCGGGTCATCCTCGCCCATGGGCGAGGTGACCTCGGTGTGGGTCGTCCTCGCCCGTGGGCGAGGTGACCTCGGTGCGGGTCGTCCTCACCCATGGGCGAGCTGACCTCGGTGTGAATCGTCCTCGTCCATGGGCAAGGTGACCCGTGTTGAGACGGTCGTCGCCCTAGGGCGAGGTGGTCGGTCCTTGCTTACGATTGAGACCTCATCCAAACTGATCCTCTTCTCGACGTTCCTCGGTTCGCATCCGCGAAAAACTGTCTTTTACTTGATTAACCATTTTCCGGGAATGTCTAATTTTCAAGGTTCGATCGAGAGTTGGTTTTCCGGGAACTTTCAGGCATTGATTCCGTCGTGACCGATTTTGACCCCAACAGTTAGCCCCCCCAGCTAGCTAGGATCCGTGGACCTGGGTATGAGGTTCTAGCTTGCGGTATGACTTGTTTTGATGGAATTAGACGTAATCGTTTGCCGAAAGTCCAAGAATGAATAGTAACTTTTTTTCCTGTATATAGGTGGAGTAGGTTTTTTTTTTGCAGCGAACAGTATCCTCCCCGCGACCCCCAGGGACCTGTTTGCTAAGCACGATATTATCCGCAATGGTCCGTTCTTTTGGGATTCCTTCACCCAAGACAGGATCTGGAATGCAGTGGCGCTCTACCGATAGCAAGGCATCTCCCGACCTTTACGTGCATCAGACATGGACGAGCCACACCCCGACGCTGTTCTCGAACAAAGGGAGAGAGTTAGGCCCCGAAAGAACAAGGGAATCGCTCTCGAAGACAGAAACTTTGTCTTAGAAGATCTTTCGCTACCCGGATGCAACCCGGGTTTCACCCCGGGTGATGGGAGTGGAACTAGCGAGGCTCCCCTTCCGGACGACTTCTTTGCCAACCTTCCTCCCGGTTTTACTACTCCAGCATCACTGGATGAAGCGTCAAGGAGAGAAGTGGTCGCGGAAGGTTCTCGGTTGATCAACGAGGTTTAGTCTCTGAAAAATTATTTTTTTTGGCGAGTCTTCGTTTGTCACTTCCATGTTTGACCCTTGATTCGTGTAGGGAATGCGGGTCTTTAATTCAACGCTTGACGGAAGTTTCAGAGAGGCGCGGGTTTCAAAGAGGCGCGTCTTTCGCACTTCAAGGCCGAAGAGATCGAGAGGAAGTTCATCCATTTTCAGAACGAGGTTGTTGCTGAGTTAGCGAGGAGATCTACATTGCTGCTGAGTTAGCGGGGAGAGCTACATTGTTTGATGCTGAGTTATGGAGTTTCAAGGACGCTCAAGACTACGTGGGTGACTTCCGCGAATGCCGCGGTTCGGTTGGTACCCTTTGGAAGTCGCAGAACGCTGATTTCTCTTTTCTCTCCGAGGTTGCTGAGATGTCGGGCCTCATGGATGGATGCGCCCAGGCCGAGTCGATGGTTCCTCCAATCGAGGGGATGATCCGAGAGCTTTGGGAACCCATCGAGGTTTCGGAGGACACGACGGAAGCGGGATCCGATGCTGCGGACGAGGGAGGAGAAGTGGATGAGCCCGCAGATTCATTTGGAGCCTCGATTTCCGGGTATCTTGACCTTGATCTCTGAAGGTCGTCGGGATTGTTTTCCTTTGCCTTTATCTCAAGATTTCGTGTAGTGTTTTAGGTCGAGTGTGGCCGTTCGTTATTTTATTGTGCTATGGCCTTGCAAGGTCATTTGACTATGTATGCGGGACTGGCCGTTGGTGGCTTCGAATCCCAGCCGCTCTGCGGCCTTTTTATATATAACGAATGTTCTTTTAGCATTCTATGGGTTTTAGTTTATACTTAGTTTATACTTCTGCCAAGTGTCGAGGGAAAGACACGAGTAGTCACTTCGTATCTTAACTCTTAATTTTTTGTTCCGTTCATTTGCTCTTTCGTGGGTATTCGAAAACGTTTAAGAGTTTTACGAAGTTTCGTGAGCGTTTTAGATATGGATGATGAGACATATTTTAAGATCTCGTATCAGTTTTGATATCATGCCTTGAGATGTTAATGGACCAGTAGGACTGAGTTTAGGGCAAGACCTAGGTTTACTTTCGGCTCTAAGGTTATGCGATGACTAATCGGCTTTCGTTTTGCCCGTTGGCGATTTCTACCTGATTCTTTCCGATTAAAGTCTGCGACTGTTCGCCAGCTTATATGACTTGTGTGGGAAGAATCGAGCACTCTCCAGAGAACGTCTGGTGTGCTGACCAAAATTTTGGATTTTCTTGTATAGCACGATATGGTATCTTTGTCGGATGTAAGAGAACCTTTAGTTTTTATGAAAGGTTTGACTACGATTTGTTTTTTAGGGAAAGTTTTGGACTTGTCCGTCGGGGCCAATCGACGGGCAATTTGTATTTTAGAATCACGGATGGACTGTGTATTTGAATAATATATTTCGAGAAATATTTACGACGTCTCGCTTTCTCGAAGTTATGTCTTTTGCTGTGAGATAGCTACGATCTTCGTTTTTATAGAAGATGCGTTTTTCCGGTCTTGCTTGACCATGAGTATGTGTGAATTATGTAGGAATTAGTTTTCGTCCAAGGACTGCTTGGACGGTATGCCCTTATCTTGGGCGTTTCTTAGGCCAACCTTAGATTACTGTGACTTTTTGCAAGTAAATCGTAAGATCGAAAGAAGGTAGAATTTATTGAAAATGTTTCGAAAATATCGAGTACATTCATGGATATTTCGGACTTTGTGGGAGTATACGAGTATATATACCCACCCACCCCCTCTTTTTAACTAGGGGGATAGCTGAACTTGTCGATATGACAAGCTGCCTACGTACTTCTTTCGAGGATCAAGCCAACTCGTAGTTCTACTTGTTGTTGAGGGTGTTCCTACTCGCTGGATGGGATCGTTCCGGTTACTTCAGCCGTTGGGGCTTCAGTTGGATCGAAGACCGTTTCAGGGGTCGGGCTGTCCGCTGGCCAGGCGATGGACTCGGGGACTATGTCGCTGTCTGGAGTCGTTGTCTGGTCGGGTAACTCTGGATCACTTTTTATGGAGCTCTCAGTAGCGTTTTGAGCTTTCTTAGCCCGCTTCGGGTTGACCGCGGGGGTGTTCCGAGTTTGTCGTAGTTTATAACTCTGGATCACTTTTTATGGAGCTCTCAGTAGCGTTTTGAGCTTTCTTAGCCCGCTTCGGGTTGACCGCGGGGGTGTTCCGAGTTTGTCGTAGTTTATGATCGGCCAAGAAGCAGAGCCTAGACTGTTTCTGGCATCCTCAAATTACCGCTGTTCCGTTTGGAGTTGGGAACTTGATGCCAAGGTGGTAAGTCGACGGTACCGCTTTCATGGCATTGATCCAAGGAGTTTCCATGATGACATTGTAGATGGCCGGGTTATCGACTACCGCGAAGTCAATGATTTTCGTCCCCTCTTTATCCATCACTGGGAGTTTGATTGATCTGAGGGTCATTGACGTTGCACCTGAGAAACGGTGAGAGGTTTTGGTTCCGGGATGACTTCTCTGAGTTCAATGTTCATCCTCCAAAGGGTATCGCGGAAGATGACGTTGACTGTGCTTCCCATGTCGATAAGGATCCTTCCCACTTCCAGGTCTCGGATTACCAGATCGATAACCAATGGGTCGCAGTGAGGTTTGTCGATTCCGATGGTTTCCCGCTTTTCGAAGACGATCATATCATTACGGGCGTCGTCGGTTGGGGACCGAGCCAGCCAGCGTGAACTCGTCTCATCCTTTTGTCCATAAGATTTGATCGACAAGATCGAATCGCGATAGAATTATGATCCCCCGATGATCATGCTCACCCTTCGATGGTTGCTGTCGTTTCCTCGGTCATCCTGCCTCCTTCCGTGTTTCTCGCCCGACTGATTTTCGCGGGTGTCGTATTTGGGGGACTCTATATCAGCTTTGGAGGGCGATCGGAATCCAGGAGGAGGTCTTTTATACATGTGACCTTTGAAATTTCGCCGGCGAGGAGCTTCGCAGCAAGCCTTGCGCCGAGAACCTTGCAGTTCATAGTGGAATGACCTCTGGTCTGGTGGAACTCGCAGTAGGAATTATCCTTGAACTGGTTCCTGATCCAGGTATTTCTGGAAGTCTTTCCTGGTTCGGAGTTGATAGCGTAATTATGCTCGCCCTGGAGATCTTCTCCCTCGTGGTGGACATACCTGTCGTTACGAGGGCTTTTCCTTCTCGCGGACGCCTTCTGTGGGTTGTACTTCTGGGAGAGGACTTTCATCTCTTCTTCCATCATGATGAAGTCTGTTGCCTTGTGAAGAGCGTCCTGGATTTTTCTCGGTTTTTCAAGGGATATCCATTGCCGGAGTTTCGACCTGTACCAGAGAGTTTTTCGCAAAGCGTCGACTGCCACTTTGTCGATGATTCCAGTGACTCTTGGCATTACCAGCTTGAACATGTTCATGAATTCGCGGAGTGGTTCATCTTCTCTTTGAGATAGACTCCAAAGGTCGACGTCTGAGGTTTCCCTGTCCATGAACATGGAATACTGTTTGAGAAACTCTGAGGCGAGCTGACGGAAACTTCCGATGGAGTTTCATTTCAGACAAGAAAACCATTCGAGCGCGGCCCCTTTGATTTTTTCGATGAAGAGGAGGCAGTAGCCAGCGTCTCGTTCGCGTTCCTTGAGTTTGCACTTTCCCATCGCGATCCGGAAAGACTGCAGATGTGCCCTCGGGTCGGTGGTGCTATCGGAGACGGGAATTTTGATCTTCCCAGGATCTGAGATGTTAGTTTCCGTGATTCGGGCAGTGAAAGGAATTTTCCCCGCTTCCTCGAGAAGTCTGTCGATCTCGGGTGCAGTGCTTGCCGTGTGGTGAATCTGCGACTTTACCGCCTTGACTTCTGCCACAGTTTCTGCGATGTACTCGCGAAGATCATGGATCTCATCAGGATTTCTAGCAGCCTTGCCAGCCTGTTGGCTACGGTGGATCCGAGCCTGATTCTCGGCCAGTTCTTCCTGCTCTACCCAATAGAGGTTTTCTTCTTCCTCTGTCATGGGCCTTTCGAACGACGCGTCCTGCCGAGCGGACTGGCTTCGCGTTCTTCTCAGATGGACGTCGGCACCACCGTCCGAGTGATCGGACTGGTCGCTTATGTCCAGATTGATCCGCTCGATATCGCCTCCTTCGTTGCTCCCGGCGGGAGGTGGAAGGTTCTCTGCGGTCGGTTGTGCGCATGACCGTGGATACGTTTCCAGCTGGAATTCTTTCAGCGTTGGCTTGACGGAAATCCCGTCGTGCATTTGCTTGTCTTTATCAGCGTCGATCGTCATACCTGACTGAGCGTGCGCGGTTGCGTGAGAGATAGATCCGTACCCCCCCCCCTTCTAGCGCCAAACTTTGGGAACCGAATTCACACAGTCGAGATTTGTTAATCAGAGGAAAGCCAAGCTAACCTAGCCTTCCCTGAAGGTTCCGGTTATCTACAGGGCCACGCACAACACAATCAATATGAAAGGGTTGAAAGTAATAAATCGTAAAAGAGCAAAAAGAGAACAAAAAGATCTTATTTCCGAATTCGCGTTTGAGCGTGAACAACAGGTAAGATCCTAGGCCACGAGAGCTGTCGGTACGTTCGCTAGTCTAGCCACCTAAGTTCTAACCTAGTCGAGTCGCAGCTCGATAGTAAAAACAGAAAAATGCCTAAATTGCTCTAAGTATTAAGTTTGCTCTGAGAGAGCTTTCTCCTGCTCCTTGCCTTAATTCCTCCTTATATACTCTCTCTAGGTCGGTTTGCACCTTTTCCTAGGCCAGATTCATCGCGAGATGGGCTTTTCCATTTTTCGTCACCCTTCATGATTATCTTCGGAAACTTGACATTTATCTTTTCCTGTGAAATAAAAAATAGACCATCATATCAGCCTTGGGCTCAATTCCGTTCTAAAATCGTAAGTGGGCCGTTTAGCCGCGGTTCAGGCCCCTTTTGGGCCGTTTTGGGACTTAGATGTTTTTACGATTTTTCCTAAGAAACAGCTGTTGGTTTTTTCTGAAATGATTCCAATTCCCCGTATAGGTAAGGCTGTAAGACCCGATCCCGGCCTACTAGGCCGCGGTCGATGCCTCACGTCGCTCAGTCCATACCCGGACCGAACCTCTAAAAAATTTTGCCCTTTATTTAAAACATCGCCCATAGGCGAGGGCTAACTCAGATCTTAGCTCAAGACTACCATAGTCTTTCCTAGCTTAGATCAATACAACACATACGCAGCGGAATAGTATCTACTTAACCATTGGACTAAATCCAATCTAACACTTGTCTGGTCAGATCTCCTCAGCTACTGGTCAGTAAACGCAACTGCCAGCTAGCTCCAAGGTCGATCCTGAACCTAGACCAAGTCA
>NC_027749.1:42878751-42880058 GCF_000695525.1 Brassica oleracea var. oleracea
CATCACTCCTTCCATGGAACTTCCATGAAACCAGTTTCTATACTGCATCCATCTTCAAGGCTGTTCATGCCTTTGAGAGTGGAGTCAAGCCTTCCCCCTTCTCTCCTAACCAATTGCGTGTGTTCCCAAGACACAGAGCAAGCCTTAGACATGATCATCCATGATCAATCACCATCCAAAGGTCGTGCATCACTTCCCTCTTTGTTCCCCATGAAACTGCTTTCCACACCAATCTCCCTTTAAGGCTGCATTGGCCCTTGGGAATGGATTCCGGCCAAATCCCTCCTTTCCTCACCATTTGCGTGTGTTCACAGGCTCCAGATAAGGCTTTGGTTGTTATCAATAATGATCAAAACCGTTCAGAGGGTCGTTCTCAACTTCCCCCTTGATCTGCCCCAAAACTATCTCTTTATGGCCTTCACACCACCGTGGGTCTTGGATTGGGAATCCGACCAACTCTCTGTATTTTTCTCTGGATTCTTTGTGTTTCAGGGTGTAGAAGGAAGCTCTGGCATGCCTAGTATCCATCCTCTTGATCTCACAAACAAACTCCACCGGAAACAACAAGATCGTCCAACCGTCGGTTTGCCTCTCTTTTCTCTCTGGAAGTTTGTCTGAGTTTTCTATCTTCTCTATAATGATATTTTCGACCAGAGACCATAAAAATGAAGAAGAATTCGGTCACAACCTCTCCCCTAACTGCCTGGACGAACAGTTACCAAAAAGGTACCAAAAGGGGCAGTTTTTCCCATAACCGCCACCAAGTAACTGCCCATGGCGATTATTCTTCTTTTTTAAATTCACGTCATGGTCCTTCCAAACCACCCCTGGACATTTCTAAAACAAGCCCAAAGTGATTGCCCACGCCCATGGTTCAACCACAAGAGCCCATCGGCCCATCGGTACCCATGGGTCGTCCACAAGGCCCGGTCACTGTGTAACACTTGAACACTCAGTACAGCTTCTTCTCTTCATCTTATTCAATCTTACTAAGTCCCTTGGTCTATTTCCAGACCTAGACTTAGGTTTCTCATGATCCATCCTGATCATTTACTTCATTACAGCTTGTTCACGATCAATTCCCATGATCTGAACCAAAGCAGTTTCGTTTCTGTTGAAACGTATAGACCCTATGTCAAGTTCCAGGAACGGGGAGATGACAGAGCGTCCGTTCCGCTCGATCGCTACGTAGCGACCGAGCTCTTCCGAAACGTCGATACGACATTATTCCATGCATTCTCGTCTACCCTTCGATGCTATCTCCCGAAGACCATAGCGAACCCATTTCATGTTTCCCGCCATTCTAA
>NC_027749.1:42880191-42890142 GCF_000695525.1 Brassica oleracea var. oleracea
GCGAGGTTACCTCGGCGCGGGTCGTCCTCGCCCATGGGCAAGGTGACCTCGGTGTGGGTCGTCCTCGTCCATGGGCAAGGTGACCCGTGTTGAGACGGTCCTCGCCCTAGGGCGAGGTGGTCGGTCCTTTCTTACGATTGAGACCTCATCCAGACTGATCCTCTTCTCGACGTTCCTCGGTTCGCATCCGCGAAAAACTGTCTTTTACTTGATTAACCGTTTTCCGGGAATGTCTAATTTTCAAGGATCGATCGAGAGTTGGTTTTCCGGGAACTTTCAGGCATTGATTCCGTCGTGACCGGTTTTGACCCCAACAGTGGTCATCGATGAATGATAGACATAGAATCCATTGGATATGGTGGAATAAAATTACAGCCTCAAAAAGGGATGGGGGGTTAAGTATAAGAGATATGGAGCATTTCAATAAGGCTTTGCTGGCAAAACAGGGATGGAGAATTCTAAAGAACCCAACATCTCTCTTAGCAAGGGTTTTTAAGGCTACTTCATTCACAATGTTATTCATCATCAAGCTACGCTTGGAAAAGTATTGTGCAAACGCAGGATCTGATTAAAAGAGGAATGAAATGGATTGTGGGGGATGGAGAGCATATTAATGTGCGGAAAGACAATTGGCTACATTCTCAACCACCATCTCCGGCCCAAGGAAGAGGTACTGAAACTCATCCTCATATAAGAGTTAAGGATCTCTTTCATCCAGGTACCAAAGAATGAAATGTCCAGTTAATCAATGATCTGGTGAGACAAGAGGATGCAAAATATATCCTAAATATTAGGCCACCAATTTCAAGGAGACCAGATGTGCTAGTATGGAACTACACAAGAACATGGGAATACAGTGTTAAGACTGGGTACTATATTCAGAGAAACTTCTCAACAATGGAAGCAGGGAACCAAGAAACAAGTGCTGTTATATCTGAAGAAGTCAGGAAGTGTTGTTCATCGATCTGGTCTCTTAATATTCCTCCAAAAATAAAGACTTTCTGGTGGAGAATTGCACATGGGGGAATAGCTCTGTTGGATAATCTTCGGAGGAGAGGAGTAAAAATGGACAATACATGTCTGGTGATGTGAAGAACAGATGGAAACGCTAAACCATACGTTTTTTCAATGCAGAGTGGGCAGGGAGGTTTGGGAGCTCAGCCCCACTTCTTTTACGGTCTTGGACCAGAGTAGCAATTGAGTTATACAGAACATCAATGAAATGATTAGATTGGTGCAGAGAGACTAAGCAGAGATTTTAAATTTCTTTGTGGGGTGGAGACTCTGGAAAATGAGAAACAACATTATTTTCAACAACAAAAGGGATCATATCATTAACATGATCAATGGAGCTTTAAGAGATCTAGATCAGTGGAGGGAGGCAAACAAAAATACAGGGGGCGAAGAACAAAACAGACAAAATAAAAGTCTGAGCAAGATTTCGATAAAAGATAAGCTTCCTCCTAATTCTGAATACTATTGCCTAGTGGATGCTTCATGGAAGTCTTCTAGAGAGGAGATGGGGTTTGGCTGGTCCTTACACAGAAGAGAAGGCACCCAAATCATGCATGGATCCTCAGCATAAGCGCCTATGAATTCTACTGATGCAATAGCCCTCCTGATGGCAACACAGCAAATGGTCCGACTAAACTACTCTAAAGTTGCCTTCATGGGAAATTGTAAGAGTTTATTTGATGAGTTAAATCAGTTCAAAACTGAACAAACCAACAGAAACGTCCGTATCACAGAGGCTGTCCTTGTGCCACAGGATATCTTTGAGATCTCAAAACATAGAGATTACACTTTTCATTACCTATCTAGAGATAATCTTAATGTTGTAGACTCCCTTGCTAAACAAGCTAGGTTAAATAAGAAAAACTATTATGTTGTATCTTGGAAGTTTTAATGTTTTTAATGAAAAAGTTGACAAAAAAAAAAGTATGAACGGAACTTCCACAACCATGATCAACGAAGACAAGCTGATGACATATATATACGTTACGTCCAACCATACACTCACGGCCCTGTAGAAAAAATTCCTGAGCACGTAGGTAACACTGGAAAAAGTATACATTACCTAACAACCATCTCTAAGGTTACCTCTAATGGAACACTATTTTTTTCTTTATATTTTACACTAAAATAGAATAACTCTATTATAGAATTGAATTTGCTCTAATGGTCTACTCTATAATAGAGTGAAATACAGATGAATCTTGTTTTTTTACTCTAAATATAGAGTAAAAAAACAACATTCATCTGTATTTCACTCTATTATATATAGTGTACCTCTATTATAAAGTAAACCATTGGAACAAATCAAACTCTATAATAAAATTACTATATTTTAGTGTAAAATATAGAAGAAATAATAGTGATCCATTGGAGATGGTCTAATGGTACACAATAAATTTCTATATATTTCACTCTAAAATAGAGTTACTCTATAATAGAATGAAATATATAGTAATGGCATCTCCAACCTCACTCTATTTTTTACTCTAAATTAGAGTAAAAATGCTCCAATGGTACTCTATTTCTCACTCTACAATAGAGTGAAAAACATGTTTACTCCAAATATAGAGTAACTTATTTTTTTTTTTTTCATCATTCTATTTTCTACTCTAAAATAGAGTACCATTAGAGAAAACTCAAACTCTATTATAGAGTTACTCTATTTTAGAGTAAAAAATAGAGTAAACCATTGAAGATAGTTTAATGTTGTTTTTCAACTATATATTTGGAGTATAAAAACAACTCTACTCTATATTTCACTTTATTATAGAGTGAACCATTGGAGCAAATCCAACTTTATAATAGAATTACTCTGTTTTATAGTGAAATATAGAGAAATTTATTGCGTATCTAATCTCTGTTTTATAGTGAAATATAGAGAAATTTATTGTGTATCATTAGATATGCCATTGGAGTGAAATATTGAGAAACTCACTACTATCATACTAACAATTTTCTTATGAAGCAAACCAAATATTCAATTAATTGAGCTCGGAGAATCCGTTTTCGGGAGTAAGCAGATGTGGGTGTGGTTTATGGCAGGGTCTAAATGGTTCCAGTGATGCCTAAAAAAGCCTGCGTTCATGCCTAAATTAACTGTAGTTTGTTTTTTTTTTTTTTTTAAACTGTAGTTTGTTGTATCAAGGTGTTTTAAAAGTTGCACAATGACAAAAAATAAAAAGAGATTAATGATTTTTGATAAAGAAAAAGTTATTTTAATCATTTTAATATTACATATATAAAGTTTGAAATAAATTTATTAGTTTCATATCAGTACCATATACTATGTAATAAACCACACCCTATGTGGAGTGAGATATTTATAAAATATTTGGTAACAAAAATAGTTTGGTAAAAAATACCTTTTCAAAAATAATAACAAAATATTTACCTATATTTTAATAATTTGATATAATTAAAATTGTACAAATATTGTTTTTTAATTCAATTTAAGTATCATGCATATTTCTAAAATTTCAAAACTAATATATTTATATATGTTATCTGGTATATAGTTTAATTTAGAAGATGTTAAAATAAAATATTTTATATGAATATCTATTAAATGAATTTTTGTATTCATATGTTTTTATGATCATTTGTATCTTACTATAAAATTTGTTTTTTAAATCATTGATCATTAAGTTTTCAATGTGGATTTTAAACAGTTTTAGTAATATATAGATGGTTTTTAAAAATTAAAATATAACAATTACCAAAAATCTAAATTTTTATTATTTGGTTAATGTGATTTATCTATTTTAATTGTATAAATAAAAAATGATAGAAAATATACAAATTGTTATCAAATCTGTATTGTTATAAATCATTTGTTTCATATATATTTTAATCACATTGGATGACTCAGTAGCTTTTATTTAATAAAATAAGAAAAAAATCTCTTTTGTAGATTACTAAATTAATTTTATGGTTAGTTATAAAGATGTTTAGATAGACCGACATATTTCTTTAAAGATGTTTTTCTTAAAAATTATTCTAATAACGACACATGGCATATCTCATGTATTGTAATAATTTTCTATTAATATATAAGAGATTACTATGTCAGTTTAGTCAAGTTTCCCTTAAAAGATTCTTTGTAAAACAAAACTAATCGGTCAACATTATCTTATTATATGTATATGATAAGTCACTGTATATATATAAAATCCCTCTTCTTCCATCATAACCCTTAACTCTCTGTCTTTCTCTGGAATATATAGTAATATTTATTAGTCTCTTGAAAAATGAAATACGCTTTGTGTTTCGTCTCATTCCTTCTCGTGATTTCTTTCATACTTCTCCTTGACACAGGTTCATTATTTATATCATAGTAATTCAAAATTTATATGCATAATCTATACACATCCATTTTATATGGAAAACATGTACATTTTATATGCATAATCTATACACATCCATTTTATAATAACATATAGTATCCGAACGGCTTTTAATATTTACAAATATTAAGTACTAGTACTTTATATATATATATATATATATATATATATATATATATATATATATATGTCTGTGAGTGTGTGTGTGTGTGTGTAAACACATATCATATGTCACATTATTCTACATGTGAAGCTTCAGAACATACACAGACATATAACCAAATGTTTTTATTTTCTAGAGATGAATTTGGTGGAAGCAAGAGTTAATGGGGAAAGAAGCAAGACTTACGTTATTTGTGCAAACGAAAGAATATGCAACTGGTCCTGCATCTTTAACGAGCATTTCGCAAGAGGTCGATGCCGACACTTATATTGTTACTGCTTCCGCTAGCATTTTTTAAGATGTGATCTTCATAAATGTTAATTACCTTAAAAACATATTATATATATATTTATATTCAAAAAAAAAAAAAAACATATTATATTCTATATTATCCCTTCTATCCTTGTTAACTAATTATATATTCAGTTAATAACATACTTTAAATATTTTATCTAAACTATTTCATAATTAAAAATAATTAATGTATTTTAATAAGATCTTAAATTTGACTCTACTTTTTTTTTTGTATATTTTTCCATTGCGACATCGCAAACGGAAAAATTTGGATACTGTAGCTAATTTTCGCCCAACATAATTTTTAATATGTGAATAAATAAGTCATTTTATAATATCTCATTGTATATTTACACAACAATGCTAAGAAGTAATAAGCTAATAGTTAAAAACATAATATAAAATTCAAAACTAAGCTTTCTTAGTAAATTACGTCTTAACTTAATTGTTCTGATCGTGTATGAATGAATACTTAGACGGTTGAATCATATGCCACGTAGCAAATTATGGGGGGATGATTGATTGAATAAAATGTTTCAATAAGATGAGGAAGAGAAGGTAATGTTGTATAGGCTAGATTAGGCACATATTCTGATGAAGTTACAGAAATTTCTTGAGTGACGAGAAGAAGACCAAGTCGACGAAGAAATAATACGGGTGTCTACTTCTCGACAAATTACCTACAATCCTTTTTTTTTTTTTTTTTTTTTTTTACAATCCCTTATTAAAGTTTTTTTTGAAAAAAGGGCAATCCTTATTAAAGTTCACTTTAAATTATCTGTAAGTTGTCTAAAACGCTTAACAAGATTTTTGTTTTGATTTGTCTATAATAACTATAATAATTTTAGATCTCGACTCATAAAAAAAAAAACAAATGCCCCAAAAGGTGATCGAAACCAATATATCAAGTCCTACACATTCGCTTCAGCTTTTGAATTCCTAAACCATTGTGCTTCATATATGTAGGACAAATTTCTTAAGTAGCATAAAAGAGTTTTGACCACAAAATATTACACAATAAGGAAAAAGATCGAAACAGCATTCACGAAAAAATAAAAAGGTTAAATTACTCTTAATAAACAATACATTTAATATAGAAAAATTCCCTAGAATGGTTTTTTCGTTTATTTTCATAAAATAGCCTCCGAAAAAAATAATCAAAATCAATTTTATTAAAAGGTAAAAATATATTTTTACCGTACGGTTAACTAATCTAAACTAATGATTTAGAATTAAGAGGTAGTGTTTTGGGATATGGTTTCAAATTTTTTTAAAAAAAATATTTAAATTTTCAAAATAAAAAGGCTATTTTGGTCATTCTCTTTTTTGAAGGTTATTTTGTGACAAAAACTTAAATATGGCTATTTGAAAGAATTGCCATTTAATATAAATAAGTATTTTTAAACTTATCAAATTTCTATTTGAAAATATAAAAATATTAAGATTCTAAGTTTTATATCCTAAACTCTAATCATAGTCTTTAAATTCTTACTTCTAATACATAAAGTACTATTCTCAAAATTTAAAGAAAAATTAGAAAAATACTTTGCAAAGAGATTTATTTTGAAAACTGCTATGTATTTTATTTCTTTTGAAGACTACACTTTCTCATAAGCTAAATGACTAATTCATCCTAATTAAAATGTATATACAGCAAGAAAATAAATTTATTATTTTAAATATAACTATAATTTAAGTGACAAGTAATAAAAATATATATAAAATAATCATCGTTGAAAACATAATATTTTACGTGAAGAAATATCACAGTTGTATGAAACTTGTCAATTTTTGATCTAGTGTCTTTGTGTTTTATAATTTTTTGCATATTTTTCTAGAAATTCCTGGGCATAGTCTTGACCAATCCAAATTAACAAGCACATCGACAATGTTTTGTCCCTAGTTCTATAATTATTCAGCGGAGAGAGAAATTTTGAAGTTGCTGTTTCGGTGAGATATTGAGTCTTAACATGTAAAGTTTTATATTATGTATCAAATTAATATTTGTTATATATATCTTATATATTAAAACAGAAATCACAACTTTGATTCAAGTGTGATTTTTAAAAAAAAATGGTTCATCACTAGAAATCATTTATTATTCATTTATTACTAATAATATAGATTAATAATATGTCATTCTTAATATAACATCAACTCCTAAAAACCCGGATTGATTAACAAACTCACATTGATTCACGTGTGATATTTCAGTTTGGATCATTATTTAAATTTTTTTTATTAAATGTATTTCCTTAATGCTAATATATAATCTTTTAACTACTTAAATCATAATATAATTTGATATCTTTTAATTTAAAATATAAATATATCTATTTAATTTTTTAACAAATGTGTTGAAAAACATTATAACAATATTTTAATTATCAAAAATTGTATATAAATATTTTCACTAATTTTGTAATTAGTAATGAAATTAATGTTATTATACATTAATATATATATACTCAGTTATCTTTTATAAAATGAAAAAAATTATATCAAATTTTACTATTTTATCGTTATATCTATCATTTTAAAATAAAACATTGTATTTACCTAAATATGATAAAATTATTTTAAACTGATAAATCTTATTTATTAAAACAGAAGTCACAACTTTGATTCATGTGTGATTTTTTTAAAAATGGACCCTCAGTAGAAATCATTTATCATTCATTTATTACTAATAATATGGATTAATAATATGTCATTCTTAATATAACATCAACTCCTAAAAACCCGGATTGGAAAACAAACTCACCTTGATTAGTGTGTGATATTTTAAATTGGATCATCATTTAAATTTTTTATTAAATGTAATTCCTTAATGCTAAGATATAATCTTTTAACTACTTAAATCATAATATAATTTGATATCTTTTAATTTAAAATATAAATATATATTTAATTTTCTTAACAAATGTGTTGAAAAACATTATAACAATATCTTAATTATCAAAAATTGTATATAAATATTTTCACTAATTTTGTAATTAGTAATGAAATTAATGTTATTATCAATTAATATATATATACTCCGTTATCTTTTATAAAATGAAAAAATTATATCAAATTTTACTATTTTATAGTTACATCTATCATTTTAAAATAAAACATTGTATGTAACTAAATATGATAATATTCTTATAAACTAATAAATTAATATATTTTATTTTCACAAACATTAAAAATTTATGCTAGAAATATAATATATTGGTAGAATGAGTTAGCATTAGTAAATTAGATAATTCATGTATAAAATTAATTTATCTTAAATTTTTATATTATATATATATATATATATATA
The DNA here is from genome assembly GCF_000695525.1 of Brassica oleracea var. oleracea. NCBI lineage: Eukaryota > Viridiplantae > Streptophyta > Magnoliopsida > Brassicales > Brassicaceae > Brassica > Brassica oleracea. The sequence goes on from NC_027749.1 coordinate 42,888,317, forward strand.
ATTATTATCTTAAATGAATAAATATAAAAAAATATTGATAAAGAAAATCTAGCGCTTTGAATTACGGATCAAGATATAATAATTAAATAAAAAATAATTTTAAAATATATATAATAAAAAATACCAAATATAAATATATGTGATGATTTGAAATAATCAATTAACTTACGGCATGAAAACTATCAAATTGTTATATTTAAAATAATTATATATAAACATTTTAATATATAAGTAACATAATTATGTAAAAATATATATAAACACGAAAATTAATATCCGCACGATTGTGCGGATCCAAATCTAGTGTACACTTATTGGACAAATGTAATTTTCAAAAAAAAAAATTACAAATTTGAAAACGTAAATAGTGTATTTTCCTAATTTTCCCTTAATCCCTACTGCTGGACAAAAAAGTCTCTTAATCTCTATTTCATAACTTTTTAATCTTATATATATCTATCCTTTAGTGAATAATGATTTAAATTTTACTTTTGTGTTATTTTTGGGATATAAACATATTTAACGTTATGAACCAGATCGTGGATGGTTCATAACCAAGAGATTATGATTTGTAATCTTTTCATTTATCTACGACGGTGTAATCTCCTATATAAAGAACTTTTATGTTATGAATAAAGATAGACTTTTCCATTACTTTTATAACACGTTACCAGCACGAAACTCTAAATCCCTAAGCTAATACCCAAATCGAAAAACCCTAAAACCCTAACCCTAGTCGGCGATCCGACAAATCCTAAACCCCGATTGCGTCTCTTGTTCCCGCATCTGTTCCAGCTCGCGTCCCCGATCAGCTTCAGAGCAAGGCGTTCCTGATCCTAGCTCAGACGTTCGCGACCCGAGAGTAGTTCTAGCATGCGACCTCTTCCTCGTTCACGACAGCATCAGACAGCTCGGGTCCGACGATCAAGGCGTTCCCGATCAAGCAACAAAGGACGTCCGCGACCCGATAGAAGCGACTCGATCCATTCCAGCTCGCGTCCCGTTCGTGTCCAGCTCGCGGCTCAACTCCTTTGGTGGTCCGATTCAATAATCATCTAAGGTTAAAAGGTAATTCAAAACCTAGGAACCCATAATCAAATATGGATTGATTGATAAAGAATGAAACCCTAAAACCCTAATTTTTATGAATCAAAACCATAGGGTAATAGATCTAAAATCCTAATTGAGTAAATCGAAGCTCTAAACGTTCGATACCCCAAACCCTAAATCATGTTCTTATATGATTAAAACCCCAAATCGGTTTTTACAAGTTAAAATCCGATAAACCCTAACCCTATATCTATTAATCCTAAATAATATAAGTATCATAATTAATTATACCATAATTATCAAATCACATATTAAAACCCTAATCGAATATTTTGAAATCAAAAATGTTTTCGGTTTTGATCATTGAGGTTTTAAATCTGATTGAATCTGATGCTATGTTGCTAGAATTGTTTGACCGTTAAATTGATAGATTTATTTTCTCATCCTGCTTGGTTAATTGTTCATCGGATTTAAAATTGTTTAAACCGACCAGCCTGTTAAAACATTGATTGAATCCGATAGGTTGCTAGCTTGCTTTGCTTATATAATCCGATAGGTTGATAGACTGATTGAGGTTTACTTGTTTAAAATCCGAATGATCTGATTGCATGATTCTTGAGGTTTAATATCACCTGCTAGGATTGATAGTTTTGTAATCTGATCTGTTTTAAATAGAAACCCTAAATAATCCGTATGATAGGTTATATTGATCTTCTGATTGATTAAATACATTTAAGATTGATAGTCTCATTGTCCTCACAAGATTGAAATCTGAA
>NC_027749.1:42890175-42890891 GCF_000695525.1 Brassica oleracea var. oleracea
TAAATATTGAGTGATATATGATTTGAGATGTCGAAAATCAACCTGGATTTTGCTGCCCTAAATCTCTCTGGAGATAATTATTTACGTTGGCAATTGGATACAAAGATTATCCTAAAGTCAAAAAAACTTGGTGAATGTATCATAGAAGGCAATAATGCCAATGAGAAGATACAGGGCAATATTAATTATTAGCCATCATCTTATTAAGAGTCTCAAAGATCATTATCTGACTATTGAGAATCCTCTAGACCTTTGGACAAAGTTAAAAATCGAGGTATGATCTCCAAAGAACGGTGTTATTACCAAAGGCCCTATTTGATTGGAGGAATCCCAGAATCCAGGACTATAAGTCCGTGGATGAGTCTATTCCTAGCTGGGCAAAATAATTGATTACTGATGAGAAACAGTGAATTGAGACCTCCTGGATTAACCCCATTACCTGATACCAATAAGGCCGCAGAAGAAAAAAAAAGGCAGAATGATAGACCACACGGTCATGGCCGTGGAGGGTGAAAAGGACGTGACCATGGACACTATAACACATTTGGCCGTGAGAATCACTATGGTAGAGGCCGTGGGTATCATCCCAATTTGAGCCATGGTCAAGGCAATGGCTATGGTATATCCTTTAAACCACAAAGCTCGACCAAATCAGTGTGCCATAGATGTGGAATGGGGAACCATTGGGCTAAGATATGAAGGACTCCCAAACATTT
>NC_027749.1:42891040-42891229 GCF_000695525.1 Brassica oleracea var. oleracea
TTGTATGCTTTCTCTGATTTTTATCTCATTGAATTTATTTCTATTACATTGTCTGCTTAGATTAAATGAATGAATGATTTTTCTATATGAGTACACTGAACCAATATAAGTACTAAAGCAGGTATCGCCAGTCTGAAAGAAGACTAAGGCTAGGCTAATATATTATTGCCTAAGGGTATGCATCTAGAA
>NC_027749.1:42891329-42891711 GCF_000695525.1 Brassica oleracea var. oleracea
AAGCTAGAAGAATGTCGATTCTGCAAGAAGCCACAATTCAAGCCGCACAGACGGGGACGTAATAGGGTACCGTACCAAAAGATGTGGTACCTACCAATTACAGATAGATTGAAAAGATTGTATCAATCAGAGCAGACTGCTGGAAAGATGAGATGGCATGCCGAGCATACTCAGACGGATGGTGAGATGACTCATCCATCAGATGCAAGAGCCTGGAAACATTTCAACAAAGTACCTCCAGATTTCGCTAGCAATATCCGGAATGTGTATCTCGGATTATGCACAGATGGATTTAGTCCGTTCGGAATGTCAGGGAGACAATATTCATTGTGGCCAGTCTTTCTTACTCCATACAACCTGCCACCGGAGATGTGCATGCAAC
>NC_027749.1:42896248-42896875 GCF_000695525.1 Brassica oleracea var. oleracea
ATAACGAGGCGGATGTTACGAGGAGGAGTGATGAATTCTACCGGGCGATGAACGACCCTTAGTTTTTTTTTTGGTTGTTGTATTATATAAATTCAAAACTTATTTATATATAAAATATTTTCATTTTGATTTATTTTTATTTTAAATTTTAATTTATTATTAAATTAAATAATTTTAATTATTTTTTAACTATATTTTAAAATTCTGTAAAAATAATAAAAATGAAGTAAATTCGTAGCTAATGTACGACCTCTTTACGTGGAAACCTTACGAGGAAATGACGAGAAATAATTAACGACTAGTTTACGAGGAAACATTTGCGAGGAAATAACGAGGAAAAGTGTACGAGTATTTTACGAGGAAATCGTTTCGTGGTTGTTACGTGTATTTTGCGAGGAAACTCTTTCAAGGTATTTACGTGTAGGTTACGAGGAACTCATTTCGAGGTATTTACGAGGAATTTAGCGACGTCTTTGCGTGGAATATTGACGTGGTCTTTACGACGAATTGCCCTACTTCGTCTTTACGACGAAATATATTCCTCGCTAAGTTACGACGAATTAGCGAGAAAATATGTGTTACGACGGACGAGTAACGAGCAAACGCGCTTCCTCGCTATTTCGTCGC
>NC_027749.1:42897181-42920470 GCF_000695525.1 Brassica oleracea var. oleracea
CAACATCATCCAAGATTTCGTGCGATAACTCAATATGTTCGATCAGATTGTGGCATGACCGATGGTAAAGAAGAACCAACTATCATGTTCGAGGACGAAGCATATTCTGCCCAAGATCTTCATCACCCACGGATTGCAGAAAATTGGAGAGGTCCAATGGACCTTCAGTAATGTCCAAATCAGGGAGAGTAATGTGTGTTGTACTCTTTTTCCTTCACCATGGTTTTGTCCCAATTGGATTTTTCTGGTAAGGTTTTAATGAGACAACATTAAAGCACATTACAAGCTCTAAATAGTTATGACATCCAAGGAGGAGTGTTATGAACCAGATTGTAGATGGCTCATAATCAAAAGATTATGATTTATAATCTTTCCATTTATCTATAACGGTTTAATCTCATATATAAAGAACTTATGTGTTATAAATAAAGATAGACTTTTCTATTATTTTTATAACATTTAAATATTTATTAGTATTTTCTTCTCTTATATCTATCTATCTATGTATAGAGTTTTATTCTCTACTACTTTTGCCACCTGATCAAATAGGCTCACCAGAACCCGACACCTTTCCCACCTATTAGCCGATGAGAGCGATGAGCTTAATACACGTGTGAAACCCACGACGGCTATGCTTCCTCCGCAGTTAGTTCTTCGAGTTAATCCTAGCAATAATGAATGTTAATCAATCATTCCCCCCACTACCTCCTCTTCGGTTCAGCTTCTCAGCTTCTCCACCTTCTCAAATAATCGGAGTTGCTCTATATATATGGTGCTCATCCTCAAGATGGAACGCTACGTTTTGGTTACTCTTTCTACTGTCGGGATCAACCGAAGCTTGAGCTTTATATCATTGTGAATTCCCAGATCCACTTCTCCGAATTGAAGGCCGTCGGTTGCAAACAAGTTGTCGTGACACGCCTGCTGCGCTTTTGTAAGCGCTGGAACCTAAAAAGGAGGAGAGCTAATTGGAGTTCATATGGTGTTATACTGTTATCTCTGTTTTAGATGTATCGTAAATCTTTGTAAATATCCTAGCTGATTGACTGCGTTTCTTTTTATTTCAGTCGACTTTGATTTAGAGACATTCAGCGTGTGATGAAAACCTGTCCATTCAGAATGTCATGGTAACAATACAATTGGACAGGTATACAAGCATATCACAACCAAACTATGTCTTGAGTTGTTCCCTTTTTTTTTGTAAATGTGATTTAAGTCTGATAAATGGAAAACCGTATACACCTATGCAGGGCTCTGATATGATCATGAGTAGCTGATGACCTGAGAAGAAAGAAGTGAAGTAGGAGCTGGCACCAGCTTAAGGGAGTCGAGAGTTAGAAGTTTCTGTATGCATTTTCTGATTTGTAAACTGGGTTGATTGAGCTGGGCTCTTCAATGGCGACGATCTGGTGATTGTTGAGCTCCGATTATCTAGAGATAATCGGTAGCGAGTTGTAATCATTTCTGGAGATTCGATTACGTTATCGATAAAGTACTTCGTTGATCTTGAGTTCGAGTTTAGATCATAACAGGCTCAGACTGTCTGTGTTAGTGTGTTTGATATTGTTGCAAACTTAGATGAGAAGCTACACTCTTGGACAACACGTAATAATATTTTAGCTGTTAATATCAGTTGTTGCTGTCTGTGTTAGCTGTTAAATTTCATTTGTTGCTGTCCTTGCCAACCAAAAATCTATGAATATAACTAAATTTTTGGAATAGCACCTTTCAGAAGAACGTGGCGCCTCAAGGGCATCGTCATCAGTGCACATGAATTAGCATACTAAGTCATATTCTTTGGAGAATCTATTGTGGTATTTGAAGGTTAGAAGAATTCTGCAATTTACCAGATATGGAAGTGATTCAGATAAGTAACAGAGCCACACCCTCTTTTTCTGTTCATAGGAGTATGTGTATTGAATAAACATACACTCCTTTATATTTAATAGCACAATTGCAAGTATACAAATACATCATTTTATACAATAATTTTTTTTTCATATAAAAGTTAGAAGTGCTATGTGTTTATGTAATATTGAGATTCTCATTATGGTGTGCGGTTTAGATGATGTGTAGAAAATAATATTCCAACACTTTTTAAGTTCAACTAAGATAAAAGAAAACTTTTCTCAACTCCATGGACAATGCAAGAGTTCTCGGCCGAATATCATAGAGGAAAAAGAAGATGCATATAGAGGTTGAAGATCTATATACTTTGTTTCTTTCTTTTTGGCTACTGGATTGTAATTCGGTTTATTGGATAAGGTTATAAGTTTTTTCCTGCAGCTTACAAGGAAGAAAATTCAAGAGAGCCCTCCACATCAGTCTTTCCTCACCCAATAGAGACTTTACAGAATATTTTTAATGTGTTTCGAATGATTTAGGAGAAGAGTCTTACAAGCACCATCCGACAATATCAACTTCCATTGCAAAATTATATGGCCTTGAAGTAAATTCAGGTAATATCTTGTCTATTTAATATGCGACATTGTGTTAGAATATCGCATAACTGAGTCTCTTAGTAGAATAAAGAAAACAGGAAAGAAAGGAGAGATTGACTGGTCATGTTCAAGAGCCTCTACATAACGTTTGAACTCCAACTGTTGGTAAAATATTTTCAGGCGGCTTAAAGGTTTATTCATCAGGTTAAAAGAAAAGTGTTGCATGTAATTGTATCCTATGATTTCCACTCTGTATCTTTCACTCATGCATATCCTTCATATTCAAACTGGGAAAAGATTCTAGATGTGTTGAAAAATTGACCCTGAAGGAATATAGAGGTTATAGTTGTATAGACAGCAAAAAAAAATTAGGATTAGGTGAATTTAGATGTAAGTCTGGACCTCTGTTTCCTTGTTCATTTTAACGAGATGTCTTCCTGGACAAGAAAGGGAAGTGGATCACGACCAAGTAATTTATGCAAATACCTCAATGTTAGGTAACTCTGCGGATATTACTTCAATTTGAGTTCAATATGTTCTGGAAAGATACTGAACAGAGTCAGTGGCGGAGCCAGCGGCTGCTTTGACTGGGGTCAAATTTCTAATAAAACATATTTACATGGGTCAATAAGCTAATTTTGTAGTATATTTTTAGATATCTTTCACAAAACACATAACAAAGTTTTTTTTGATAAAACTTCACCTGGGTCACATGACCCCCCTCCCAATAAGCTACCTCCGCCACTGAACAGAGTTGGTGTTACTTTTAGAGATGGGTGTACATGTTTGTAATTTGGCGTTACATTGAGCAGTAGGAGTTGTTCATCCTTCTGCTATAAAACAAAGTTCAACAAATTGCTAAAATAATTTACGAAACATAATTAATAATTAATAAAATACTAAAAATTAAATAAAATTGAATATAAATTGCAAATCTAATGTAAACTGAAACAAACATATATTATAAAACATTATTTGTTGTTAAATAAAATATATTAATTACTATCTATGACATTACTGAAACTATTTATATAGTACTTTAAAATATATTTTTTTATAATTTTATCACATTAAATTATATTTTTAATTGATTTAGCTTGGATATGGATTAATTAATATCGTGAAAAAATAATTAATTTAATAATATTAAATAATTTAATAATATTAAAATTAAAAAAACTCTTAAAAAGTATCTGTTATTTTTTACTTTAGATTTTCTTTAACTATATCAAAGTTAAATAAAAATCAAAAGAAGAAGTATAAATCATTACATTTTCCTTAATTTAGTTTTATTTAACAGTTTTTTGTTAGCTAAAAAAAACTTTATTTCAACTCGAACCAACAACATTTAATATACAATATAATCTTAAAATAAAAATATCTGTTATTTTCAGTTTAAATGATTTTTCAAATGTTTCGAAAACTAAAATATATTTTAATATATAATATTTTTATGTTAGACTCACCCGCCCGTAGGGCGGGCCAACCCCTAGTTTTTAATAATGGAGAAATATTTATTAAAAATTTTATGTTTTTCCTATTGATCAAGATTATGTCGGAGATTCTCATTGCCCATGATAAAACATGGAACTGATAACTTTGGCTATTCCTAAATCACTGGAAATGGAGGATTTAGTAAAATCTTCAAAGGAGTTATAGATGTGAGGACGAAAATTTAGGATCAAATCTGAATTTAGAATAAACACTCAAAAAATTCGAGATGAAAATTGAAATTCTCTCAAGACTAAGACAGATTTGGAATTGTTAACTATACTAGTAAAGATTTATGTTTTAAAGGTACGAGTATTAGATTCAAGTCTCAGCAGCTGCAAAAAAAAAAAATTATGTGCTTAAACTCGAAAATTCTTGATTTAAAAAATCAATGGACGAAAAAAAATAATGAAAATATTTTCTAACACTAAAAATATGAACACATTAAACTAAAACCACAACATACATTAAGATCGAGCATAAGATCAAACACAAGACCAAACACAACATACATTTTTTTTTTGGACTCCGGGGGTTTGTTACAATGAAAGTTATTTAGACATATGATAGTAAACGAGGTCGTCGAGGCCGCGGATATTTTTGAACTCCCTAGTAGCTTTTCTTTCCTTCTTATGATTTAATAAACTAGATTCAAAACTGTAATTACAAGGTCCAGACGAATATCTCTCCCGACGAAAAAGAGAACTTTCTCCGTGACGTAAACCCTTAAATCGGAGGAGACTCCAGCCATTCTAGCTCCGATGCCTGGAGATCAGGACTTATCAACTTCATCTCTACCAAAATCTCAAGTGCTTGGCTCCGATTTGGTGTTGAATCCCATTGATTCAGAAGAAACCATAATCGACAGAAAATTGGGGAAATCTGTATCCGACGTTAACAGCGCAGCCGATAATGTTGAAGGTCACTCAACTGCCCTGGAAACCTATGAACATGGATATCCTGCGAGCAGCCATACTCTTCAGTCATCTCTTCATTCAAGTGGTTTTTCACAGGTTACCCCCTCCTGTTTGATGTCGGTAAAGATATCACAACCTCTATAGAAATGACATGTGAAGGCAGAGCTTCTGCGAACATCCAAGTTCTTCAGTCGATGTCATCTATGCCGTCGGGTGGTCGTCCACTGGTTACTATTCCCACCTCAGAGTTATCTTCCACCACTCCAGCTACTTTCACTCCATCAATCGGAACATGGGCTAAACCACTCGCTTTCGCACCACCAGCTACTCCTCCAACACCGGAAACGCCAATGGATTTCGACCCACAATATCTTAACAATCTTCTCGATTATTTCTGGCCAACTCTAACGGATGAGCTTGGGAAAAATCAGAAGAAAAGAGATCATCAAGCTGCTGTCAGAGAATTTTTGTACATACCGGTTCAGAAGATTCTGGTTTCGGAGCTGAAGGATGATGGAACTTTAAGGTTTCAATGGGCTGCCAGAATGAATCTTTCTACTAGAAACCTTTATCAAGCAGCCAATCCTACTTTCCGGCTTGATGGAACTCCTCAGGTAACCATCCCTTCACAAGTACTAAGTTTCGGACCAAAGAAAAAGAAAGAGTATGTCACTGGCCAGTTCCATCGATGGTCTCTTCCTCCTGGTGGCTTAATACATGCTGTAGTGAATAGGTTGTGGGGAAGAACTTGCAGATAGGATGCCGTAAGATAAGTGAGTCGTCGTATATGTTTCACATTCCCCATGATTTAACTCGACAATGGGTAGTTCAAAGAGGTGTATGGCATGTTGATGACTACTTGATATTTGTTTCACCTTGGAATCCAGTGAACTTTCTCAAAGTTCCTGAAGTATCTACTATCCCGGTTTGAGTAAACCATAAAAATGTTCTGGACTTGTTGAGCCTATGAAAACACATAAACCTCGTCTTGATCCGGCTAGTTTGGGAGAAGCAAATTTGTTAGTTGAAGTTGAACTTGACAAGCCCTTTCAAAGAAAATTTCCTTAGATGACAAATAAGATAATATATTTTCGGTGGATGTTGAGTACACATAGATTCCGAGTGTATGTGGAAGATGTGAACATTTAGGACACAAAGAAAAAATATGCCTCCTACCAGCTACCCAAAAGAGTGTTGAAAAAGGTTCAACGCAGGAGGATAACGCAGTACCTGAGGTTGAAATGGAAAGGAAACAAGCATCAGACCATATGGTGGTACAAGTTGAAAGTTCTGAAGTGAATTTGGTCTCAGCTGAAAAGGAAATTGGTGAATATACTATCCAAATTTTGGAATCCAATAATGAAACAGAGTTTAAAGAGATGCAAACACAAGACAGTGTTGTGCCAAATGATCTTTCAACGCCAACAGACTTCCCCACTTACTCTACGGTAACAATAGCCAATGATTCCAACTCTCAATCGACTTCATCACCATTAGCAGGTTCTCTACCTGCTCCAGCTTAAAGTACTATTATGGAAAGAATTTCATCTTCTATTATTGTTTCTGAAACCAATTTGGTTTCATGGGACGATTCATTGGCCTTTTACGCATTCACCTACACATGGTAGCCCCTCTTACAATCAAAATGCTCAAGAGCATGATGATGGAGATGGGTTTATGAGTGACGCTACGACAAACCTCAGCATGTCAAGAGGTAGAAGGTCAATAAAATCACTTCAAAAATATCAAGATATGGATTGGACCACGGTACGAGGAAAGGGTAAACGGGGTCGTCGAGGCCGTGGATATCGTCCAACTCCCTAGTATCTTTCCTTTCCTTCTATGATTTAATAAACATATGTACCATAAGTTTCTCTTGTTCTAAGCTATTGCTTGGCTGAATATGAGGCTTGTCTCATCATAATTTCTCAAACTTTATGGTTGTGAAACAATACTTTGTATGTTTTACTCCTTTTGTTTCATATTAAGTGTCATTTTATCATTTTTGTGACATAAAAATTGTCATTCTATAATTTCAATGCAATTTATACTTACTTTTAACTCAATATTAATTGTAAAATGCATTGATCTTATAAATAAATGTATTTATCTAAAATGATATTGGTTAAATAGATGACATTAATGAAAATTTAAATGCATTTTAATGAATTTCTTAATATGTGTGAAAAATGTCTAAGTGACACTCTTTGTGAAACGGAAGAAGTATGTTTTTAATTTTGAATGCCATTTCCAAAAAAAAAACACATGGTAGTAAATGTATAGAAGCAGAAAGACATTGAAGTCTATACTATTATTTATGAAGTGATTTTGCTGATTTATCTCACTCTCCATAATTTTAGCTAATGTTTGCTTATTTAGAATATTCTTATTAGTTTTTAACTTAAATATTTAAATAAATTAATTTAATTAATATAACTATTTTGAAATTCTATTTATATGAAGCGATTTTGCTGATTTGTCACATTTTCCATGATTTTAGCTAATTTTGTTTATTTTTCATATTCTTATTTATTTTTAACTTAAATATTTAATTTTTTAATTTAAATAATATAAATATTTCGAAATTTCTATTTAATTTTTTAATTTAAATAATATCTATGAATTTGCTGATTTATCACATTTTCTATGATTTTAGTTAATTTTGTTTATTTGTCATATTCTTATTAGTTTTTAGCTTAAAATGTTAATTTATTAATTTCAATAATATAACTACTCGAACTTTTTAATTGAAACTAGAATTATAAATATTTTAACTTTCACAAGTGAAGACCAATTCTTATTTTCATGTGACGTAAGAGGTTTTAAACTCTATAGTTTCATTTTTCTCATTCATTCCAAATTGTATCGGTTATAGTTTTTGTTTCATCCTCTAGGTATAGTGTTTTCTGGTTGTTTCAATTGCTTGTGTTCTCTTCGTCACTTTCATGTTGATGTGAACATTCTGTTTTCAGTGGTTCAATCATTTTGTGCAGGTCAAAAAATAATATTGGTTGGAGTTGTTTGCATTAACGGCTATATGAACAACATCAAAGCTCAATTTTCTCTTTAGCTCTAGATCTTTTTTGGGTTCTTGACATCTATATTTATATACTTTCGATATTTGTTTTATTTTTATTTTTAGTTGGAGTTTTATGTTTTTCTTACTTTCGTTGAGTTTGAAAGACTAGGAAGCAAATGGTTTTGTTACGTATAGTTTGGAATTATGAATTAGTTATTCTAAATTGTTTAATGGTAATTATTTCACGTGTATGTTTTATTACTGTCAAATATATAAGAAAACTTATGTTTTGCTATTAAGTTTGGAGAGTTCACTATGTAATCATGTTATGAACATGTGTTTAATGGTTTATTTTCTAAAAAGGCGAAAGTAGATATTATAAGATAATTAGATTTATCATTGTATAATAACTACAATAATAAAACTATCATAATCTATTTTTTTGTTTTATGAAATGTAAACTTATGAAATATTAAGATAAGTTAATGTATATATTTATCAAGTAAATCAATGCAATATTATCATTATCTCAATTCATTTTTAAAAAAAGTTTTCTTCTGAAGTTTACTTGACTTTTGTGTGTTTCAATGTTTTTGGTAATTTAATGTATTTTTCTGGTTTAAAAATACAAAGTAGATTAATAGAGACCAAAAGTTCACATTCTTTGTTGTCAAAAAAAGTTTGCATTCTTAATTTATTTTATTATGTGTAATATTTGATATATATTTATACTCTCATGGTCTCATAGTTTTATGGCTTTGCTTTGTGTTAAGAAGACGTATACCAAAATAAAAATCAAAGAAAACTAAAATGATTAAAAATATACAGAATAATTTATCATCATAGAAGAAGTTATCATCATGTTTAAATCATAATACATATATTAATAATTATTAGTAAAACGATTATGCGGACAAAACACCTAGTAATAAATATCTAAGTTTTTAGTCTTGGGATAGGTCCGGCTCGTGTTTTTATTGGACTTTGTGCAAAGTTTTATTTTTATAAAGCAATACAAATAAATTGTATAAATAGGACCTAATTTTGTAGTAAAAAATTTAAATTTTTAACTAAAAATTTGCAAAAAAAAAAATTGGACCATGAGCAAATGCACTTTGAACACATGTCTAGAGATTTATATAAAAATATTGAAATCAAATTATTACTCGTTTACTCTATTTTGTGCTAATTCCACATATTTTACTCTATTTATCCATGTCTTGTTTTCATGCAACACGTTGTAATAACAAACAGTTTATATTAAATAAAATAAGTTGGCAAAAATTTATGCCAAAATAATATTTATTTTATTTGATGTGGGACTTGCTGTTGTTTCTTTCAAAAAAATTATATACATAGTAACAGTAAAAGAAGTTCTGAAGTTGTCTATGATTTTACTGTAGTTAGATATTTTAACTAGGACCAAGCAAGGAATCTAAATCTGTCCAGCCCTATAAACTATTGTGTAATTGAGCTTAGTTATATAAGCTTAATAAGGTGTTTTGGACACATATATTTGGAGAGAGCCACCCAAAAAAACCTAAAACTGTATATTTTAGTTTTTTTTTTTTTTGAAAAAAGGCTTTCATATTAAACAACAAAAAAAAATAAAATAATACAAACCCATAGGTTTAAGTTTGTTATGGGCTGAGCGCAGTCATACATAAAACACATATCATCAGAACTAGAAACCCAGTAAACAGAGAGGCCCAGTGGTGAGAAGAAGAGAGTTGGATGGTTACGATTGAGCGATGGAGTGTCGAGAAAGAACAGAGTTGAGGCGATCGCGATCTGTCTTCTTCCCTTTTCTTTTCACGAGTGGAGAAACCACAGTTGAGTCATCGCCGAAGATGCCCTTGGATTTGCATGTCGAAAGCTCTGCAGTCTGTTCCTAATCTGCTTGTCTATCGTTGAGAAAACAGTCTCTGGAGTTTTGAAGAGTTGTTGGTGCAGTCTTGTGTTACGCTCAGTCCAGATCCAGTAAACGGTAGCCCGAAACGCCAGTAGAGTTAGTCGCTCTCGATCCCTCAGTAGTCTTTGAAGTTGAAGGATAATATCTCCCCACACGGTGAGAGGTTGGAGCTGACAACGATGAGCTATCTTTCTCCAAGCATCGGCGCTAAATCCACACTCAAAAAACAGGTGATTCCTAGACTCTGGATGAGTATTACATAGTAAGCAGAGAGGATCCACATTTAATCCCCATATATTGAGTCGATCTCTTGTAGGGCAACGATCCAGCATGACTAACCAAGAGAGGAAGCTATGCCTCGGGATTCCATAGGAGATCCAGATTACTTTAGCCCATGGTACCATTTGTTGAACACCTTTCAGGTAATCATACATCTCGCCTGTCTTATATCTCATCCTTGTTTTTCCCTCTATCATCCATTCATAGTGATCCTCCTGATCTGAAAGAGTTACCGTTGTTAAATGAATCTGCAGAGCAAGCTGAGCATCAGTCCTAGCGAACGGCAAATTCCAGAATCCTGCAGTGAAGAGAGACGCAACAGTTGCCATCTTCGGTATGCCTAGTCGGGAAGTTCCTGCATCTAGAGCCGTGTATAGCTTCCCAAGAGGAGTCCAGTTATCGAACCAAAACCGAGTACTTTGACCATTGCCTATTCGCCTTTTAAGCAATGGGTAAATCAACTCCCTAGCCTGTATCATCTTGTTCACTAACCAGGAATGTCTAGTACTAGTGCTTATTGTCCAGTAGTTAGAGACATCACCTTTGAGTATTACCTCTTTAAACCAGCAGACCCAGACCGAGTTAGGACGAAAGAAGATCATCCAAACTAGCTTTAAGATGCACGCCAGATTCCATTTGTGAAGGTCCTTAATTCCAAAACCATCCTGATCCTTGGTGAGAGTTACTGTCTCCCAACTCACTCTAGCTGTATGATGTCCTTCAATGTTCCCATTCCACAAAAATTGACCACACAACGAATTTATTTTGTTGATGCAGGATTTCGGCAGAATAAAGCTCGAGCACCAGAAAGTGGAGACGCCAGATATTACAGTTTTTATCAGCAACAGTCTACCAGCGAAAGAGAGAGCTTTTGCTGACCAAGATGATAGACGCTGTTTGATCTGCTGAAGAAGAAGTTCACAATTTTCCAAGTTCAGCTTCTTTGTACATAGGAGTACTCCTAGATAACACATTGGTAGGCTACCACGAGGCATTCCTGTCGAGGCTTGAATTGTGGAGACTTCTTCCTCAGTAAGTCCAGACGCAAAGAAGCTTGATTTTTGCATGCTCACCGCTAGACCTGATCTTTTTTCAAACTCATGCAGGATCTTAAGTACTCTCTGGACCGATTCAATAGACCCATCAATAAAAATAAACAAGTCATCCGCAAACGACAGATGTGTCAGTTTCGTCTTCTGACATTGATGATGATAAGATAAGTACCCTGATCTCGCGTCTCAATCTAGCATCAGTGACAAGTAATTCATAGCAATTACAAACATGTAAGGATAGAGTGGATCTCCTTGCCTAAGACCTCGTTTCCCTTTGAAAAAACCATTCACCGTTCTGTTGTATCCTACCATAAATGATGTCGTGCAAATGCAGGTCCTCAGCAGTCGAGTGAAGGGAGCAGGCAGGTCTAGGCTAACCAGAGCTGAGAGGAGGAAATCCCAAGATAGCGTATCAAACGCCTTTGCAATGTCGACCTTTATAGTAATCTTCTTAGATCCCCTGTTCTTGTGATAGCCATTAACCAACTCACTAGCCAGCACTGTGTTTTCTACCAGTAATCTCCCCTCAACAAAAGCTGTTTGATTAGGCATGATTAGTTGTTGGAGTATAGGCTTTAGACGACGAACCAGAAGCCAAGAAATGACTTTATAGATTGTATTCAGGCACGAAATCGGTCGATAGTCCGAGATTTTTGTTGCTCCAGTGAATTTTGGGACCAAGGATAAGATTGTTGAGTTTGTTGTTTTTGGCAGGAAACCAGAATTGAAGAACTGTTGTATTGAAGTGATACATTCCAAGCCCAACACAGACCATGACGCTTTGAAAAAACCAGAGGTGAGTCCATCAGGCTCAGGCGCTTTATTGGGGTTGAGTGAGAACATGAGCTTTGTAATTTCTTCCACTGCAGGTATCAGAAATATGGAGGCTTGATGTTGAAGACTACATCTGAAAGGAGTCAAACTATGAAACCATTCCGAAGGAGAGCTCCATAGGGGAGGAAGCAAGTCAGGTCCTAAGACTGCTTTGAAGTGAGAAATGGCATGGAAGCTCATCTCTAGAGGATCAGTGATCGTGGCGCCTGATGCCAGCAGAAAGGAACGAATGGCATTTAGGCTGGCTCTGACTTGACAAACTCGATGGAAGTAAGTAGTATTGAGATCACCCTCCCTAAGCCAAGTTATTCGAGATTTTTGTTGAAAGTAACATTCTTCAATAAGTCTCAGGAATTGCCATTTCTCATTCAGCTCATGTTCCACAGCAAAAGTAGTGGTTGTAGGATCCTCTAGGGCATGTACCTGCACAAGTTGTAACAAACGGTGAGCATCAATAACTCTCTGCTGAATATTGGAATAATTCTCTTTGCTTAAGTTTTTGAGACCCCTTTTAATATTTTTGAGCTTCCAACACAGAGACGCTAGGTCAGTGGAGACATTTCCGGCGAGCAACCATGCATCAGTAATAACCTCCAGAAAGCTCGGATGTTTGGTTAGGTAGTTTTGGAAGCGAAAGGGTTGGGTACCGGCTCGGGAAAGGGAGAAGACTAGGTCAGTAAGGCAAGGGGTATGGTCTAAGGGAGCTGGGGGGAGGAAAGTAGCAGTAGCACTAGGGAAAGAGATAAGGAATTCACTATTGATCAAACATCTATCAACCTTTTTTGCAACTGGAGTAAGATCTCGTTTGTTTGTCCACGTATGAACAGGCCCATAATACCGTAGACCAAACACTCCAAGCTGAGTTAAGACAACGCGAAACTGGAACATCTGGGAAGCATGAGTGAGATGGTTGAAAGCAGAGTGTTCATGGCAGTGTAGAATTTGATTAAAATCTCCACCCACGGTTTTGAATCATACACAAGACTACTTTTCACATTCAGAATCTCCACCCATAGGTCAGTTCTCTCCTCATGAGTGTTAGAAGCGTATATAGCAGAGTAGATAAAAGATGGACAGGTAGGTAGCTCGACTTCACAGGTTATCATTTGTTTAGACTGGGATATAACACTGACTTTTGCTGGGTCCTTCCAGATTAGAACAATACGACCATCCTCATCTGATAGATGGTTAGAGAAATAGTGCCAATCTCTGCATAAGGTAGACATTAACCGGGGAAGGGGTAGTTCTTTGATATGTGTTTCTAAAAGAGCTCCAAAAATAGGTTTGTGGCTAGAGAGCCAATCCGAAAAGGTCCGATGTTTAGCCGAGTCATGTAGACCACGGAGGTTCCAAAAAAAGAGTTTGTAACTCATCAGGAAGAAAAATTTTGGTCTCCAGGAGCCTGGAGAGTTTCAACAGAAAGTAAAGGTAAAAAAGGGTTTTTTAGTGGGGTTTTAACAAAAGAGGAATTAGCAACATAAGATATAGTGCCAATTTCTGAGAAAAGGGGGGGTTGAGAACTCTGGTAAGAAATCTTTGTAGGTAAAGGGGGGGGATAGAATAGGAGAAGAACGAGAACGTTTAAGAGAGGGCTTTGTAGGCTTGTCAGGAGGACTTTCAGTGGAGGGGATAGGTATATTTGGAAAATAAGAAGGCACAAAAGGGACTGATTTAGACGCAGAGGGGCTAGAAGGGAGAGAAACAGAAAGGGGTTTTGTGGGGGTAGTAACAGGATGAGCAGGTGTAGTAGGAGGAGGAGCAGTCTTCTTGACCACATTTTGTTTAGTTTTTGAAGTAGCATTTGTTGTTGAATTTTTCTTTCCACTGATTGGAACTTTTTTATTTGTCTTTGCAGGTGCATTAGGAGCAGCAGGAGGAGGGTCTTTTGAAGGAGTGTAAAGCAAGCAATTCCTAAGCACATGTCCTAGTTCATGACAGTGAGAGCAGGTTGGAGGTAGCCACGGGTAGTCAACCTTTACTTCAACAACTTCCCCACTCTGTCTTTCAAATTCGACCACATCTGGCAGTGGTTTGGTGAGGTCCACTTCAACCTTCACATGGGATAAGGTGAGACTAACTAGATTCAAAGTGAAATCATCTGTCTCCTTTGGCTCCCCAACCAAACATGCGACCAAACTAAGGCCTTCTGTATGTCGCAGATCTAAAGGGACACCCGTGAGATGCGCCCAGACCTTGATGGAGCTAAGAGGAGGAGTAACAGCAGAGTGAGCAGAAGACCATTGAGCGGTATGAAACATCGAATCACCAACGTACCAAATGTTTTTATCTAATATCTTTTATCTGATAAAATCACTTGGTATTCGCACAAGCACAGAGCGCTGAAAGTGATTGTTGTGGATCTCGAGTCTTCTATATTTTCCCCACATGTGACAAAGAACATTCTGAATATGATTGAAGGGAAGCGGCCGACCATTGAAGTAGCATACAATGAAGTCCTTGTACATCTTCGCTCCCTTTTAAAAGACAGAGTCAGGTATAAGCACACGAGGACGACCAGAGTTGGACAAAGTAACAGGCGCTATTATGGTAAGAGAACGATCCCCTTTTACACGTAGCTTATCTGCAAGGGTTGGGGTGGGAAGCAGGGATGGGGTGGGGAGAGTTGGGTTCTGGACAGTAGGTTGAGGTTCCTCAGGAGTAGGATAGGATGTTGGTAACGAAGTGTTTGAGTTAGGCTTTGCATCAGTAGAAGCAACATGTTCCTGAGGAGGAGACAGGCTGTGAGTAACCAGAGGAATGGGACTTTTAGGGTTTCCTGTAGTAGGAACAGTAGTCTGGATCTCAATCTGAGGAAGAGATCCAAATTGAGTAGGGTTTCCATGTGCAGCAGCTACAGGAGGTAAATCAAGTGCCTGCGTCATGGGAATATCAGAGATGGGGGGAGTAAGATGGGATCTACGAATTTCAGAGCGGGACACAGGGGGAGTGGAAGCTAAGGGAGGAAAGAGATGGGGAGAAAGGGGTGAGGAAGGGTCAGGTGGGTCACGCGGGAATGGGGGTGGGAGGAGAGCATCTCCGGAGGTTGAAGACGACAGTTGCATGGCGGAAACACGGTCAGGAAGAGCCCAGCGATTCTGCATCGGGAAATGGGTCAGGGAGAGTCTGACTTAATTTTTTGGAAGTACTTTTTAGTATCACTTAATATATATTTTAGTTTAGATAGCATTGGATGTGGATTCCTTTTTCTCATGTAGAAAATGAAAATGTGCATTACTATATGATCATTACAAGATTCACATTATAAATTTGACAAATGTGCATTCTTTTTCATGTAAAACATGCTTTTTCTCCAAAATATAAAGTGTAGAACGTTTATCTATGTTTAGTATAATTATGGTTCCTTTTATAGTAAATTTTAATTTACATTTGATTATTTAAATCAATAATTAAATTTAGTTTGCTTATAATAGGATTTAAAGCTTATGAAAAACAATCTTGCTAAACAAAAAATTTTTAATTGATTTTATTTTTGAAAACAGAAAAATTGAAACTAGTTTTTTTATGAAAATTTAGATGTTTTAAAGCATCTCCAAAAGAAATTCTATAACTTTAAATATAGAGTTTTTTGCTCTCCAAAAATGAACTTCAAATTTCAAATTTAGAGTTTTAAGAAGTGAAACTTCGTATTTGAAGTTTCACTATTCAAAACTCTAAATTTGAAGTTTCATCTTTTTATGTGCATCTTGGTCCTTATATTTAATTATACATCACATTTATGATTTTTAAGTATTTTCTCATTGATATTTTTAATCTTTAAAATTGTTGTATATTTTAAATATTTCAAATTTTATTTTTATAAATTAAAATTTTACATATTAAATTTTATTTTAAATCAAAATAAAATTTATAATATTTTAAAAGTAGAATTAGACAACAAGAATATTACAAAAGAAACTTAATAACAAATTTTAAAAAGATATATACATGAAGACATAATTATTACACAAATTTAAATATTACAACAACACTAATAGTCTAGTAAAATTTCTCCAGAACTTCTAAAATATTGTTCAAACAAATTTTGTATAACCGAGAATGGAGCATTAATAAAATAATTTTATGTAATAATGTGGTATTTTTTTGTAGTTTAATATTTAATTATGTATTTATATTTATAATTTTATATTTTAGTGTAAGATTTTATTAATTAATATTGCTATAATATTTTTTATATATCTGATAGTTATCTACAAAAATTTTATGGATTTATATTAATTATGACAAATATAAGGAGCATAATGTAAATTATAAATAATTTTAAAATTAAATTTGAAGTATTGTTTTTAGAGAAGAACACTTTAAAATTTTAATAGAAAATAATTTTGGAAGTACAAACATAATATTATAATAAATTATTATTTCACAGAAGTATAAAAAGGAAAAACCTTTTAGGACTGGGTTGGGTTTTAGAATATAGATCTAATATATTTTAGATCGCTCGGGTTTAAATATTTACGGACTGCAAATTTTTGGCCAGGCCGGACCAGCTTAATAAACATGTCTAACTGTAGTAAAGAGAATCTTTACAAAATATATACTTACGTAGTAATTTAGATATTTTATCGTTTAGTTACTTATCATATTACTCAGTGAAAAGCTATTTACTATGAAACTATGAATAGCTTTTAAAATAAGAAACAAAAATTTAGAATTTGTGGGTTGTAATTGTACTATTGTTTCTTTTCTTTCTTCTACAGTTACACTTTAAGAAATCATAACGGAAAAACATTGCGAATTAAAACTCACTGTCAAGCCAAAGAAGATAAAAGCGACTTAGCATCATTTGCTCTCATGATTTGCATTTAGCAGAAGCCAGAAGGAGCGAAGCTTTTTTGTCACACACCATCAATGAAATCATTTCGTCATTTCCTCCTTCAAAAGCTTCTTTTTCTACGACAACATCCCAGCAGTCTTCTTCTCAATGTCTTCCTCACCCTCCGCTTCACCTCCTTCTGTTGCTTCTTCTCCTTCCTCAGCCTCGTAAACAACTTCTTCGCCTTCTTCATAGGCGTATTGTCCATCTTCTTCGTAATAGTACTCTCCGTTTAGCTCATCGCCTTCATAAGCTTGCTCCTCCTCTTCATACACTTGCTCCTCTTCTCCATTCACTTCTTCTCCTTCCTCCATAATCGTTCCTTCTTCTAGTCCAGCTTCGTGGGTTGGATTGGGTTCAGTCACAACCTCAGTTTTCTCTTCTGCTATGAGTTTGGTCTCATCTCCAGCTTCTTCTTTCGATACAGTTTCTTCAGGAGTCTGGTCCTTGTTCTTGATGCTACCACCAGATGCAGCCGCTCTTTTTCTCTTGAGAATCTCACTGAAAGGCAATGGAGCTGCAAATGAATCTCCTGATCGCTTACGAGGATGGTCATCCTCCTCCAAGCTTTTTCTCTTCCCAAGAGATGTCTCTGTCTTACTTTCCTCTTTCTTGCTGCCTTTAGAAATTGAAAAGCCCTCTTCCATCTCTCTTCTTCTCACCCAAGGAGCTCGGAGATCTCTTTCCTGATGACCACTGTGGTTTTCCTCTGACCTACCATTAATTCTATCTCGGAGTCTGCTTTGAGATAAGTCGCTTTTGTCCCTTCCTCTCTCAACCCTCCTACCAAAGTGAGCTTCGTCGTCAATGCTTCTCTCACGAAGCTTAATTCTACCCTGAAGACGGCTGCTGCTAATGGAGCTTTCCCTCGGTGTATTCCTGCGAGAGTCTCTATTTCCTCTTTCCATTGAAGACTCGGGAGCAGTATAGTCATTACCTTTCCTCTTAGCCAAGCGATATCTCAGGTCTGATGCAAGTATGTTCTCTGATCCTTCCTTTTCGACGTAAGCCCTCCTTTCCGAACGATCTCCTCTCTCAGAAGAACGACTGTGGCCCCACGCGTGCCTGTCTTCCCTCCGCTCATATGAATCAAAACGCTGATCAGCAATTGCACTAAAATCAGGGTCATACTCATTCAAAGAGTTCCGCCCCTCCTGACTTCTCCTTCCATAACCATCGCCAACATGATAATACTCAGAATCCGTAGCCTCGTTATCGACAAAAACATCAAACCCAGGAGACGACTCCCTCAAGACGTCATCTGCGTCCTTACCATTGTGGAAACTGTTACTATCATCAGATCCATATTTGTGATGGCTTCCATCAGTTAAAGGAGGAACACCCACGAGAGGCTCATATCCCACATGCTTCGAAGTATATCCCTCTACACCTCTACTATCCCTTATAGCAGGTGTGACTCTGGGTGCAACCGACATGTCAACAGCCTTTGGGAGACTAGCATGAGTCAGTTTCTTCTCCCGAGTAGAAAACTGAGGATCAGCAGCAGCAGCAGCAGCAGCAGGATTAGCTTCTACAGGATGCTGCTTCTTATAACCAGCAGCATTCGGGGTGTGCATGAATGAACACATATCTCCTTTCGCACACATGCCCTTTTGGAAGAAAACACACGGAAACGGCTGTTTCACAGCAGCAGCAGCATGTGAAGGCGGTACAGAACCAGCAGGAAGACCTCCAAGATTACCCAAAGCCTGCAAGAAAACAAAAACATAAGCATGTGATAAAACAAGCTCAAGCTCAAGTACAAGGAAGAAAGCAAAACTCACAGGATGGCGAAAGCCACACTTGGGATTCAAGCAGTTGCCACTCATCCAATAATAGCAATCCCTTGGGTTGACACGCGCATACTCACTGTGGCGATACTCACACTCAGCTCCCTGTTTAAAAGAATAAAGAAACCGTTAGAGTCCTGTGACTAATAAGATCTATCTAGTAAGATCAGATTCTCTTTCACAGACCTATCTAATAAAAGTATATTTAGTAATTTTTCAATCATTAGAGTCCGAAAGTATGAACACAACACTAAACCAAGAGGATCATCAGATCGTACGGAACGCAGCAAGAAGAAACATGCATACTTTCAATCAAGCAGTCCAGATCTAAAATTAGCAACGAATCAATCAGGTGGAAGATACACAACTTTCAATCGAAACAAAAACGCGAAATCGAACGAAAGAAACTCGAGATCTCAAAATCTAAAACCCTAATTGAAGGGATGAGATCTAAGACGAAACATAATCAAATAATCAATACCTTCTTGCAGGTTGAAGGAGATGCGAGAAAGTAAACGCAATCGGTGTTCTTCTTCAACGCGTCTTCCCCAGGCTCCGATTGCTTCTTCTTCTGCTCGTGTTGTTGAGGTTGGGTCGCCGTCGCAGACATTATTCTAAATTCGTGAAAAATCCCTTTCTCGCGTAGATCCGGAGGTTTCAGATCGAAACCCTAGAGATCAAAACCCTAATCGGCAGATCAGAGAGTCCCGTGGGAGAAGAAACGGAGCCGCCACAGAGAGAAACTGCGACTGTGTTTTAAAAGCTAAGCCTAAAAGTTTTTTTTTTTTTTTCTTTTGCGATGAGATATTAATAGATGAAAGTTCGGCTCGTATTGTTTTATCAATCAAGTTTAGACACGTGGTGATGTATTATTGGAGGTACGTTAGCTGAATTATGTTTCCTTTACTTCTAGTGGAGACAGCGTGTTTGGAATGTTGCGTAGACGGTTATAAGATGTTTAGACCGACCTAATCAGAACCGAGTTTGAACAAAACAAAGTTATAAACCGATTGGTAGATATCTTTTGGATTAACCGATGATCGTTTTTATATCTAACCAGACCACGCCACACCAATCAAACCCATTTAAATAAGTTTATATTTCAAATTAAATATATCTTTTACACCAGATAAGTTTGTTTTTCAAGTGAAATATACTTTTATATTTAAAAAAAACTAACATTTTGAAAATTATTTTTCTTACAACCAAACCAAACCAAACCAAACCAAACCAAACAAAATCAAATTTTGCCGAACCAAATAGAAACTGAGCCGAATAATTTGAGTAAATTTTGACCGTAGGTAAAGAAGCAACTAAGATGAATAGATGACAATAAAAAAAAGGTAGTTTTACAAAGATTGAATTATACAAACTGAGAGAAAGACATCAATGGTTCTTGTTGGATTCTTTATGGTTACTAAGAACAAAAGCTAGAACAAGAGAATAACAATGAAGGTACTTTGCCTGTTCTTCGAATTTCTTCAGCTTGTTTCTCTGTTTTAGCTGCTTCACGATTCTTCTTTGCTTCAGCCGCTGCTCGTTTCTCCTCTGCTTTCCTCTCAATCTCAGCTATTTTGTTCATCAAACGGTCTTGCGCTCGTCCCTTTATCCTCTCAACTTCCACCTGCAATACCAAGAGCCATCACTTGCACAGACTTATAACCAGAGGGATGTTTTTCAAGCTACTTACCTCTGTTTTCCTCATCTCTGCTTCAGATTTCGCCTTTTGATGATTCTCCCACGCTTGTATCTTCATCTCTTCACGTCTGAACCTGAAGATTACACTAGTCATTCTAAGTCAAACCTTTCCAAGAGCAATATGACCAAACAATACAAGTGTTCGAGTTACCTAGCCATGTGCTTAGCCTTTTCAGCCTCCTCCCACGCGGACGCACGAGCTTCAGAAACACTCTTAGAAGTTTGTGACGTGGAAGCATCTTTCTCTTCATCCTCTTTACTAGCCCAAGCAGCGATGTTTAACTTCCCAAGCTGTGTTCCCAACACCATTATCTCCCTCCTAGTTTTCATCTGAATCTCTTTCTCCGACAACTCCTCGTTACTCAACGCTCGTCTCCCCGGACTAGAAGGTGCAGAAGTTACGGGGCTTCGTATCGGCGTCGTCGCCCTTATCGGTGTCCCGTTTCTAGAAGGCTCTTGGCTCGCTATTGGAGTCATCTCGGTCCCCATGTCTCTCATCGAGACAGATCTCGCTGTCGAAGGCGGTTGAGCAAAGGCAGTTGCCATTGACGAGTCATGTCGACTGAGATTCACTGCAAAGCAAAGATAAAACAGAAACATAAAAAAAAATTGAACTAACTCAAAAGAAGATGATTCGTTAGGACCAACACCTTCAGTTGCTGAGTTCTCAACCATAAGAACCGGTTTGAGATATGAATCAACTTCCCAGCTGACGAACTTGTGCCCTCCTGTCTCCTTCTTCACTTGGCTTACATCTACTCGCTTTGTATCAGGCTCTTCATCAACGATCTTGATAGAAGACTGCCGACCGAAGCTTGGTCCTTTCTTTGAGGCATGAGCCTGAACCTGTCCTGTCTTGGGTCGGTTAGATGTCGGACTAGCGATCCATTTCTGTGCATCGTCCCATTTAGACGGAGCCGGTTTAGAGAATGATCTAACGGACATTCTTGGAGTGGTCTTCTCCTTTTCTGTCTTCTGAAACTCAAAGAGGGATGCGGTAGAAAGGCTCTTGATCTCATTCACATTGTCGTAATCATGAAGATCTCCAAGTACCGTAGCAGAAGTAGAAGAATCAGTAATCTCAGTCACAACATTAACGTCTTTGCAATCATCTGATCCACCAGCAGCTGCATTGTTTAGAAGAACAGAAGAACTGATCAGTTTTAAGTGTAAAGGTCACAACAAGGAGATACCATTTTCAAGTTCTTGAAATAAATAAATATTTAAAGATTTTCCATTAAGCAAATGGGGACAAAGACGTTTTAAAAAGAGTATTAAGAAAATGATTAAGGGGCTCCACCATAAACCCTAGATTAACACACAAAAAAAAAGGGGAAAAGTGTTACCAAGGTCATGAATTTGATTTGACCCAGGTTCTTGTTTATTCTTTCTATCAACACCGAGAAGCATAGTTCTCAACTTCCCCGGAGAAAAGCCGCCGCCGCTGCCGCTTGTAACCTATCACAAAACTCAATAGGAGAAGAAAGAGTTTAATAAAGAACTGGTAAAGTAAAGAAAGATGAATGAAGTGTGTTGAAAAGGACGTTTTCTCCAAGTCCCAAATCAATACGAAAACGACATAACGGAAACGAAATCAAAAAGAGTAGCTGGCAAGTAGAAGAAAACGCCAAATCTTGCTTTCTGTTTTCCCTAATCTCACGCAAAACCCTGTTTCAAGAATCGAGTAAAGCGTGATGCTGAAGCATTTAAAGCTCACCTGGGTCTTTCCGATTCGCTCGTAATCCATCGAAAGGGTACTCAAATCTTGAGAGAGAGACCTCTCAGTCACAAGAGAGTCCTTGGTGATAATGATTGGGTAAGAAGTGAGGGAAAAGAAAATAATATTCTAAAAGATTTGGAAGAGTGCAGTGATGGAGCTTGGAAGCTTGTGAAGGTACAGAGACTCATACACTGTATATTGGTTCTTCTTCTTCTCTAACTTTCTCTCTCTCTGTTTTTTCTTGTTTTTTAAGCTGACATCGAAAGAAGGGACATTCACAGTTATTATAGAGAGCCTTTAGTTGAGCAAACTCTACTCTCTCCCAAAAATAAATAAACTCGGTATTATTGGCATCATTAATAGATCTTGATCTCTATAGTTCATAAATCCTACGTCACATTCAAATTAAGTTTTTGAAATAAAACTTCTGTTATATGGCATATGTTTATTTTTCGTATGTGATTTTTCCAAATGAAATTCGAAAATTAATTATCATTATAATAATTGTTTATTGAAAATAATTTAAGCCAATACACGAACGGCAAAATAATACTTTAGTGGCATTTGAGTTGTAAAGTTATTTAACAATAAACGCAAATATTGTTATTACTAATAGTTTGAGACTAACTCAATATAGAACAAAGTAATTTAGAGAAAATCATTATTAACCTAAGATCGTAAGTTATCTTATGAACCAGATTGTGGATGGCTCATAACCAAGAGATTATGATTTGTAATTTTTTCATTTATCTATGACGGTGTAATCCCCTATATAAGGAACCTCTATGTTATGAATAAAGATAGACTTTTCTATTACTTTTATAACATGTTATCAGCACGAAACTCTAATCCCTAAGCTAATACCCAAATCGAAAAACCCTAAAACTCTAATCCTAGCCGGCGATCCGACGAACCCTAAACCCCAATCGCGTCTCTTGTTCCCGCATCTGTTCCAGCTCGCGTCCCCGATCAGCTTCAGCCCAAGGCTTTTCTGATCCTAGCTCAGACGTTTGCGACCCGAGAGCAGCTCCAGCACGCGACATCTTCCTCATTCGCGACAGCATCAGACAGCTCGCGTCCGACGATCAAGGTGTTCCCGATCAAGCAACAAAGGACGTCTGCGACCCGATAGAAGCGACTCGATCCATTCCAGCTCGCGTGCCGTTCGTGTCCAGCTCGCGTCCCGTTCGTGTCCAGCTCGCAGCTCAACTCCTTTGGTGGTCCTATTCAACAATCATCTAAGGTTAAAAGGTAATTCAAAACCTAAGAACCCATAATCGAACATGGATTGATTGATAAAGA
>NC_027749.1:42926635-42927705 GCF_000695525.1 Brassica oleracea var. oleracea
CGTATGATAAGTTATATTGATCTGATTTGGATGTCTTTGAGAATTGATAATCAGTATGCTAGGTTGATAGATTCATGTTAAAATCCAATGTCTTGAGGTTTAAGATTGTATGCTAAGTTCGATTAAATTGATTGATCTGATTATGTGTTTTGAGGTTTGATAAATTCGGATACTAGATAAATTATTTACACATGGTTTATGCTAAATACCAATCAGCATTGCCTTGAAACTGATAAATATCAGCCTTGAAACTGATTAATAAAATTGATAGAATCAGCCTTGAAATTGATTGTTTTGGTTTTTCATGATTGAAACCCTATTTTTGGATCAAAACCCTAAATTGTGTAATGCTTGAATCCAATTGATTATTTTTGACTATTGATCCAATTGCTAGTCTTGATAAAACCTAATTGAATCTGATTGTTAGTCTAGCTAAATCACATACCTAAAACTGGTTGATTAATTGCTAAATCTTGATTGAATGTTTTAATATTACCCTTGCACATATAGAATCCGATTGCTAAGATTGAGTGCATCATATCTACTTAGCCGTGTGGCCAGTTTGCATCATATATCATCTTGACCAACATGTTTATGTTATGCGCATGATATGATTATTATCAACTTTGCATGATCTGATTGTTTTAAATTGAGGTTCCATAATTCCACTCCTGTACATATAGAATCAGTATGCTAGGTTTGCATTATAACCATATGGCCGCATGAAAACATATAGAAATTGCTTGTTTGGTCGATTCCCTTGCTTGATAAATCTGTGTGACTTATTTATTATGCATCATATATCACTTTGACCGTGTGGCCTTATTGCATTATATCACCTTTGGCTGTGTGGCTTGTTTGCTTATTATAAATGTATTGACTTAATATCATGTCTTGTTTATGACTGTATGTTAAATATTTTATGAGATCTAAAATTGATTGATATAAGATTTGAGATGTTGAAAATCAACTTGAATTTTGCTGCCCTAACTCTCTCAGGAGATAATTATTTGAAATGGGCACTGGATACTGAGTTTATCCTAAAGTCAAAGGACTTGGTGAATGAATCA
>NC_027749.1:42927740-42973844 GCF_000695525.1 Brassica oleracea var. oleracea
TAGTCATCATCTTATTAAGAGTCTCAAAGATCAGTATCTGACTATAGAGAATCTTCTAGACCTTTGGACAGAGTTAAAAATCGAGATATGATCACCAAAGAACGGTATTATTACCAAAGGCCCTATTTAATTAGAGATTTACATGCACCTAAGTTAATACGCATCAGGCCATTTAGTGAGCGTAGATATCCCCTATCACAATTATTAACGGGTCAAGAGCCAAACATACCTCATCATAAGACATTTGGATGTGTTGTCTATGTACTAATTGCTCCACCACATATAACTAAGATAGAACCTCAAAAGGAGGATATGGATATATGTTGGATATGATTCTCCCACAATAATAAAATACTTTGAGGCAACTATGGGTGATTATATTTGAGGCCAGGTACACGGATTATTTTAAGATCAGGAGGAGAAAAATAATAAAGCTGGTAAAGAATGGTAAAAGAAATAGAATGGAATCAACCATCAATGTCTTGGCAAGATCCTTGGATTAAAGAATGTGAAATAGACGTCCAAAGATTATACATTTACAAAGCTAGCTAATCAAATGCCAGATACATTTGCTGACCCGAAAAAGAATGACTAAGTCATATATAAACCAGCTTGTAAAGCACCAACGAATTTAATGTCCAAGAAGAGACACAGTCAAGTTGCTACAGAGTCTAGACAATGTATGAAACGTGGTAGACCAATAGGTTCTAAAAGATAAGAATCGTCGGAAACAAAAGAAAGGTGCAGAGAATGATAATCAAAATCCAAATCCGAGGTTACTAAGTAAACCATCCCAGACATGGAGATAAGGCCGACTGACTCTAAGGTACATGTACCAAACAATGTAGCTTGGGACACCAAGCTGCAAAGTATTAAAAGTCCTGATAATAATGAATCTCAATCGATTATATCATGTCTGGAACATAATGGAACCAATAAGAGACATGTTATGTTTTACACATGGTGGTACACGCATATCACAGCAACATCATCCAAGATTTTGTGTGTGTGTATTTGAGGTCGATGACTCAATATGTTCGATCAGATTGTGGCATGGCCGATGGTAAAGAAGAACCAACTATCATGTTCGAGGACGAAGCATATTCTGCCCAAGATCTTCATCACCCACGGATTGCAGAAAATTGGAGAGGTCTAAAGGACCTTCAGTAATGTCCAAATCAGGGGGAGTAATGTGTGTTGTACTTTTTTTCCTTCACCATGGTTCTGTCCCAATTGGGTTTTCCTGGTAAGTTTTTAATGATGCAACATTAAAGCACATTACAAGCTCTAAATGGTTATGGCATCTAAGGGGGAGTGTTATGAACCAGATTGTGGATGAATCATAACAAAGAGATTATGATTTGTAATCTTTCCATTTATCTATGACAGTGTAATCTCCTATATAACGAACATCTATGTTATGATTAAAGATAGACTTTTCCATTACTTTTATAACAAGTTAAATATGATTTTTATTTTATGACTAAACATTACATATTGATTAGGAAGTATTAACATAATTTGGCACAAACAAAAAGTATGTTATGATTACAAAGAAGAGGGAATGGTGGCCTGGTCTCTCATAGGATGCTATCTTACAAGGCCATCCAGGCCCCTATTTTGCGGTCAATGCTCAATGGGTTCCATTTTACTATGTTATGACAGCTATTGTTATGACCCCTGTTCTAAAACGCGGCCGCCGTGACCGGATTTGCGGCGGTTAAACGCTCGGCGGTCCCTGGCCGTGACGATTGATCCCAACTCGGCGAACTAGGCGGCTGATACAAAAAAATCTTCGTTTTTCGTCATTCTGATACTTGAAATCGTTTAATAGATAGCTAATGTGTTGTTTTTAAGTGTAAATCGTGATTAAACAGCAACAATAGTTAAGATTAGAAGAATAAAATCAATGGCGGCGAGGAAGGAAAATTGCAGAACCTAGAAAACCGTAATGATTTAATGAGAAAGACGACAAGATATTTACAAAAATGCCACTCATTTATTTTTTGGTAAAAAAAAACAAAAAATAAGGAGAAGGGGAAGTTTGAACTCGGGTCTAAGGGACATTAGAGTAAAACCGTTACCACTATGCCACCGCAACTTTCTCGGATATGAATACATAAACTACATATTATATATATATACGTATTTAAAAATATAAAATAGGCTTAAAACTAGGCCCCGCGTAATCTCCGATTAATCCCCGATTTTTTCTTTAGGCGCTAGGCCCAACCCGACCGCCCGACTAGCGCCTACCGCGTTCCGGAACAGGGGTTATGACTAATAGTTTTTGAAAGACTAAAACTCGGTATCATGAAGAACATATTAAATTGGAAATAATTATTATTAACCCAATGTAAGTTAGATACGATTTTTATCTTATCACTTAACAAGTTAACATATATGTATATTAATCATGGAACATTACAACATTCTTTGGTAGTCACATGTGATCACGAAAATGATTTTTAGAATTTTAAAAAAAAATAAGCTAGTCCATATAAATATATACTATTTTTTTAATAAAATAATTGTCAAATTAATTAATAGTGTGCAAAAAGAATATTTTTCTTTTCTTAAATAAAATCTACATAATTACCTAATATGATTAATATATATATAACAATTAATGATTATGAATAATACATATTTCATAACAATTTTGTACCATCTCTCTTTTTTGTTTAGTTCTATATTATTAAAATAAATTAAACAATCACATTAAGCATATAATAATAAAAAATTAGATTTTTTGTTATATGTTATATTTTAAAAAAATTTAAACGACTATAAATTACTAAAAATGGTAAAAGTCCCAAATTAAAAATTTTGTGATCAATGGTTTAATTTTTTTTGTCCAGTCAAGATACAAAAGATCATAAACCGTAGGAGTAGACGTTCGGATACCCGTTCGGGTTTGGTAACAGGTATTTAGGATTTTTGGGTATTTCAGTATAAAAATATAGAACTCGTTCTGGTGTTTCTACACTTCGGGTCGGGTTCGGGTATTTTATGTTTGGGTTCGGATATTTTGGGTCGGGTTCGTATATTTAAATTTTGAAGAAAAAATAAATAAATAAATCATTGTTTAATTTTTTTATATTTAAAATACACTTTTAACTTAAGTGGTTTTCTAATTTTTAAAACATTTAACTATTAATAGGTCTGGAGATAAAAAAAACTTTAAAATAGAAAGACACTAATTTAATTGTTGTTTGAAATTTTAGATGATTTTTTGTTAATGCATGAAACAAGAGCTTGATATGTATTTTAAGTGAGTAGCAAATAATTTTGTCCATAATTATATGTATATTATCTAATTTTGAACAATGTGCATCATTAATATAAATATTGTGAATAAAATGAGAGAAGTAAAATAGAAATATAGGGTACTTATGTTTGATTATTTTTGGATATCCGTTCAGATTCAGATATTATATGTTCGGGTTCGGATATTACTCGTTTAGGTTCGGATATCCAATCTCTCTGAATTCAATAACCGTTCGGGTATTTTGCTACTTTGGTTCGGATTTTTGGATTGGATTCAGATACAGTTTCAAAATCGGATAAAATGCCAAGCCCTAATAAATCGTATGAAAATGATTTTTTTTGTCATCAACTTATACAGACTCATATTGACTATGTGAACCAAACAGGAAGATCTGCATCCATGTGAACGACGAAAGACGGTAATCGTATGAATATGAAGTCTCATTAATAGATATTCATATTATATATATATATATATATTAATACCATTTGAAATAAATTATATACTATATAAAAATATAAAAATATGTTAGTTTCTAAATTTGCAGTGAAAATTTATTGAGATCTTAATATTTTAATTTTGAAATTTTTATTGAAAAATCTCACATTAATTTTTTTGTGATTAACAGTTTAAATTTTTGTTACGGCAAATATACAAATGTTAAAATATCATATGAGTAGGAAGTGTCAATAATAATATTTATATTAAAATATACTATATATCTATGTCAATATCACTAAAGTTTAATTTATACCATATAAAGTAAATAAAGTGATTATTGTGATTTACTTACCAAAAATGTGATTGTAAATAACAACAAGTATTGTTTTTGATTTATGCGATTACTCTAATGTATATACTTTTATGTATACAAATTATTTTTTAAATAGGTGATTTCTAATATTTTACTTGATCATGAAAATCCCAGAAACACACTTCTTCAAATCAAAGTGATTTTTAATATTGGAAGCATTATATATATTATTTCATTCAGATTAAATAGTTTATTCTTGATTTTTATTCGTAAAAAGTTTTTAATGAAATATTATGACAATATTCCAATCACCTCCTCTTGAGTTTGTTCAAAGAATGAGAGATTTGATCATTCGTCTAATATTTGTTTCTTCCTAATACTCTATCTAGCTCTTATAATTGTAAAAATGAGAGATTTGAACTACATATTATAAGTTTTTTGTTTTATCATTTAATAAATCAAACATTTATTAGTTTATACATAGTTTACATATACTAGAATGGTAAATTATTATATATATTTTTTTATTTGTATACACTTAAAAAAAAAACTAAACATCAAAAGCGTAGGCTAATAAAATAAATAATTTGTTTTTATTGAATTAGATGATTTTTAAACCGAACTGGTGAATATATACTAGACAAACATTTATATTTCGAGTTTGCACTTATATTCTATATATAACAGTTTGATATATTATATTTGAACACTAATCCATTAATAGAGTTTGCCGGTGATTTTCTTCAAAATTTTGATTATTAGATATGTATCTTGAGTGAAACTAATTTTTACATATGCCTTTTTTAAAATTGACACTTATATAATTCACTGAATTCATAAAATAATTTAAAAAGAAACTAAAACTCATATCAATGAAACAGAGACAAACGAACACACTTTATAGAAGTAGAAAATAAAATCACTTATAGAGAGTTAATAATAAACAAATTGACAACAGAAAACCTAATCCCCTTTCGTCATTCGTCATTATACAATCGATGTTTCCTATTTGGTTTAATGACGATCGATGTTTCCTATTTGGTTTTGGTGATTTGAGTCAGCCGCAAAAATTAATTTATTTTTATGCATATAAAATCTTAAAAATAATTAAAATGAGTTGTAATACATTACCTTTTCAACAACGATGATAAATTTAAAAGACCAACATTTATATTCGTCATAGATACAAAATGTTAAAACCACCTTAACGAAGAAGTCATTATTATAAAAATCATATACTTTAAAAGTATTATCCCAAGTTGGCATGAACAAAAAGCATGTTATGATTACAAAGAAAAAAATAGTGGCCCGGCCTCCATAGGATGCTGTCTTGTAAGGCCCATAAGGGATAAGGCCATAACTATTAAAGGAAATGGTTTCTATTTGACTAATGTTTATTTATTTATTTATTTTATTCTTTTATCAATGAGTAAGAAAAATTGTTGTATTTGCCACTTAAATTTTTTTTTTTTTTCTAAATTGTAAATATCATTTAACTAAATGAAAAGTTTGTCCTAAACAAGCTAAAACTTTTACATACTTATTTTTTGGCAAAAATTAGATAAAAAACAAAAAAGTCAGTAATTATAGAATCAGAAGAAGAACTCATCTAATCCAAAGGCACATAAGGCCTCGAAAGTTCCTCTTGTGCTGTCTCGCAGTGATGGCATTCCTGATGTCTCTGTCCATGAGCTTAAACACTTGTAGAGGAGAGAGATGAACGTTGTTGTGTAGTACGTTGTTACGTTGTCTCCATAAATGAAAGACCATTCCATGAGTAAGCAGTCTCCTGAGGCTAGCAGGCGCCGCTTGCGTTGAGAATCTACACCATGATAAAAGCTCCGCCCATGTGATGAAACCTGTCTGTGCAGGATCGATCCTGGCGAGTGCTAAGGTCCAAATCTGAGTACTGAACCTGCACTTAAGAAACAAGTGGTCTCTGACTTCATCTTCAGTGCTACACAGGCAACAACATTTATTAATATTCAAATCCCAAGATGCAAGTCTAGAACGAGTGGGAAGTCTATTCAATGTAGCAAACCAAACCATAACCAAACCGTATTTGCCACTTAAAAATGATGTTACACCAGTTCATTACTCAAATATATTTTTGTAAGAACTCATTATTCAAATATATTTTTGTAAGAACTCATTATTCAAATATTTGTATAGAACGTTTTATTATGTAAGACATTAAACGTAGATTTGTAATGCAATTTGTTTAAAGTATGCAGATTAGTTGACTGAGACGACCGAAAAAGAAAGAAATGATACTTTACTGTAAACAGCCAAAATCGGTTGATTACTGATTGATATGTATATTGGACCGGCGTGGACATATTATAATAAGCTCAAGGTAGACCAGATTATTTTTTCTGTGAACACCAAGGTAGACTAGTTAAATTACCACGACCGTCCGTCGCAATCATATATATTTACTTGTTCACGTGATTATGCAGATGTATTTGAATTTTATCACATTATCCCATCATGTTTTTGTTTGGATCAGCCAGCTTGGGTTTGCTCTTTTATCCACATGTGCCACGTGTAGCAAGGGTGTCAGTCAACATTGGACAACAAATCCAATCCCCCGAAGAAAATTACCGGCTATCACCCGTGCTCACCCGTTAAATTAATCATTTTTATATTTCCTTTTTCGCTAATCTCTCTCACCTCGGACGTCGGCCGTTACTTTTTGATTTCGTTACCAATAAAAAAAAAAGAGATTAAAAAGGAAGAGGTGGTGATTGAAACGATTCCTCCAAAACAAGAAAGATCGAGAAGGAATCTGAATCGTTTTCTGAACAGATATGAGAATCGGCGGCGCGGAGATTATGATGATATCTTCGTCAGCGGTGGAAGCGTTGAATCTCAAGGAAGCTTCGAGTTGGTGGTCGGACGTAAACGAGTCGCCGATTTGGCAGGATCGCATCTTCCACGCGCTCGCTGTTCTCTACGGCATCGTTTCCATCGTCGCTGTGGTACGTACACAACGCATCTTAATCCTCGTTCTGGAATTTGAATCATCGCTTTGGGATTCGTAGAGGATTGATTATGTAACGATGAAATCAATGTTTGTTTGGTAGATTCAACTCGTGAGAATCCAATTTAGAGTTCCGGAATACGGATGGACGACGCAGAAGGTCTTTCACTTTCTCAATTTCGTTGTGAATGGAGGTTTGTGCTGCGAGATTGTGATCTAGATTATTCTCTCTTTTGTTTGATTTATGTTCATCTTGTGTGTTTGCAGTCAGGGCTGTGGTTTTTGTATTCAGACGAGATGTGCAGTTCATGCATCCAGAGGTTTGAGGTTCTTTCATCATCATTTGTAATCTTAAGTGGCTTGTCTATGTCAAATCTTTCTAAATTTGTTATTGTAGATTCTGCAACATATCTTACTTGATATCCCAAGTCTTGCTTTCTTCACCACCTATGCTCTTCTTGTTCTCTTCTGGGCGGAAATTTACTATCAGGTAGTTTTTGATTACTATGTTGCTTTTGTTCCTGGTTCTTTGGTTTTGATATTTACTCGAGACACTCTTTGATTTGGACAGGCGCGTGCTGTGTCCACTGATGGACTGAGACCAGGCTTCTTCACAATCAATGCAGTTGTTTATGTAGTTCAGGTATATTTGTAAATGCAATTCAGACATTATTTTTGTTTTTTTTTTGTGGGTTCGTGGCGCTTTTGTCCTTGGACTAACTCTGTGTGTTACTTCAAGATTGCTCTTTGGTTGGTTTTGTGGTGGAAGCCTGTTCGTGTTATGGTGATTCTATCAAAAATGTTCTTTGCAGGTAAAACTAGATTTGATATTTTTTCACACTAGCATGTTTACCCTAGATCTCTCTTGTTACACATAACCCATATTGTACCTTTCTCACCTCCCTGGTGAATTCATAAATGCAGGTGCTTCATTATTTGCTGCCCTTGGATTTTTACTTTACGGTGGAAGGTAATTTCGTCGCCAAATTTGACATTATTGTAGTTTCTATTGTTACCAGTCGAACCATTTTTTACTAGGATTTGTGTTGCCAAGAGTCACCATTGAGTAATGAGATCGCAAATTGTGGCCATCTTGCATTCTTGCTTTGATGCCTAGATAGTCTAGATTCCCTTTGGTGTTAAAGCCGAGGAGAATTGAAAATGATTATAGCATTGCATTTAAGCTCGATGTTGTGTCCTTGTATATCTATCTTATGGCAGGCTTTTCCTGATGTTGCAACGGTTTCCAGTAGAATCTAAAGGGCGGCGCAAGAAGCTGCAAGAGGTGATACATCAATTGTACAAACTCGTTATTTGTAGTTTCTGCTTCTTGACTGTTTACCCCCTTATGTATGGTAGGTTGGTTACGTGACAACCATATGCTTTACATGTTTCCTTATCAGATGTATCATGGTAAGGACACACACAAACACATCGCTATGTTGTTATCTATCAATCCTTACCTCCGTCGTTGGATTATCTTCTCATCAGTTTTAGAATTAACAACTAATTAAATTAGCCTTTTGTATATATGTTCTAGATGTGTTTTGCTGCGTTCGAGGAGGGGGCAAACCTTGATGTGTTGGATCATCCCATCCTTAACTTCATATATTATCTGGTAACCTCTCTCTCTTAGCTTAATCAATAATCTCATCATGAACATTAACTTCATTATGAATAAAATACAGTTTTTGGTTTGTTTGCGATGTTTTGTAACCTAATCCGTGTTGCTTAATTACAGTTGGTAGAGATATTACCTTCCTCTCTAGTCCTCTTCATATTGAGAAAGCTACCACCAAAGCGAGGCATTACACAATACCATCAGATTCGCTGAAATGTAAAGACACGACAACTACTGATCAGACGGAAGACGAGACCAAATATGTTTCTTTATCGGATGTGATCAGTCTTTTTGGTTTGTGTTGTTCCCTTTATATAGGTAATGTTGTAAAGAAATGTTTAAAAAATCTTATAAAGTAATTATTAATATAAATCTCAAATTCATTGTTTTACTTTTATCATTTAATTTATAAGTGTATAAGTAGCTGAAATTTTTCTCTTAAAATGGTGATAATGTCTTATCTATGCTATTAAAACAGAAAAAGTCTTAAAAAAATCTAATATTAAAATTATTGGACCGATTAGTTAGACTAAAACCATGTAATTCAGTCTATATTTATGCCAATGTCACGAGAAGAGATATCGGGTTTGATTGGTAATGACTGTAGCTTAAAAAAATTTTCTGTAGAAAAAAATCTGTAAACTTTTTGATGTGGCTTTAGATTTTATTACTGTAGAATTTTGTGGAAAGCCTTAAAAAATTGCTTTGGATATTTGGCTCTGCAGAGCACTTGTACAGCTGTAGTTTATTTCAAGAGCTGTGGTTTAAAAAAAAAATTAAAGCTTGATTGCTCTGAATTTGGTGTTTTAGAAATAAATAGGGCTGTAGACAGCACCTACAACAACTACCAATCATCGTAACAAACTTAACAATATTCTACATACATCCCTTTATTATTAACAGAGAAACATTTTAAAAGAGTAACCTTTAAATATAACATATTTACAGGCATACCATGCTGAGGTGGCAGTCTTATAATACTTCTCAGCCTCACAAAATAATTATCCTTGCTTTACTAGAATATTTACACTGAATGCCACTCTCATAAAAGCTGGACCATCGTATTATAATATTTCTTTTGTATAGTACTTTCTAAGCGGATTATAAGCGTACCATCTTACCATCTTGACTCTCATTTATTGCTGGCCCATCGTACCATCTTGACTCAATAAGTTATTGACCCACATCAATGTACTATATAAAAATAAGCTGGTTATTATATGATTATTTTTTATGGTTTGGTTTGCAACGTGATTCATAATAACAGGCTCTTATAAGCATTTTCGTGGTCCTTGAAACCAAAAAAATAATGAAATTGTGGCTATGTGTCTCACATATATGTTTTGGCCAATAGAACAATCCACAACAGCTATGTGTCTCACATATATGATGAATTACGAAGTGTTATTCTGAAATACGATGACTTGGTAATGATAAATTATGAAATATTGATAATATATTTACTATATAATTATAAATTATTTATTATTAATTCACTGTAATAAAAAGAGGATGTATACTGTGTGTCCAAGTATTATTTGAATTCTCTTCCCATCTTTAGATTTAGGAAAGTTATATAGGGAAACATATATGTGACACTCAAAATTTACGTAATGATTAGGCAATATGTATATACACTATAGACAGACTTTGTGCGCAAGGTTGGATACTTTAAATTTTACTTACCATTTTTATATTTTTGGAAAGTTATAATAACATGACGTAATGGTATACAATTATGCGTTAAGCCGATAGATTCAAAATTGGCCATTTATTATACGGTCTTACCTATTTTTAAGTCAATCGTATATATATTAAGCCAAGACATAAATGCGAGACACCTACATTAGTGTTTCAATTCAATATGTGATTGACAAGTAAAATCGTGCAAAATATTCTGTAATGAATGCCTCCTACCCCTATATAAGAGAACGTTATGTCGACCATTTAGTCACACACTCAACACTATACCTGCTCATTTATTTACTATGGCTGCGATGAACTTTGTCTCTGAGTTGAAGCCTTTCAAGAACATGTGGAAGATCCAAGTCAAAATCATCCGTCTTTGGAAACAGTATTCGGCTGCAGGTGGTGAGACTATCGAAATGGTCTTTGTCGATGCTAGAGTAAGTTCAATACAACATTTTCATGAACTTTAATCTCTACTCCATATAACATTCAGAGTTACTTATTGCTGTCTATTTCCAAATATAGGGAGACAAGATTGCTGGAACCGTGAAAAGAGAACTGGTTGGGCAATTCAATCGTGTGCTGCAGGAAGGTGATACGAAAGTAATCATCAATTTCTCGGTTACCAATTCTGGTGGTTCTTATCGACCAAGCAAGCATCCATTCAAGATTGTTTTCCTTCCAACGACCCGTGTGAGGATTTGTGAGGATTTACCCAACAATTTAACTGGATTGAATCCTGTTAACTTTGGGGATGTTCTCAATGGTGTCCTCGATGATGATTACTTGGTTGGTAAGTTTCGTTTTTTATCTTTGTTATTTGTTCATAAGTTATAGTGGGATCTATAAATAATGTGATTAGTGATCCATTTTTTTTTCGTAGATGTAATCGGACAGATTGTTGAAGTTACCCAGAAACCATGAATGTAGTATTCAAGGAGGTTTTCCAGAATCTGTTTGTAAATCGCCATGAAGTATAGGTGTATGTGTGGGGACCGTAATCGTTATTCTGAAAAAGGTATGAATACTCTCTTTTGTTTGTTGTTCTTCAATTTTAAGTTTATATTGACTACTTATAACTGTTGTTCTACGACCACATAATAGGAAGAATACTATTTTGCTGATGGACAATGGCGAGAATGAGCATGAAGCAGCACAGCGGAAAAGCTACACAGTCAAACACATACCGTCTTTCAATTTTCTATTAAGTCTATCTACTTGACCATTTTATCTTTGACATTGATCTTAAGACTGTTCTAAATATTGTTATGTTTTCAGAAATTCGTGATATTTAGACTTTCATCGATTTATTTTAAAACAGAGATGTTCTGTTTTTCACATGCACCATATTAGTAAGAATTAATCTAAATTCCTTGCCTTACAAGTAACCAATACGTAGTCGTCTTGATCTAGCAAGTACCTGTAATTATAATAGAGTATTTACATGTTAATAAATGTAATAGTTAACACTAACAAAATTTAACAATCTTTAATATTACGATGTTAAGTCCTTTGTACTTATTTTATTATTTTGATATAGATGGAAATCAGATGCATGACCTAGAATCATACTGTTAAAACTTTAGTATTATACTCTATTTTTGAAACAATTATAATTTCAAACGAATCTTAAACATCTATTATTGCGCCACATATGGAAGTATATTGATCCACATAGGTTCAATTATTTATTGTTTCCTTTAAACTTTGTAGGATTTTTGGCAACTTACATGTTTGGTAGTTCGACCTTAATTTTTTCCTATATCTCCCAAATTGTTATATTTAATAGAATCTTATAAGCGTTGTTCTTTCATAATTTAAGGTGCACACCACCTCTTTTGAAAAGAAAATATATTACAATTTAAATCATGAGAAGATGTAACAGGAAAAACAGTAAGAATTAAACTCCACATAAAAAAATAAATAACATTTTTAAATGCTTCTTCTAAATTTCTTGCTAAGGGAAGTTTTGGATACTTATCTCAGCAGAAATAAATGACCGAATATTTTGGTTTATAATTTAACCTAAATTTATTATTGAAGAGTTGTAATTGATTGATATTCCCTGAAATGAGCAAGTAATTTACAATGCAAATGAATACCAAGATCCTTATAAATCCACATTTTGTTCATTTGTATACATACATGACGCCGAGATTGGAAAAAATAAGAGCAAACATATTCATTGAAATA
Organism: Brassica oleracea var. oleracea; assembly: GCF_000695525.1. Classification (NCBI taxonomy): domain Eukaryota; kingdom Viridiplantae; phylum Streptophyta; class Magnoliopsida; order Brassicales; family Brassicaceae; genus Brassica; species Brassica oleracea. The sequence goes on from NC_027749.1 coordinate 42,940,252, forward strand.
TACTGATTAAGTAACAATATATATTTTAATTTATTCTATAAACAAGATATGTAAACCGTGGGAGAGAAACTAGGTTAACTACATTGATTATGATCTGTATATATAAGAAAGAGATGCAACCTAAAATGTTATACAAGAAATAATAAACACTTTTGGTTATATCTTTGTAGTGTTGTCTTCGATGGCTGTTCTTTCGTTTTTGGGAGACTTGCATTACTCCACAAATAAGCTAGCAGTCCGTGTTACTGTGCTAACCAAGTGGTCTACAATAACTACGACAATGTTCAGAAAAACAGCCATGGTTCTTGGTGATCAGAAAGTAAGAAAATTTGGACAGTATATTTTACAATTCTATATATAAAGTTATTGTGTTCAATGTATTGTTATATCTTTTTGGTATTAATTTTATATATTATGTTAAAACAGGGATCCACAATAGAAGCAACTTTGTATGAAGAGTTGGATAATAATGCGATTACGATGGATGAAGGTGATTGTTTTGAAATCCAGAATTTCAAAGTAATTCATGCTTCAGGTTTGACAAGGCTTACCAAGAACCGATTCCATATTAAATTGACAAGCTCTTCGTTGATTACAAGAATTCAACCACTTCCCTATTGCAACTATTATTGTTTTGCAAATTTTCTCAACGTCAATCGTGGTCTTGCCCATCCAAAGTACTCTATAGGTATTGTATGTCTTATTTATATATAATTCTTTACTATATTTTGAGACCCCCCCCCACATATTAGAGGAATTTAGTTAATTAATTTGTTAATTTTGTTTAACAATTTTTAGATCTGTATGGAGCTCTGGTCGGTGTAGGTAATTTGGACATATACGCAGAAGAAGGGGTTGATGGGATTCCATACGGGCTAAACCATAGAATGCAATTCACTTTGATCAACATCGAGTTAGTACTTTATACTATATAGAACTGATTATGATTTTTTATTATATGTAGTTAAGCATCCTATAATCTAATTTCAAACTAATGATAGGTTTGTTCAAGTAAGGTGTGTTGCTTATGGAAATATAGCTCTTCAGTTATATCATTACTGGAACTCTACTGTTGCTACTGTTGTACTATGTGTTTTGAACTTTTGGCGTATTGAATGGGGAGAAGGTATCTTACAAACCATTTTTAAAATTATTTTTCATATGTAGTGTTTTCTCATAGTTGTATTATATGTATTTTATGTGCAGGACATTTAAACCACGTGAGTAGCTACGAATGCTTATCGAAACTGTTGTTTGAACCTGAAATTCCAAAATTCAAGCATTCAGAATGAGGTATAATTTATTCATACATGCTTTCTTCCTAACCGATGTCTGTTATAAGCAATTTATCCGGCTTTTTTTTCAAACTCTTATCCATGTATTTTATTATTGTATTCAGGATTCCAAATTGAGGAGCTTGAAGACTTTGGAAAAGATAAGAATAATCTTAAGAGTGGAAGTGGCTGAAAGTGTTACGGATTCTGTTATTTTGTTATTTTGTTTTTCATTTCAGGGTTTTTTATTTTGGATTTTAATGTTTTTCGTTTAAGTTTATTTTAATTATAATGTTAAACTAATAAATGGCTAATTTGAAGCCTTTTTTTATTTCCATGCACTGGTTACCGAACCATTTTTTTTCTCTAATATTGTTTTCTACGAAAATAATGTTATTACATAACAAATCCACAAACTGTATCTTAATTACAAGAATAATTACATCCTGCGCAAGGCGCGGGTCTCAAACTAGTATTTTATTATTACTTCACATTTTATTATTATTTCACTTAATACAGAAAAACTATGTAAGGAAATAATCATAACAAACAGATTTAATATTCAATGTATATAGTTTTTGGACCCTACATAGATAATCGAACATAATACAAACCATTTTGATGAATACCTTTGTAATACAAATTTAACAATATTCATTGTTCTAATTAAGTGATACTAGACCCTGATCCGCACGCCAGCGCGGATATGAATTTTCGGTTTATGATTATTTATTTAACTAAATGATGTATTTGTAATATTTGATGTATTATATTCACCAAGTAAATATTTTTTTTTGGCATCTTAAACCATCTATTTATGATGAATATTCGATATCATATACAAAATTGAACAAATAGACGTAATTAGAGAATTGTATACGATATATAAAAACAATGGTTATTAATGTAAAATATGAAGAAATATTATATCATGACTTAGTATGGCATAAAAGATTATAAATTAGTTATACATGTTTAAAGAAAATAAAATATTTTTTAAACTTCTATGAAAAATTTAACATATAAAAAAGGGTGATGAATTAGTCATCAAATTGTAAATAATTTCATAATTTTATTAATAATAAATTATTTATAGTCTTTTTTTTCGTCAAGATAATTATTAAATGTCCATAACATTAATATGTTAAAAGGTCATATTATGAAAGCACATGTTGTAACCGTTTTTTTTCGGGAAGTGTAACAAAAAAAAATTACCTTTAACTCTTCGTTTTGTTTAAGTTCTGTGTCGGTAAAAGATTAAAAAAAATCTCTCTATCTTTTTCAATGTTCAATTTGAAGCTTATTATGCGAAAATCATACGCAAATATAGGCAAGTGGTTAGAATCTGTATATCTTTATATTCTTATAAATTTTAAATTTATTGTTTCCTCTTCTGCAAGCAAATCAATTACCGAAGTAATAGATCAATTGGTTGGAATCGAATCTATTCTTATAATTAGTGTAATTATGGTTACAGTTTCTATATTTAATAGGTACATTAAAGATACGACATTGAAGATATTCTGTTTTGATTAATAGAAGATATTGGATTTTGAGTTTGTATTTATTGATTTTTTTTTTTATAAAGCTTAGAAAATCAGTGGGATGATTGGTTGGTTGATACATCCTATAAAGAAAACGAAAACTATAGGTGGTTTGACTATTGTACATCGATCGATGCATGTTGTAAGTTGACTATATAAAACTTGAGCATGATCATTTCAAACTAAAGTATAGGTAGGTTATATGCATTTGTTATATTGTAGTTAATATATTTTAAATATTACATAAGTCAAGTGATTCACTTTTTCGTAAAAATAAAATTCATGTTCATTATCGGGTGGAAAAGACAAAGATTAAAATATGTAGGTTCATTTAATGACATTAAATTTAAATTTGATTAAGGAAAACTCATTAATTTAACTGGAAAAGACAAAGATTAAAATATGTAGGTTCATTTAATGACATTAAATTTAAATTTGATTAAGGAAAACTCATTAATTTAACTGGAAAAGACAAACATTAAAATAAGTAGTTTAATTTAATTTTCAGTGGCATAGAAGTTTAAATAAATTAGAAAACTTAGAGGTATTTTTAATGGGTACTTCTCTTTTAATAATATAGATGTTATTCATGTATTTCTTGAATTTGTTTATGAAATATTATCGCAAATTTAATATCTGAAATTGAAAACTATATCAATAACAAAAATAATTGGTTTTATAATAATGTAAATTGATAGTTATAACTATGATATATGCCAGGAAATTTCATTTTTAATTTAAAATTGACAGCTCGTATGTTAATATCAATGTTTTGAAAACCGGACGGGATATTGACTCGGCATTGTAGCTGAGTCAATGGTCAGACCGGTTCAATCGATTTAATCTGGTTCAAATTTTAATTTAATTTTAAATTAAGTAACTATATAAATGTAAGTATAACTATAAAATAATTTTGATACAACTTTATATCAATGTTATATTCTAAAACTGATATGAAAATAAAATGAAAAATTCAAAAAAAAAAACATGAAAAAACTAATTTATTCAAATAGGTGTTAGGAAACAATATGAACTTTTGATGAAATGTTATTAAAATTTTCAATTTTAATTTTATTTATTTCACTTGAATTTGAGAAAACCAGATTTTATTATCAAACTGGATCACCGGTTTAATGATTTAACTGGTTTTCGACCAGGTTTGCCGGTTTAACTCAAATCCAGCTTTTAACACAATCCAGTGTGAGTCACGGTCTGACCTGGTCTGACCTGCTCGATCGTACGGCTTGGTCCGGTTTAAAAAAATGGTTAATACATTTCAATAATTAAAATATATATTTTTTAATATTGAATATCTTTACTGTTCAAAACATATATATCATCTTTCAATCTATTTCGAACAAATCTAAAAAAATAATAAAAACATTAAAAATCAATAATTATAATGTGAAACACAAAATAGTAATACTTTTTTAACCAATTAAAGATTAAAAAAAATTTAATCAATTAAAGATTAAAAAAAAATCAAACCTGCAGAAAAAAATAAAGAGAAGCGGCTAGGGTTTAGGCGATTCTAGGGCGATTTTTCGATCTGGCAAGCTCCTCCTCACCGGTGAAGTTTTGAGGCTCTCCTTGCCAGGGAAAGGAAGATAGGAGACTCTAGGCGCACCCTACCGAGAAGTTTTTCCTGCCCCTTGCAGTGGTTCTCCTCCAAACCGGCGCTAAAAACCCTAGATCTCTGTCGTGTTGAGCAAGTTTCGCTTATACGTGGAGTGAAAAAACTCCCCTGTGTAGGGTGTCGGTGTAAGGTCAGAAGTTCTTTTTCTCTGGTCTCTCAAAGACGATCTCTTGAAATGAGTCGATGGTATGGGAACCGAGAGAGAGGCGACAACTCCAGACCAATAGGAAGACGATTGGAAAAGAAAAAGGATGATGAGATAATTCCGATACCGGAGTTTGACTTCTCTGACCTCGTTGAAAAACATAAGCTCACATTGGTGGGACGGATGTTTCATGTAGATGGAAGAAGCGTCGATGGTCTGATTAAGCATATGCCAAAGAGACATATTTGGGACGTAGAAGGCAAATTACGAGGAGTTAACCTGGGAAACAATAAGTTTCAGTTCGATTTTGATAGTGAGCAAGATCTACAAAAAGTCCTGCAACGAAGACCTTGCCACTTTAATAAGTGGAGCTTTTCTCTGGAGAGATGGATCCCGACGATCCAGGAGGATTTCCCAAACTCTATGCTATTCTGGATTGTGGTCTCCGGAGTTCCAAATCACTACAAGAAAGATGAAACGTATCGTAATATTGGTAACGCGTTAGGACTGGTAGATACGGTGGACGTGGAAGGAGGCAGGGTAAGGGTTTTCGTTAATGCGGATGAGCCCCTACAATTTGAGCGTAGAGCAGGGTTTGCTAACGGAGACGTAATCTGGGTGACCCTTAAATATGAGGATCTTCATAGACTTTGTTTCACATGCAAACTCATCTCACATGAAGAAGGTACCTGTCCGGAGCTCACAGAGGCGCAGCGAGAGAGAAACAGAGTAGCGAGAATTGAACAAAAAGATTTGGAGGAAAAAGCGACCAGAGAAGCCTTCTCCATTCCAGCCCGATATGAGTTCGGACAAAGAAAACAAACTGGCGAAAAAATGTTTTTTGGAGGAAGACACGAAGAAAGAGAGACTGGAAGATCTATGACAGCCGACAGAAACAGAACAAATCAGGATCTCCGAGATAGGATTACTGAAGGCCGTGAACCACGTAATAAAAGTGTTTGGAAAAGGCTGGACGGACCTGATGCATCATACTATCCCCGCGATCGGGAGAGACATCATCCATATCAAAGGCCTCAGGGCAATGTTTCTAGAACTCGAGCAGGAGAAAGGCTGAGACAGAGTATGAACTCAAGACTGTTAACTTGGAACTCCAGTGAAAGAAGATATCAGAATAGCTCTTATCACGACTCTCAAAGTATGAACCGGTCGAGTCCCAGAAGAAGAGGGTCCCCAGATTCTCAACGTACAATCTCTGCGCCATACACGTTTGAGCGAGAAGGGAAAGGGAGGAGGAATCAAGCTCGTCGATCACCCCCGAAAGTTGTGCAAGAATGGAGACCGATAAGGCGTACTTTGAATGACGATGAAAGGAGAGAGACTAATCCATCTGAGTGTGGTGAGACTGAGGATGAGAGAAGGAGAAGACTCAAAGGAAAGATGATTGCTCACGACGATTGCCCTGATCCGATAAGACCTCTTGCTGATAGGGAAACTATTCGGATTCGTGAACCACTCCCATTGCAACATCTTACACATGTTCAAGAAGGGAGTCAGGAAGTAACAGAGAAGCATCTGAATATTCGAGATGACACAATGAGAGATGACACAACCAAAGCGAGCAAGGAAAGATCTAAGGATGTAGAAAACCGGGCTAGTCCTGAAAGAAGCCCGGAAATCCCAGACCCGGAATCTTTCTCGGAGGAGGAAGGCGAAATAGATGATGTTGCTTTTGAAAAGATGATAGAACAGTATACCGAGCCTGAACCGATAATGGATGAAGAAATGCTCAACGTAGATGATATTGACGATCTTATGGAGGAAGAGCAAGAGCTGGAACAAGAAAGACAGACAAAGGCGAACAATTCCAAGATGGACATCCAGCCAAAAAAAGGATTATTTGTGATGAAGGCCAGAGAGGGCATAACAGTGGATCACACTCATCGTAGAAGTGCAGAAGAAGTGAACCATAGCAGTCGAACCGGCTTAGGTAAAGCTGGGAAGGATACTGGCCCAGAGATAGAGCGGATCATGCCAGGAAGGAGGAAAAAGATCCCTAGGAGTCCTGATGTTAAAGGTACTGCAGCATCAAAAAAGCTTGCTATACGTGGAAGATCATCACCAAGAAGCAAGACATCGAGACAGAGCCGTGTACCAGCTGCTCGAACATCGTCGAAAGTCCCTCGTAATGAGGTGTATCCCTCTGCTTTACAAGACAGAAAAACCAGTGTATCCGGTTCGGTGGTGTCCCAGAAACCATCCAGTACGCATATATGAATGCAATTTCTTGGAACTGTCAAGGGGCGGGAGCCTACTTGACCAAGCAACACCTGAGGGAGTTGATGCGCTGCTTCAATCCTAGTTTTCTTTTTCTTTCAGAAACAAAAAATGTTTTTTCTTTTATGCAAGACTTTCAGTTTGAATTTGGTTATGATAATTTATACACCGTCGAACCTGCGGGTAGAAGCGGTGGCTTGGCTTTGTTTTATATGAACGACTCTGCGGTGAAGATCATTTACTCTAATGATCGTATGATTGATATTGAAGCGCAGATAGAAGGCCATAGAGTGTATATCACTTTTGTTTATGGAAATCCGGTGGTGGAGTACCGCGAAAATGTTTGGGAAAGGCTGACTAGAATGGGAATTGTTAGATCAGGAGCATGGATGATGATAGGAGATTTTAATGAGATTACAAGCAATGCAGAGAAAAAAGGAGGTCGGAAACGTACTGAGACATCCTTCATCCCATTCAGAACGATGTTGGCTAATTGCGGAATGATTGAGTTCCCGTCTAAAGGCAATACTATGTCTTGGGCTGGAAGAAGACAGAATGGGAGGATCCAATGCCACCTTGACCGTGCTGTAGGTAACGAAGATTGGCATAATATTTTTTCCCACACTGATGTGGAGTATTTGTTGAGATGGGGATCTGATCATCGGCCGGTTTTGGCTAGAATAAAATCTCGTGTGGGCAGACCTAGACGAAGTTTTAATTTTGATAGAAGATGGCTTGGGAAGCAAGGCTTCTATGAGACAATTAAAGGAGGATGGGGACGAGCAGGATCACAACAAAACGGGAATCTAGTGGAGAAAATCGGTAGATGTAGGAAAGCTATTTCAGCATGGAAGCGAAATAATCCCTCCAATAACGAGAAGGTCATCGAGATTCTGAAAGCTAAACTCGATCAAGCCCAAAACGATGATAACCTTTCAACCGAGGAGGAACTGGAGCTCAAATGGCAGCTATGCGCGGCGTATCGTGAGGAGGAGATCTTCTGGAGACAAAAGAGCTGAGCCATTTGGTTAAGAGAAGGTGATCGAAATACGAGATATTTCCATGAAAAGACGAAGCAACGTCGAGCTCGAAACCGCATCACAAAAATCAAGAACTCGATGGGAACTTGGGTGGAAACAGAAGAGGGGATAGAACAGGTCGCGGTCGAATATTTCAAAAACCTGTTTGACACATCGAACCCTATGGATCAGGGAGAAAGCATCCGGTGTATTATCGAGATAGTAACTACTGAGATGAATGAGGCACTTCTAGCACCTACTACTGAGGTAGAAATTAAAGATGCAGTCTTCTCGATAAATCCGGAAAAAGCACCAGGACCTGATGGGGTGACGAGCCTGTTTTACCAGCGGTTTTGGAACCTAGTTGGGCACGATGTTACGAAGATGGTCAAGGACTTCTTTGAAACCAGAGAGATGGACGAGAGAATAAACCAGACAAACATCCGTCTGATCCCGAAGACTGATAGACCGACCACTATGGCTGAGTTTCGTCCGATTAGCTTATGTAATGTAAGCTACAAGATCATCTCGAAGATCCTGTCAAGCCGTCTTAAGAAGATACTTCCACAGTTGATTTCTGAGACGCAATCGGCCTTTGTGGCTCGAAGGTTGATAACTGATAACATCCTACTGGCGCAGGAGATGTTCCATGCTCTTAGGACGATGTTCCATGCTCTTAGGACGAATCAAAGCTGTAACTCTAAATTTATGGCGATAAAGACAGACATGAGCAAAGCATATGACAGAGTAGAGTGGAGCTTTCTCAAAGCTTTGATGGATAAGATGGGCTTCGACTCGAGGTGGACTAACTTAATCATGAGCTGTGTCACTTCGGTCTCCTATAGAGTGTTGATAAATGGAGATGTGAAAGGTTGTATTATTCCTTCCCGGGGACTCCGGCAGGGCGACCCTCTGTCGCCATTTTTATTTATTCTTTGCACTGAGGTCTTGATATCACAAACCCAAGAAGCAGAAAGTGCAAAGAAGATCTCTGGACTAAAGATTGCTAGGGCATGTCCGGAAGTTTCTCATCTATTGTTTGCAGATGACAGCCTCTTCTTTTGTAAAGCGGAGCAAAGTCAATGTCAAGAGTTGATGAGAATTATCGATGTCTATGGGAAAGCCTCAGGACAGCAACTGAATAAAGCGAAATCTTCAGTTATGTTCGGTTCTAAGGTCATAACATCCTAAAAATATGATCTGAAAAGGTCCCTTGGTATCAATAGAGAAGGTGGTATGGGTATGTATCTCGGTATGCCTGAGAAGATTTGTGGATCGAAGAGGCAAGTCTTCGCTTATGTTCAGGACAGACTCAACTCGAAAGTGAACTCGTGGGAAGCAAAACTCCTTTCTAAAGGGGGAAAAGAAGTGCAAATAAAATCAGTGGCCCAAGCGGTACCAACATATACGATGTCATGCTACCTCCTACCGAAAGAAACCCACAAGAAAATCACAGGTGCTACTTCGAGATTCTGGTGGAGTACTAGGGCGCAGAACCGTGGCCTACACTGAATAGCTTGGGATAAAATATGTGTGTCCCAGGAGGAGGGATGCCTAGGATTTCGAGATTCTAGAGATTTTAATCTTGCTTTGCTTGCTAAACAAGTTTGGAGGTTGCTGGTCTTCCAGGACTCGCTGCTCGCAAGAGTGTTGAAAGGACGCTATTACAGGAACTCAAACCCTCCATCCCTCGGCTGGACCAGTCTGTGGACTGCCCGCTCTGTTCTTAGTGAAGGCCTTTTGCGTACTATCGGAACAGGTGCGGATACAAAAGTTTGGGACGACTGCTGGATCCCGGTGGAGCCAGCTAGACCAGCGATCCCAAAAGGGGAAGAGGTCGATAGGGATTTGTGTGTTCACCATCTAATAGTTCATGAGAGTAAATGCTGGAACGAACCCCTACTTCGAGATTTACTTGCAGAGGAGGAGGTTCAGCGAATCCTTGCTATTCAACCAAGTAGAATGGGAAGAAGAGATGGATACACCTGGAAACATACAAGATCAGGCTCTTATACAGTGCGGTCAGGATATGAAGTGGCCAATAACAAAAGGAACTCGCAGCAGAAACAGTTTGTAGAGGAGCCCAGCGTTAAGAAACTTAAGAAGGAGGTCTGGAAGATCAAAACTTCAAGGAAAATTAAACACTTTGTATGGCAAGTTCTATCGGGGTTCGTTACTACTGCAAGTAGACTTTGCGACCGTCATTGCGCGACTGATCGAACTTGTCAACGATGTGGTGCAGAGGAAGAGACCATTAATCATCTACTATTCGAGTGTCCGCCTGCCCTGCAGTGCTGGGCACTATCAGACATTCCAACTTCTCCGGGCGTATTCTCGTGTAAAGCTCTTTTCACAAATATCGATCACCTGCTATGGCGGGCAGCGGAACAAGGAACGCCTAAGGAGAACCTTGAGAAATTCCCTTGGATACTTTGGTACATATGGAAGGCAAGGAACAACAAACTGTTCAATGGTGAGGACACATCACCTATATAGATACCTTACAACTGGCGATAGCAGAGTCTATGAACTGGAAAGTGGCTCAGATAGTTCCATCGGTGGAGGAGGAGGCCATAACTGAAGAGATGAACGTATCGGAGCTTGATATGATACAGCGGCCGAGAAGTCGTTTCCGATGCCAAGTAGATGCATCATGGACACACGAGGACAGAAGGACGGGCTTGGGATTTGTACTACTAGATGATGATCAGAAATGCCTTTTGGGACTTCAGAACGACTGCATCACACCGTCCCCGCTACACGCTGAGGCTAAGGGACTATTATGGGCGATGAAACGGTGTATGAGCGGGGAAGCAGATCTATCCGTTTTGAAACGGATTGCCTACAGCTTTTAAAACTGGTGCAGAAGTTAGAGGAATGGCCAGCCATGGTGAATGAAGTAGAAGACATTTTGATACAAGCGAGTATGTTTGATAATTTTTCTATCTCTTATATACCGCGTGGTATGAACCATAGAGCCGACTGTCTTGCAAAAGCAGCTCGGTCTCGTGTTGATCCATTTGTTTCTGTTTCCGTTGAGACTCCGGCTTGGCTAGCTCATGTCGCTGGCCTTATGGAGTGATTTAATATGAAATGTTTCTTTAGATGTCAAAAAAAAAAGATTAAAAAAAAATCATCGCTTTTAAAGCGCGGATCAAAATCTAGTTTAGGTATTAAAAGTTTCTAAATTTTTCTATGATACTAAGTTCTTAAATATTCTTATTCCCATATTGCGATATATTTAGTGTTTAGGTTTGTTCACACGTTATCTTTCATCATAGAAGCCAAGACCAACAAACAAAAAACTGTCTAAATTGATTGTGTTTGCTTGTAGAGTAATATAGGTAACGTATAGAGTTACGTCAGTTGCAAATTGTAAGGCTTATTGGAGGAAAGTTGAAGTACGACGAAACATGAATACTCCAAATGCCGCAATGCAATAGTAGTGGTAAATCAATAGCAAGTTAAGGCCACAAAATCAAATAAGCACTCAATAGAGAAATTTCGAAAGTACGAAAGGGAAAAACGATTTATATTATAGGACAATGATTATAAAAATCTCCAACTTTTAACTAGTAGAAAATTCTCAAATTCAATTCTTTTCTATGGTTTTGTTAAACTATTTTCTAATTTTGCTCAATTAACAAAAGTTTAGAATTTAAAACAACAGTCAACTTGATATTTTAATTTGTCTTCTCAAAAATTTGTTTTGACATAGCCAAATTTTGAAAGTTTCTATATGACCATTTTCACTCATGAATTAGAGATTTATGGAAAAAATAATAATATCATTTTGTTTAACTGTCTGTTAATTATGTTTTACATTTCTGTTAAGATAGCTAATAGTGTGCTTATTTTAGTCTAGTCAACAAAATTTTGGGATTTAGAAAATAGTCAACCAAAACTTGATATTTTAAATTGTTTTCACAAAAGTTTATGCTTTGAATAGTTGAAATTCAAAAATTAGAGATTTTATGACCATTTTTCCGTTATATTATAGTTATGTTTTGGTAATGCAAAACAATTGTATATGAGATCTTAAAAGATCTTGGCGGTTTACCACTAGTGATCCCCAATCATCCAAAACTGCAAAGCTTGTTTCTGAGTGGAAATTAAAGAACAATTATATAAAAACTCATGTTTGGCTTATAATCCATTATTTTTACTTTTCACATTTTCTTGATAACATATTGATAGTTTTTCTTTGAGAAGTGCTCATAGTCTACTGACATAAGACAAGTCCACCAAGATCTCTTCAACAAAATTAATGTAATAATGCGTCAGACTTTTGTAAACTAGAGTAAGACAAAATAGCTTTCATGAGGATTTTATGCATTACAATGACTGTAACTGTGTAAGTTTGAATTATGAAATTAGATTATTCTAAACACAGTTATGATGATGGAGATCGTGATCGATGATATATCAATTATTTGATTATAAAGATTTCTCCCCTCATGAGTTGTTAAAGTCCACTAGATATAAATATATTCCCTATGAGAAGAGTATCTCTATAATTATCAAATATTTTAAAATGAGAAAAAAAGGAAGACAATTGAATTACTGATATACTGAGTGCTGCAACAACAGAAATGCATTTTGAAAAGAGATAGTAATGGATATATGATCATATAAGCATTAGGAGTTTTAGTGCTCTTTCTTGTACTTCATTTGTCATTTTTTTGGCAGGTTTCATGAACTGTTGGAAACGACATAAGTGGACACATTGACTATCAAAATCTTTATTCAGTCTTTAAGAAATTATAAGAAAAATTTGGAAAAGTTTTAGTTACTTATTCAAGTCGTGCTCTATGGGGACATGGAAATCAATAGAAAGAAAACTGGAATCTGTTAAAATTCAAACTTTTCCAGTGAAGCATACGTTAGATTTTGACCATACAAAGTCAAAATCTTTGAACGTTTTTGGTTGAACAACACTTTCACACCCATAAATTAAGTAAATGAAATGGTTTCTTAATGAACATTTTGACTATAGTTGGCCAAAAGGTATTTTTTTATAGAATGCCAAAAAAAAATAGCTAACACATTTAATATTTTTTATCAAGAAAAATCAACCAAATATCTCCAAAGGTATAACATAATCAACAAGAGATCCATAAGCAAAATCATATTAACGGAAAAACAAATGTATATTGTGTTGTTTACTCAAACTGCATGAAGAACTTGTGATATCTGAAAAAACTAGACATTGTATGTTTCAGTCTTTTATCTTCAATATTAAATCTGAATCACAAATAAAGATTAAAATGAAGCAAATTATTCTCTGGAAACTATTTACACTGTATCTCAAAAGTATAGAAATGACTCCCTACAAAATGTATCCCTGTCTCTGTGAAGATTAGAGTCCACCTTCTAGACATGATCAAGCCAAGAGACCAACTGTTCAGTCGTTGGTCTCTGTTTAGGGTTTCCACTCAAACACAAACAAGCAATCTCAAGAACCCTAACCATCTCTTTCTCATTCTCTTTACCATGAATGAACGGATCAAAAACCTCACTAGCTCGACCCTCACTCTTCATCCTAACAACCCACGAGATCAAATCCCTCCCTCCCTTGGGTTTACACATATCCACCGGTCTTCTATCAGTCAAAAGCTCAAGAAGCACAACTCCAAAGCTATACACATCACCTTTATAAGTAGCAACCGAAGCTTGCCCATATTCAGGAGGAATATAACCCAAAGTCCCAACCAAATCAGTACTAACATGCGTCTCGTAAGGATTCATAAGCCTAGCTAATCCGAAATCCGCTAAATGAGAATCAAAGTTCTCGTCTAGAAGAATGTTGCTGGACTTAATGTCACGGTGCAATATATGAGGCTCACAAGCTTGATGCAAGTAATACAACCCCTTTGCAGCTCCCTGAGCGATTCGAACCCGAGTTCTCCAGTCCAACAAAGCTGGACCGTCGTTGCGCTCGTGTAGCCAGTAGTCTAAGCTTCCGTTCTCCATGTAAGAATAGATCAAAAGCCGGTCGGTATTGTAGAAACAGAACCCTTGGAGTAGAACAAGATTTGGATGTTGCGCTCTCGAGAGTGTTTCAACTTCTGCTTTGAACTCTCTTTCGATCTGACCGCAGTCTCCTGATAACCGTTTGATCGCTACTTTTCTCCCGTCTGGTAACACTGCTTTGTAAACCATACCGAACCCGCCGCAGCCGATAATGTTGGATTGATCAAAGCTGTCTGTAGAGTCCAAAAGATCATCATAGGAGAGAGCATTATCATTATTGTTTTGAAACAGCACCACAATCTTAGAACCAGTCTCTTCGATTTCTTTCCGGTTCATGCTCTCTTCTTCTATCTCCGGATCAACTTCCCCTGACCGTCTACGCGCACGCAACACGATCAAAGCTAAAAGAGTGAGAAGGAAGACCGAACCGAACGCGATCCCAACAGCCATACCAATCTCACCTCCTCTGCTTCTTCTTCTTGAATGTTTGATATATGTTGTTCCGGCAGAACTCGCTTCTCCGGAACAGGGGAACCTACGTTCCCCGCAGAGGTTGTTAAACTCGAAACTCGAGTTTGGGAACGTCTGAAACTGACCACCAGAAGGTATCCTTCCAGACAGATTGTTACCAGCGACACTAAACTTAGACAGAAATGTCAGGTTCTGCAAAGAACCAGGGATGGATCCCGAGAGACGGTTGTTAGAAAGATCAAGAAGCTCCAAGCTTGTCATACCAGAGAGCGAGCTAGGGATAGAACCAGACAACTCATTCCACTTCAGATCAAACACATGAAGCTTCTTCAAATCACCAAACTCCTCCCAGATAGGTCCAGAGAGGTTGTTATTACCAAGCTCAATAGTTGGCGGGAAACCAACGATCTGATTGTACTGTAAACCTCTTGCGCTCTCGTTCCTCTTCATGAAGAAAGGAAAGTCAGGAGACGGTTCGTCCAATGAGATGCTTCCACTTGTCAGACTCTGGAGTTGAGTAAGGCTCTTTGGGATCTCTCCTGTAAACGAGTTGTTGGATAGATCCAAGTAGAATAGATAATTGAAATCACCAATCCAGCTCGGTATAGCTCCGGTTAACCGGTTCCAAGAGAGATCCAGCAGCTGAAGATCCCTACTCGAGCTTAACCATCTCGGAACCGAACCGGTTAGCCTACAATTCGCAACTACGAGCACTTTAAGCTTCTCGAACCCAACAATACTCGCGTCGTCAGGAGGTAACGCCTCTCCGTTAAAGTTTAACGTGAGGACAAGCGCCGTTAAGTTTTTACAGTTCTGAAGTATCCTAAGCGCGGACGTGATGTTAACCAAGCTAGAGTTGGATAAGGAGAAGTAAGATAGGCTCTGGAAGTCCTTGAAGCTCTCTGGGACTTCTCCACGGAAACCGTTTCGCGCCAGGTTAACGTTCTTTAACCGTTTGCAAACCGAAAGATTCTCAGGTAACCGGCCGTTGAACCGGTTAGTACCTAAATCGAGAGAGTTTAACTCAACCATCGCCGTGCAGTTCAACAGTAACGGACCCGTTAACGAGTTGTTCCTTAAGTTAAGCAGATTTAACGTCCGTGAACTCGCTAACGATCTAGGTATCCCTCCGCTTAGTCTGTTCGTCTGAGCTGAGAGATACTTCAACCGAGTCAACTCGCGGAACACGTCAGGGATCTCACCTGAAAACGAGTTCCACGAGACATCGAGACGAACGAGGCTAGAGAGGTTACCGATGGAACGAGTCAAGGACCCGTTGAAGTTATTTGTGGAAAGGTCGAGGCTTTGCAGAGACGGTAGGTTTAGGGCTTGTGGGATCTCTCCGGAGAGATCGTTGAAGCTCAAGTCGAGGGTTTGTAGAGTCGGCGAGGTGAGGATGGAGAGAGGGATCGACTTTTTGATGAAGTTCCGTGAGAGGTTGAGGACTTTGATCTGGTCGAGGTTTCCTAGAGATTCCGACAGGGTGCCCGACAGCTTTTTGTTACCGAGTTCTAGTTTTGTGACTCTTCCGGTGAAGGAAGAGTTGCAGGTGATCCCGGTCCAGCTGCAGCAATTGTCGTTGGCGAGCCAGTCTTCTGGTTTTGGTTCGAGGTTGGTTATGAAGTCGCGCAAGGCGTTGAGGTCACGTGGGTGGCACGTGAGGGGGGTCTGGGATTCCGAGGGGCGGAAGCATAGTAGTAGCTCTGTGAGGAAGATGACGATCACCCACAAGCGATGAACACGCATTTTGATGAGAAGAGGAAGAAGCTTTAAGATGTTTTGATGATGGAGAGAGAGAAGAAGACGAAGAAGCAGAGGCTCTTTCTAGTTAAAATTCAAGAAAACCGTTGAGAAAGCTGAGAGGATACAATTTATGGGTTTCTGTTTCTGGTTCTTGCCATGACGATCAATGAAGATGAAGCAAAAGAAGAGATATGGAGAGAGAGAGAGAGAAATAGGCAACTTTTGACTTTAACATGCTACAGCAAGTGGTGGGGGCTTAAATGCAGGCTTCTAGAGAGAGAGAGAGAGAGAGAGAGAGAGAGAGAGAGTGGATGAGTTGGGTGTTTGGTTTTTTCCTCCGTGTGTGTTACTGAAACAGTAAAATTCAACCCAAAAATTAAAAATATTTAAATAATAATAGGAAATTAATAAACAGTCATAAACGAAGAAGAAGAAATAGGGGGAATAGGAGGAAGAAGAAGAAGAAGGTGTTAGTAAAAAGATTCGTTTCATATGTATTGATGACGGTCAATCAACAGTATTTTTATAGAGGTTAATACTCATGGTTTTGTATTTATTTATGTCCGTTTATGGAAATGTCATATTTTACTGTCAAGACCCAGTTGTAGAAATCTCTTTTTATTTGTATTTTTGTTCAGTCAAACATCATGGAGTTCGTTAATAGACATACATAATGAAGTCCTAATAAGTCGTTTTGACTTGAGAAAACCTTTTGTTTTTTCTAAATTTTGGTTTGAATAGTAGGATCTCTTCTAACCTTCAGGGTAAACGGACGAAGTTTTGGAACGATTAATGAATGAAGAGTGCAAAAAGTCAACAAATTTTTAGTATTTTGTAAGTATTCCTTTTGAGATCTTTGTTTGCTTTCATTTTCAAATGGTTTAGTTTAGAAAAATCTAAAAGGTTAATTTATATTGTGGTTAATTTATATATTTACATTCGTTCTTATCTTTTTAATTATAGGATAGGATAGTTAAGAATGACCGGAGAGGGAAGGAGTAACCGGTTAGGTCAGCTGGAGGAAATAAAGATGAGGACAGGAGATAGAGAGAAGTCAAAGCACGGACGTTAACACCTTGCCTTGCATCTCTCTTCTCTTCTCAACTACAATTTTGTTTTTAAAATTAATTTTTTTTTCTTTTACAAGTTGGTCCCAATGCATGAAAATAGTCCTACCAAGATATTCTTAATTTCCGATAAAAGCTTCAGCATAAACTAGATATTTCTATGAAACATGATACTCCAAAGAGGAAAATTTCAACCTAATTTTTGTCTGTTGGTTAAAGAGTCGACCTCCTCCACACTGATCATGCAGAGATGCTCCATTTACATCTTCTAATCAGTATGTTATATTAATTTCCAGTAAACCATTAATACTAGACAACCAATAAATGTAATTCTTTAACAAATCTTAATATACCTAAAATCACTTTATATTAAAAAATGTTTGATAATTACACAAATTTTCATTGCTAAAAAGATTATAATATGTCAACTAATACTTTTTGTTCAATGCCGACAAATTTTTATACGTTACCGATTAATTTAGAATCTATCGGTTATTAATTTTTAAATTATATTTGATTTGAGTAATAGAATCGAAAATACATTTGGCAATTCAGAGATTGGATTCTCTGATAATTGTATGCGTTATGGTTCGGTTTCTAGAAATACAATAATGAATAGTTTAATTTTTTTTAAAAAATAAGAAAATTATATCATAAAAAACAAAAAATCTCCTATTTTGAAATAAATTCACTAAAAATAATCTTAATATATATAATTGTATTTACATTTGAAGTGTTTGATAGTAGCATAAATCATAACTTGTATAATAATTTTTGTACATTACCGACAAATTTGGGTCTAGATTAGTGATCGGTTTAATATTTCATATATAAAGCAAACTTAAAGCATAAATTTTCTTTGATAAATCTATTATTGGTTAGTTTTAAAATTATATTGGATTTTAACAATAGAATAAAAATTACAGTCTCAATTGTATATTTATAGGTGGGTTATTCAAAGATGTAATAATTTAAGGTTTGTAAGACTTTTAAAGAAAACCGATCATTTTGTAAACAATAAATCCAAAAAGTCTAACACTTTTTCGCCACGGTTTGTTTCTAAGAAAGCATAGGCTGTTGTTTAGACAACTTTCTTTACTATTTTACTTGATTTGTAAGTAATTGAAGACAATGTAGGTGAAGGGTGAAATGAACATAGACATGGAAGACTTTTAGAAACAAGAAATACTATATTGTTTAATAAATTAATTAGCCTACATTCAAAGTTGCTTTACCACATAAGAAACTACTAATATATTATTTTGGTGTGTGCATGTTCTTCCATAAAGAGATTAAGTATTGTTTTACGTAGAAAGTTAAGATACGATTCCAAGTTAACAATAAAATATATTGAAGTCGATATCTATAAGAAGGAGACAGTCAAAGCATGTGACATCAACTATTCAACTCTATAATTAATCTTCCATTCCATGTGGGTCGCAATGGCTTTTGATATAATCGTCTTCTTTACAGACATTTTTATATTTTAAAGTCTTTTAAGAAATTCAAGTAAGCTTGTATTGTAAATTTCTACAATTGTGAGTTTGTTTGTATTTTTTATATGATTCAGTGAAATTTAGTCAGCCAAAAATCGTTTTCGTTAGAGACATCTTTCTTGTACTAATGTTCATAAGTCTTTAATAAATCAAGTTTATTAGTTCAACAACACTTGCATTCTTTCACAGCCTGAAACTCAATATTATTCTCTATTAATAAAAGCTTCAAGATTTTCTTCGTAGTGATGAGTACCAACTAAGCTCATAGCGTATCTTACAAAGGCCTTTGAAGTTGCAAATTAGAGCCCATAGAATGTTGACATCTTTATAGACCCACGTACTTTCTTTTATTTTTTTTTTTTCGCTAAACTGTAAATTTTATAAAAATGAAGAAATAACCTATAAAGATATGTCTGAACCAGTGGCGGAGTCAGTGCGTTGGCAAGGGGGTCAATTGACCCTGGTGGATTTCTGATTTTTAAAACATTTACATGTATATTTATGTAAAAAGCTGGAAAATACTGCAAAATTTTGGTAATTGACCCCTATAAAATTTTTTTATTGACCCTATAATGTATAATAATTATGGACCGACCCTCCTAAACGTTTTTCTTACCTCCGCCACTGGTCCGAACCATCTTAGCAAAAAGAAAGAAAAAACAATATAGATCATAAAGAATATAGTAACATGAACAATCTATCTCAACCAAAAAGACATGAGATTACTAAAGATTTTACGCTTGCTCTTG
The DNA here is from genome assembly GCF_000695525.1 of Brassica oleracea var. oleracea. NCBI lineage: Eukaryota > Viridiplantae > Streptophyta > Magnoliopsida > Brassicales > Brassicaceae > Brassica > Brassica oleracea. Next base: position 42,959,604 of record NC_027749.1, read on the forward strand.
GCAGAAATAATTTTACCAACTTCCCTATCAAGACCAGAGAAACTGATGAAGAGGGAATTGAGATTTGGTTGTGAACCAAATTGTTTCTTTGCTTCCAGATGTGAAATACAAAGGCTTGAGTAGCCACTTTGCGCAGTAGCTTCAACTCTTTAGACCCTGCAGTTTTAATCCAAGATAGAAGCTCCGACCAAGTTGTAAACATGGTAGGCAGAGAAGAGCACCTGATAAACACCTCCGTCCACACTTCAGGACTATACTCGCACGACAGCAGCAGATGATCCCTTGTTTCATTACCCCTTGAGGAGAGAGGGCAGGCAGTGGCAATCAGCATTCCCTAAGAAGCCAGTCTCTCCCTCGTTGGCAACCTGTCCCAATTTGCAACCCACATCGTAAATGCATGTTTAGGCACTGACCCTTTAAACCAGACAACATCCACCCAATCCTTTACTTGTTCTCGAAATCGCCAGATAGTAGAGGTTTTAAAAGCACACGCCGGATAGTCACCTGCAACCCATTCATAATTATCATCAATATTAGTATGTAAAAGAAGGGAGATAGTGGTAAGGTGAGCGTGTAGCTCGACTTCCCGTGCTGATCGTGGGTGTGGGAGTGACCAGTTTGGATGCACTATGGCGTCAGCCACCACAGGTCCACAGCGTTCCTCCTTATTCTTAGTGGAGCGGACCAAAGTGGCTAATCAACTGACCCAGTGGAGTCCAAATGTCATACCAGAAGCTCGCAGCTTGACCATTTCCCAAATTAGTTTTACAGAACTGAAGAGCTAATGGTCTTAAGTTTGAGAAGTCTTTTCCAAGCTCAAGTGTTGTTTGAAGCAGATTTGATGGTCCAAAAACATTTGTTATTAAGATGAATATGCCAGTGCCAATCAAACCAAAAAGAAGGTGATCCAGATAAATTTGTTACTTTCATATCACAAAAACTCCAAATTACTTCATATGTTCATCATATATAACAGCCTAATTAAGCCTCACCTTCTGTTCACTTAGGCAGAGTCTAGTTGTGACTGTTATTAAGCCGTCCATTTTGGCATCCAAGTTTCAAACCTTCTCAAACCCAACTTTTTTTAGCTGACATTATAGTCACATGTTTATACGAGATATCAAAGATTAAAGATTAAAGAAATCATTTGTACATTTCATACAAAAATGTGAAAATGTCTTAGATCTTACATGTCTTAATGGTCCCTCTTTATCTGATCCTCAAGATATACATCTTACTTCCTTAGTCTCTAATATAAAAACATTTTGTCGTGGCTAAACCCTTTCCACAAAGGTTCGCCCCAAAAAAGAGAAAAAGACAGACACAATTGGTTAGCTAGCTTTTGTCAAATTAAATTATTGCCATTCAATCATTTGGTACACAAGAAACAAAATCACCATAACTTCTTTGCTTCTCATATCAAAAACTCAAACTGTTAAATACGCTCTAGACATGGAAGATCAGAAGCTGTAGTATTACACAAAGCTTTAAACTCTGTTCATACTTTAAAGAACACAGTATTAATCTAAATTTGATCATTTAGTTACTTCATCTTCTTTCACAGGCCTTATCTCAATCCCCTGGAAAACCAGACCACTCTTCCACTGTCCCATCCGTGTCTCCATAATAGCTACCTCAATCTCATCGCCATCATCACAACCTCCATCGTTAATGTAAAAACTCCCCAGCTTCACTTCACTCCACTTATCACCTCTCTCCTTGGGCTCCTCCACGTTCCCACCACTCTCCCTCTCTCCTTCAACTTCTTCCCTAGGAAACCTCATCCACGGACGCCTCGTCCTAAACGCTCTAGACACAGCTGCTAACGAAACTCCAGAGTAACCATAACCGCTGCGCGGATCCGTATCGCTCGGTTCGAGAAACACAAACGTCTTCCTAACCTCCTTCCCCGCAAACCCAACTTCAGCTTCAATGGGCGTGTGGTCGAAACCGTAAGATCTACTGCTCGCTCTCTTGAACACTAAGTAGACAGAGTAATGCGTCCCCTTAGACAGCATTCTAACACTTATCTTGCCGCGAATCTCGAACCAACACACGTTACAAAGCTCTGCTACTTTCTCAAACCTGATACCACACATGTACAACAAAGTAAGCTCCTTATTACAAATCTCAAAAACCGAGAAGAAGAGAGACATTACTTAGATTCAGGAACTGTAACCCATTGCCAATACGCGGGAGAATCACTCCATGTGATCTTCAAATCCATCGCGGACAACATGTAACACTTCTTCCCACTAGCTTTCTCCAACCAAAAGCTCTGAATTGTTTCCCAAGTAACTAAAAATTAGTAAACTTCGAACTCGGAACCCTAATTTTAACATTCTTATTGAATTTACCTTTTTGCCCTCATCGATTAGGACGGGATCGTCAGCGAGAGAGAGATAGATCTTCTTCTTCGACGAGCAATCCAGCGACGGAGGAAGAGCAAGAGACGAGTACTCCGGCGGAAGAAACTTCTCCCAGACCAAATCGGACTCAGCCGCCGACTTAACTGTTCTCGAAACCGAAGCCACGACGCAAGCATCTCGTGGTGTGGTATGGAAAATCACCATCGAGATACAATCTTCCGGCAAAGTATCGAACCGCGACGTCGTCGCTCCGACAGAAACAATCGCGTCGTTCCGGCTAATTCCTCCGCCGCATTTCGAATCTTGAGTTTGCTCCATAGCTTTCGAATCTAATTTCGAATCCGATGTTTGTTTTTAAGTGAGAGACTATGTTAAGATTTTAAGACACTATGGGTTCTGTTGTGTCGGATAAGTGTATATTTATACCGTTATCGTGATTCGCGAAAGACTTACTTGTTAAGATTTAATTTGATGTTCCGAAAATACCCTTGTAAGCGTAACGTCTCTGGAAGAATATCTATAAAGTTTTTTTTCGAAAATTAAAATAAAAGTTTTTGACTTTATCTAATCAGCCAAAGCAACTAGCTTTTTGTTTCGGTGTTTACCTTACTTATGAAGTCTTTGTTTACGAGAGACTGTTTATTATACAAATAAATTATAATATTAGGAAAAGTCAATAATTCTCATGAATCTTTGTTAAAGGGTGGAGATCATGTTAGTCTTATTTCTTAGTCTATCTCATTATTCTCAGCTAAGTAAAGGTGCGTTCAAAAGCTTTGTAGCTGATAGGGGAAACGAAAGTTTCTTTTTCGAATTTGTTCATGTTAGTGTGGTGGACACTCAGTATCAAGAACCCAAACTCACCAGCATTACAGCCTAAACTTGCAAGGTTTGAAAATATTACACTTTAACAATTTATTTTGAAACAATTCATTTTTCATTTTAAATTGCACATGAAGTATAATCCGAGAGATACAGTAAAAACTCTATAAATTAATAATGTTCAGATTATAGTATTTTATTAACTTATATAATCATTAATTTATAAGTAATTTTTTTTTAGATTTCTGTATTTTAGAATATATTCTTTTATAAAACACGAAACCACATTCGACGGGAATCACCTTTGCATTCAGAAGTAGAAGCACTGCGATGGGCGATGGAAAATATGTTTCAACATTCGACGTGCTAGAGCTTTGAGGCAGATTGCAAGGAGCTGATTGCTATGATAAAGGAGCCTCGTGTATGGCCGAGCTTTGCAACAGAATTAGAAATGATTGAGATTCTGCAGATCTGCTTTCCGGACTTCAAGATCACCTATATTCCACGCACGCAAAATCAGATTTCTGACTCTTTAGCTAAGACTGCTAGGTCTTTTCATAGGGAAATTTATTTTATTGGTTGTTCTATTCCGGTTTAGCTACCTAGACCACCTCAAGTTTGAGTAATAGAATACTCTTTTGTTGTAAAAAAAAAACAAACAAAAATGGTTAATTTACTGTATATACATTAATTAAATTTTAGAAACTCAACTTTCATATTTTTATTATATTATTTGGTATATATAAAATATGACAACTTAAGAAGATTCAAAAATTTTTTTATGACCCAAATAGCAAACAAAAAATAAAATGACCAAAATATATTTTTTAAAAAATAAAAAACTAAAATACCTTTAATAAATAATATTTTTGATATAAAAAATAATTTTTTGGACTATTAAAAGGTATCTCTCTAAAATATATGTTTTATAGAATTTAAATGTGGTTTTACATAAAATTATTGTAAATATTCTCAAAATATTAAGCATAAATATTTAGATTGGTCAAGTTAATAATATTGTCTAGACCATTCATTTTGAGTATAATTAATTACATTTATATTTGGTTCAATATATAATAAAACAGGTTAGTTAGGAACATTACCTTCAGTTCATTTTGTAAAACAACGAAATATATATTTTTTTAATTAAGATTATTAAGAATGTTGGTTTATGTTTATTTTTGCTGATAATCTGATAAAAATATATTGATAGAAAACATAATTTTAATTTTAGTATTTTTAATATCTAGGAAAAATGATTGTGGACTATATAAAGTACTGACATCACATGACTAACCGCAAACTAAACTAATGTATACCTACCATCACGAAGTATATATTATGCAAGACAACATCCCTCAACTTAATGATGTTATGTAGTTAACATCAAAAGTTTAATTTCATTCATCCAAAAATTGACGTGGATGTCAGAAACCATTTAAATATCTCATTTTTATCAATTAAAATATAATGTACCTTACGGTAATTTAACTAAATACGAAAGTTATATAAAATATTATGTAATTTTGTTTTTTTTTAAATTATTTTGATCTGTTTTGTTATTAAGTCTTAATAAAACAAATTGTAATTCGTTTGATTAATTGTGTGACATATACTTATTTGATTTTTTATTATAAACTTATTTCATGTCAATTTACTGACTAACATTTTTTTTTGATATAAAATTAATTAAATTAATGAATTGTTTTATTTATATTTTCATAAACAAAAATTGCATCCATTTAAAAATATATCAAATAAGTATATATCATACAATTAATCAAACGAATTACAGAAATTTTATTAAAATTTCATAAGAAAACAGATTAAAATAATTAAAAAACAAAATTACATAATATCTTACGTACTTTCATATTTAATATAAATAAAAATAATATAATATGAATTTTTCAAATACAGTAAAATAAAAATGTTAAAACACTACTTATCAAAAAATGTTAAACATATTGATTTTTTAAATTAGATATTGTTAAAAACAATTACGCTTTTAAACGTGGGTTAAAATCTCAATTAGTTAAATTACGGTCGGGTCTGTCATATTTTAGTTGATAAAACGAAATATTTAAACGGTCTTTGACATCCACATCAATTTTTGGATCAACGAAATCAAACTCGTGATGTTAATTAAATAACATCATTAAGTTTAGAGATGTTATCATGCATAGCATATACTTCGCGTAGCTAGGTATATATTAGTTTAGTTTGAGCCATGTCATGGTCAATATTTCATGTAGTCAGTAATCATTTTTCTTAATATTTATTATGTTGTTTGAGATATGTGTTGAGGAGGAAATTATTTATTTTTAAATATTAAGCTTATTTTGTGGATGTTCATTTATTATGAAATTAATATATATATATATATATATTAGTTTTTATAATTATTTATTTTATATATAGTTTAATTTGAAACCAGAATAAATGAAAAGAAGGTAAAATAATAAACTTAAGCGACAAAAAAATCATCAAAAAGGAATATTTATTATGTGCTTTGATATTATGTTTAAAAGGACAGTTTTTATTTTAATAACATCAAGCTTATATTTTTATTTCCTTTTTGTGAAACCAAATTATTTTTAAAATATATCCACGTTTTAAAATTGTATAATATTTTCTTATATAATATATATATATAATATATATGTGTGTGTGTGCGCGCGCACGCGATTTAGAAACCAGTATAAAAAAAATTAATATAAAAATAAAAACTAATGAAAAAATATCAGAAAAATAAAAAAATTCAAATAGCTTTAGAAATATTTATAGATATTTTCCTTTTTTTGTTATTTTCAGAAAGATAAAATAAAACTTATTAATGAGAACTGCAATAGAAAAATATGAAAATTTCCAAGGATTTTTTTTTTTGTCATCAACAAATACAGACTCATACTGACTTCGTAAACCAAACTGGGTGATCTCCATCCATGTGAACGACAAAAGACGGTTGCTTCCTAACATTGCGTGCCAGTCTATCTGCCTTTAAATTTTGCGTACTTGGTACATAGATAATCTCTGATCGGGTGAAGCTCTCTTTCAAGATCTTGACATCTTCCAAATAATTTGCAAAAACTGGCAATTCTTCTGGTTCCGAAACCATCTTCACAAATTGAGAACAATCCGTTGCAAATGTAACTTGAAATTGACGTAATTTCCTCATCCATTCCATTGTCCAGAGTAGCACTTCCATCTCCGCATGAAGAAGAGAGAGACTAGCCCTAACATTCCTCTCCCCAACAATCCATCAAAACCTTCTAAAGTGCTAAACCAACCTTGTCCTGAAAAAATATCATCCTATTTCCAGGAGCCATCTGTAAAACACCATATTCATGGAATTGACGGCAAGATCGTATCCACTATTTGTGGTACTGTCCTCTGTTCATTCAATATTTTTGCCTCAGCCCACAGGTGTTGATTCTGTTTCTGCCAATTTAAGCGTATCCATTGGATCCATATCCAGATTACTGAAAACTTTATTATTCCTAGCTTTCCAGATGTACCATAGCATCCATGCAAACTGATGATCCTCCATCTGCGGGAAAACTTTCCAGAATAGATTATTCATGTTTGTGAAGAGAGAACTTGTTGGAAAAATAGCTGGATTTGATGGTATCTTCGAGAGAGCTCAAACCTGAAGTGCTGCAGAACATTAAAAAAACACATGGTTTATCGATTCCTCGTGGGCTCCACATCTTACAAAACAAATATCCCCTTGAATTCTCCTCGCTTGTAAATTCTTCTTCACTGCTATACACCATGTCATTAATTGCCATAGAAAATGTTTTAACTTTGGTGGACACTGTATTTTTCAGCAGAAAGCCTTCAAAACATCAACTGTGGGGCCAATCAGTAGTGGTGGTCTTTTCCTATCTGGATAGATCCGCTCTACCTGATATCCTGATTTGACCGTATATTTCCCATTTTTTTTGAAGTGCCATCCATCTCTATCTATCCTCTGAGTCCTACTCAGTGGTATGCTTTCTATAAGTTTTGCATACTGTGGATCCACCAAAGCCCGAATTGCCTGTGAATTCTAAGTGCACGAGGTAGAGTCAATGAGAGACTCCACTGTAAGGTCCGTGTATAAATTGTGTTGATTTTTATTAGCAGTTCTCGGGCGAGTGGTTGGGAGCCATGGATCATTCCATACAGATATAGAAGAACCTGATCCCACCCTTTTGATTAATCTTTTGCTTACCAGAGATCTAGCGGAGACAATACTCCACCAGCCATATGACGGAGAATATGAACGAATCGGTTCCAGAGGTGAAGCATTCCTATAATACCGACCTTTGAAAACTCGAGAGAATAATGTGTTTGGCCTCTCTATCAGACGCCATAACTGTACCAAGCATCGCTGTGTTGAAATCATTGATGTCTTTAAACCCCAAAACTCCTTCATCCTTATCTACACATACTTTGTCCCATGATTTCCAGTGCACGCCTCTTGTGCTTCCCTCTGGACTCCACTAGAATTGTGATATTACGCTCGTCAGTTTCTTCACAGTTGCCTTAGGTAAACGATAGCAGGACATCGTATGATTTGGTAAAGCCGTAATCACTGATTTAATGATCACTTCCTTTCCTCCTTTTGTGAAAAACTTGAAAGTCCACCCATTGACTTCATTATTTAAACGATCTTATACAAAGCTAAAAACTTGGATCTTTGAACCCCTCAGATTTTCTGGTAAACCAAGGTAGGATCCCATTCCTCCCAGATTCTGAATGCCCAAAATATCTCTTAATTCTTGTCTGACGGATTTCTTCAATCTTATGTCCAAATTGAATTGAAGACTTATCAAAATTTATTAGCTGTTCTGAAACTGCCTCATATTCCTTTAAAATCCTAAGAATGGTTTGACACTCTTCTTTTTGAACTTTACAAAAGAAAAGGTTGTCATCCGCAAAAGGCAAATGGGATATCGATGGACAAGCTCTAGCTACCTTCATTCCCGTTAGCTGTTGTCCTCTCTCTGCTTTTTTTATATTTGCAATTACAACCTCAGTGCAGAGAATAAATAAATAAGGCGATAAAAGATATCCTTGACGTAAGCCCCTATGTGGAACAATGAGGTCACGTGGTTGACTATTTATGAAAACCCTATATTGAACCGATTATATACATTCCATCATCAATTTAATCCAATGAAGGTCAAAACCCAATTTCTGTAATAAGACCTTAATAAAGTCTCATTCCACTCTATCATACGTTTTGCCCATATTCATTTTAATTGCCATATACTTTCTTTGACATGCTTTATTGGTCCGCAGTCCGTGGAACATTTCCTGGGCGATAAGAATATTATCATAAATCAACCTTCCTGCCACGAATGCCGATTGAGTTTCGGATATGAGCAATGGAAGATAGATTTTCAATCGTTGACACAAAACCTTCGAAATAATTTTATATCCTACATTACATAACTTGTAGGTCTTCCATAGGATAACCATTTTTAAGTTTTTGTAAGATCAAGAATTCTCACTATTTCTTAGATTCATGGACCCACATCAATTCAGTGGGATCTTTCATTCATATTTTTTTTCACCAAGAACGTTTTAGAAAACTCTTGGACTCTCGAATTTTTAGTATCCTACTTTTACGCAATTCACAGGGTTCAACAAGCAATCGATATTTCACGATCAAGGGTGTAGTACTATTTGTAGTAGCGGCCCTTCTATATCGTATTAACAATCGAAATATGGTCGAAAGCAAAAATCTCTATTTGAAAGGGCTTCTTCCTATACCTATGAATTCCATTGGACCCAGAAATGATACATCGGAAGAATCTTTTGGGTCTTCCAATATCAATAGGTTGATTGTTTCGCTCCTGTATTTTACAAAAGGAAAAAAGATCTCTGAGAGCTGTTTCCGGGATCCGAAAGAGAGTACTCGGGTTCTCCCAATAACTAAAAAGTGTATCATGCCTGAATCTAACTGGAGTTCGCGGTGGTGGAGGAACTGGATCGGAAAAAAGAGAGATTTTTGTTGTAAGATATCTAATGAAAGCGTCGCTGGAATTGATATCTCATTTAAAGAGAAAGCTATCAAATATCTGGAGTTTCTTTTTATATATTATATGGATGATCCGATCCGCAAGGGCCATGATTGAGAATTGTTTGATCGTCTTTCTCCGAATAAGAGGCGAAACATAATCAACTTGAATTCGGGACAGCTATTCGAAATTTTAGTGAAAGACTGGATTTGTTATCTCATGTTTGCTTTTCGTGAAAAAATACCAATTGAAGTGGAGGGTTAAAAATAACACTCAATAAAGAAAATGACCAAAATAAGTTTTATTAAAGGGTAAAAATGTATTTTTATCCTAGGATTAACTAATCTAGACTTAGGTTTTAGAGTTAATGGTGGGGTTTTGGGGATATGGTTTCAAATTAAAAAAAAAATTAAAAATTTCAAAAAAAGGAGAAGCTATTTTGGTCATTTTCTTTTTTTTAAGAGATATTTTTGTGACAAAAACTTAAAAAATATTATTTGAGAGAATTGCCCTAAAAATATTTATAATGGTAATGATTTAATAATTTTAAATTATTAAGGATTTCAACGTAATTGACCATCGTGAGAAGTAACGTAAGTGAAACACGTAAAAAATTGACTTTCTCAAATAATATCATAGAGATACATAAATTTAAAAGTACTATTAGAGAAGATTTTACTAAAACATGAAACAACCATTAAGCTGCTATACAAAAACATTTAGATGATTAGAAGAAAACACGATTTCTTTATTGAAGTTTGTTCATGTGAGAATGGTAAGATCAAACCATTCAAACATTACAATCCAAAAAGCTGAAGATTCAAAAAACTTTACAATACACCCAAGGTTTTCACTTGTTAGACATGAAATACAACGGAAAATCGTTGAACTAGAAACCGTTTTCCATCACAAGAAACATGATATAACAATTTACCGGGTTTTCGCAGGGCGAAATTCAAATCCTTGAATGATCAAACCACTTTTCCAATCAGGAGTGTTGGTCTTAACAACACTTAGCGAGATATCATCACAACAAGAATCATTGTAGAACTGACCAAGTTCAGCTTCCATCCACCCATCGTCCCTCGCCTCTGGCCTCGTTACATCTCTCCTTCGATCACGACCACGAGGCCCAACAAAGTATATCAACTTTTGAGGAGACTCTTGTCCAACTAACCCAACTCCAGCATCTACCGGCAAATCTCCCAATCCAGGACATCCGTTCTTTGTATTGAACACGATGTAAACCGAGTAACGAGTTCCAGGAGTTAGGTACCGAGTGTGCATCCCTCCACGAATCTCAAACCAACATACATCGATTAGCTCAGCTATTTTTTCAAACCTGCATTGCAATCATATTTTTAATTTTCCCATCTTCACAACATCATCAACATAAGAATGAAAGAATACAATGGAATAAGAATAAATACCTAGATTCAGGAATTGATATCCATTGCCAATGTTCGGGACTACTTCCCCATGTGATTGACACTTCTTTTGGAGATATCATAATACATCTTTTCCCACTCGCTTTCTCTAACCAGAAGCTCTATCATTTACGAGGAAAAAGAAGAAAAAATTGAAACATTCAGAAACCACATCAAATTAATTAATCCGGAGGTTTAATTAATCACATCCTTATTATAATTCTCTACCATTACGGATGAAGGACATAGCAAATATGATTTTTTTTTGAAAGTATGATCTAGCGAATAAACCAACATATGTAATCTCAAGTCTCCGAACAACAACGTATAATATTAGTTTCCTCTCAGAATGACTCCTGTATTATCTCTAGATATTGCTTATGGTGTATTTTAGTCGAGTTAAGGACACTTTGTTCTTTAATGCAAGTTTAGACGTTAAGAAACAATTATTTCTATATACATATTAATCCTTAGTATTCTCTGGAATCAGATTGAATCCCAGATGCTTGTTCCAATATATAGAGTTAAAACTCAATGAAGATTCTACGCACTTATATCAATTTTGGAGCCCTACGCAGATCACTATTCTCAGATCTTATAATGAATAGATTTGTAATATACCTTTTTGCCATCTTCGATGAGAAGAGGCTCATCGCAGAGAGCGAAATAGAGCTCCTTCTTGGACGAGAAAACTCGCGAGTATTGTGGAACCAGAGATGTATATTCCGATGGAAGAAACTTCTCCCATAGGCTATCGGACTTAGCCGCCGATTCTAACGTTTTCGAAACAGAAGCGGCGTTGCACGCGTCTCGTGGACTCGTGAAGGAGATAATGCTGGAGATGCAATCCACCGGCAATGAATCGAACGGTGACGGCCCGGAGATGATGCTTTCTCTGCCATGACTTTGCCCCATCGTTGCCTCCATCACCTGGAATCTTAAAATTTGTTCTAAGGTCGCTTGTGTGATCAAACGGTGAAAGAAGAATGATTTGTAATGAAAAAAAAGACCCGTGGTAGTCGTGTACACGCGTTTACGAAACTACCCTTATTGCCGTGTGCGTCGTTCTCTCCTTCAGGCTACGCGTTATCGTTTGGTTTGCTGATTTATTGAAGGTTATGAACTTAAAAGATAAGCAGTTGGCAACACAGTAATTGGCTTTGAGTATCGACGTCAGAAAAAAAAATTGGCTGAGTATTTTATTCAAAGAAATATTTATGGATTCGTTTTTTTAGTCTATGGTTAATTATGCTATTATAAACTAGGATAAATATTACAAGACGATTTTACGGCCGACAATTCTACAGCCGACAATTCTACCTACTTTACGAGGATTCACGCCTAACTGCATCATCCTGAGCCGTCCTATGAGATCCATGTCTGACGGTACTTCTTGCGCCATACCGAAGATCTCCTGTATGCTTTTCTCCATAAATCTGCATAATTCGCTTTTGTTGGGATTCGAAACCCAGATCTTATGGTGTAGAAACATTAGTGAACCCTTAATCAAACCACTGGATTAAGAGGGTTTCCAGTATTTATGGATTAATCAAACAATTGTACAGCCGACAATTCTACCTACTTTACGAGGATTCACGCCTAACTGCATCATCCTGAGCCGTCCTATGAGATCCATGTCTGACGGTACTTCTTGCGCCATACCGAAGATCTCCTGTATGCTTTTCTCCATAAATCTGCATAATTCGCTTTTGTTGGGATTCGAAACCCAGATCTTATGGTGTAGAAACATTAGTGAACCCTTAATCAAACCACTGGATTAAGAGGATTTCCAGTATTTATGGATTAGTTAATACTTCATAAATTTTATAACGAAGCTATTATTATTTTAAAAATACTTTACAATATATATATATATATATATATATATAAATTATACTGTAATAAAAGGTTTATTCTATTATTATTTTAATAAACAAACCTTTTAGCAAATTTTCTATAGTTAGTATATCTTATATATTAAAACAGAAGTCACAACCTTGATTCATGTGTGATTTTTTCACAAAATGCACTCTCACTTGAAATCAGTTATCATTCATTTATTATTAATAATATTGATTAATAATATATCATTCCTAATATAACATCGACTCCTAAAAACCCGGATTGGTTAACAAACTCACCTTGATTCATGTGTGATATTTTTATTTGGATCATCATTTAATTTTTTTTATTAAATGTATTTCCTTAATGCTAATATATAATCTTTTAACTACTTAAATCATAATATAATTTGATATCTTTTAATTTAAAATATAAATATATATATTTAATTTTTTTAACAAATGTGTTGAAAAACATTATAACAATATCTTAATTATCAAAAATTGTATATAAATATTTTCACTAATTTTGTAATTAGTAATGAAATTAATGTTAGTATATATTAATATATATATATATATATATATACACACTCAGTTATCTTTTATAAAATGAAAAAAATTATATCAAATTTTACTGTTTTATAGTTATATCTATCATTTTAAAATAAACATTGTATTTAACTAAATATGGTAAACTTATTTTAAACTGATAAATTAATATATTTTATTTTCACAACCATTAAAAATTTATGCTAGAAATATAATATGTTGGTAGAACGAGTTAACATTAGTAAATTAGATAATTCATGTATAAAATAATCTTATCTTAAACTTTTATATATATATAGTTATTATCTTAAATGACTAAACATAAAAAAAAATATATATTTTTTTTATTTTAACAACAAGACACTCACAGACTCATATTGACTCTGCAAACCAAAACGGTAACTCCGCATCCATGTGAACGACGAAAGATGGTTGTTTCCTGGCATTACGTGCCAAGCTATCCGCCCGTAGGTTAACATAAAAAAATATTAATAAAAGAAATATAGCGCTTTGAATTACGGTTCAGGATCATAATAATTGAATAAAAATAATTTAAAAAATATATATTAAAAAATACGAAATATATGTGATGATTTGAAATAATCAATTAACTTACAACATGAAAACTATCATATTGTTATATTTAAAATAATTATATATAAACATTTAAATATATAAGTAACTTAAAAAAGTATATTCTAATTATCTAAAATATAGATAAACATGAAATTAAGGTCCAAATCTACTATATATTAAATGGAAGGCCGTAGAAAGTGGAGATTTTTTGAAATGTTTCAATCTAATCCCTTTCTACAAAAGTTGATGGATCAACTCATTTATCTCAAGCTCTTTCCCAAAAAAAAAAAAAAAAAAATCATTCACTACAAGAAAACAGTGGTATTCTGACGGACATTCCGACGGAAAATGAAATCCTCGGAATATCCCGAGGAATTTCTGAGGAAATTCCGAGGAAACACAAAATTTGGTTTCCTCGAAATATACCGACGGAATTCCGAGGAAATATCAATCCGTCGGAATATTCCGAGGAAATTCCGAGGAAAAATGTGTTCCTCGGAAAAAACCGATGAATTTCGAGGAAATATTATAGCCGTTGGAGTGCCGCTGGGGGATTTTACAAAATTTCGAGGAAATTCTGACGAACTAGCCGTTGGCGTCGGAATTCCGTCGGAATTTCCTCGGTCTGTCGGCATGATTTAAA
>NC_027749.1:42975063-42975902 GCF_000695525.1 Brassica oleracea var. oleracea
TGGTATGCATTACAATTGTATAAGAAATGAAATACGGCAAAAAAAATTGATGTTTTGAAACCCCAAACACTAGTTCCTCGGTGGTATGCATTACAATTGTATAAGAAATGAAATACGGCAAAAATATTGATGTTTTGAAACCCCAAACAATAGTTCCTCGGTATTTTCTCGGAATATTCCGACGGATATTTTACTATCCGTCGGAATTTCCTCGGAATATTTTCATTTTACTGGGCAAATATTTCGCGAAAATTTAAATTAGAATTCCGACGGATAATGTCCGTCGGACCCTAAGTTTTATAACCACGAGCCCATTCTTCTTCCCCATTTCTCTCTTCTTCCTCTGCGCGACTCCTCTCTTCTCTCCGGCGATTTACCCCTGAAATCCGACGATATCTCCGGCGATCTCCCCCTTCTCTTACACAAATCATGTAAGGACTCTATCCCACTCTCTTAGGTTCTATTTGTTAGGTTTTTGTTTAGTTTTGATAGATTTTTGTTAGAGTGATTGGTTAGGATTGTGATTTGGTTGTATAATAGGTTTAGAATTATGATTTGGTTGAATAATTTGTTTTGTTGAATTGATTTAGAATTTTTTTATAATTTTTTTATTTTTTTGTATTTATAAAATCGTTTTTTGTTTATAAAATCGATTTTTGCATTTTACAAAACGATTTTTCTATATAAATTTGATTTTTTGGATTTTACAAAATCTTTTTTGTATATAAATTCGATTTTTTGGATTTTACAAAACATTTTTAATATCTATAAAACTTTTTTTGTGATTAAAAACTATTATTTGGGATTTAAAAATATTTTTAATATATATATATATATAT
>NC_027749.1:42975926-42979853 GCF_000695525.1 Brassica oleracea var. oleracea
TAAACTATTTTTTATTTATTAAAACTATTTTTTGTTTATTAGAACTATTTTTATATATTTATTAAATATTTTTAATATCTATAAATCTTTTTTTGTGATTTAATTATTTGGTCGATGGATATATGTCCAAAAACGCATCGATCGATGAACTTCCGAGGAAATATCCCGACGAAGTTCTCCCTCGGTATATTCCGAGGAGATTTCCGACAAACTAGTGATCCTCGGAATTTCCTCGGAAATTTGTTTCCTCGGAATTCCGTCAGAAAATTCCGAGGGATTTCCGAGGAAAGAAGAAATTCCTAGGAATTATTTCTGAGGACTTGTTTCGTCGGTATGTCGTCGGAATAACGATTTTTTCCCTCAGTATCCTTGCTGTTTTCTTGTAGTGATTTATCTCTTTTATAAGTTAACTCGAAAACACTCTCTTGAAAAAAAAAAAAAAATTCGAAATCACTCTCTTATTGAATTTGTTCGTGTGAGAACAACTAAACATAAAAAAAACACACTATGTTACATTATGTTTTGTTAAATAGATAACACCAAACTCACCAGCCAAAACCGGATCCGAGATTTTGTACAGGCCTGAATTCAGTGCCTTGAATGATGAAGCTATACTTCCAATATGTATACTTGATTTCAGTAATATGAAACCTAATTTCATCGCGATCATCCATGAACCCTCCATCGTTCAAGAATTCTCCAAACTTTACCTCCACCCACCCGTCTTCCCTCTTCTCTAGCTTCGTTAGTTCCTGCCTTTTCGACTTCTTTCCTTCACGAGTTTCATGTAAAATCCATCCAACTCCAAAGCTTTTCTGGACATCATGAAATCGATCCTTTGTCTTGTCCATTGTCTTGTAGAGTGTAGACTACGTAAGCTGAGTACTGAGTATCAGGAGAGAGGAATTTAGCTTTCATCACACCGTAGATCTTGAATGGACACCCAGTGACAAGTTCTAAAAAATGATATAAACAATTACATCAATTATCTCAAATGATGTTAGTATTAACATCAATCAAAATAATCGATTTAGTTATAGAATTATTAATAATAATTGGAGAAATTAATATTTAATTAAAATGATTTTAATAGTTATATCATTTATAGTTATTGTTTAAAATATTAGTATCATTTGTAGTGTAGAAAACACAAAAATTGAATAAAATAGTATTCATATAAAATTCTTATTTTCCATTGAAATTATAACGTACCCATTTAAACAAAAAGAATCATAAAGAAAAGTCGGAGATAAAAAAAGTGCAAATTTCATAAATCTTGAATTCTTCTTCTTGTTTTTGGTTTTTTGTTTTTCTGAACAACAAATTCTTCTTCCTTCTTTCTCATTCTTTGTATCTCTATTATCATCTTCAGTGCCGGTCCTAAAAGTTTAGAGGCCTAAATATTTTGTTTTTACAAATTTGGAGACCTATTAAATTACATATAATTTTTTTCAAAAATTTTGGAGGCCTGAAACGAGGAGGTAATGCTTACTCCAGTGTCAATCCAAACCTTCTATAAACTAGACCCAAAACTCTAATCACTAAACCCTAAAAAGAAATATAAACTCTAATCCAAATATCAAAATATGCACATAGTACATAATACAAAGCACTATCAAAATACATTATCAAAATAGAATAGTAACAAACGAAATAACATATTACATATTGTTCAAATTTTAAAATGTCTGATTGCAGGGAACAAGGTAATGATTACCCCAACATTAACCCAAACCTTCCATAAACTAAACCCAAAACAATAATCACTAAACCCTAAATAGAAATATAAATCATATTTAAATATCAAAATATACACATACTCCATGATATGAAGCATTACTGAATAGTAACAACGAAATAGCATAATACATTTTGTTTAAATAGCATAATACAACTGAGAACTTATAGTATATACGAGTGGTGGTGGTTACAGCGGAAGAGGTGGTGACTGATATCGAGGAGATGGTGGTTGTTTTGAAAAATGTGATGCCAACAATATGAAAACGATGATTATAGATTTGGTTAATAAGTAAAAGAAATGATGAAAATAGTTACAGTGATAGATATAGACCCAAATGATTGAAATTATTTTTTACAGAAAGTGATAGTGGACTGGAAAAAATAGTAATGGTGGTAGGTAGATGAAGAAGAAGTGTATACACTTATTAACCGGAAACTAGAGCTAATATAGTATATATTCTATCAAATAGTGGAGAGTATTTTTTTTTTAGTTAGATACCTAGTTATGCTTTATTTCATGGCTATCCAACCTAATTTTTCTTAATTAATTTTTTTTTTTGGAATAATAAAATACTGAATAAAATCATGTCTAGGAAGCAAGAGATTGTAGTGATGGCAATTGGTCCTTTCCATCCCGCCACGCTTCACAACGGGTCTCGATGGGTCTGCTGTCCCATGCGGACCACAGTCTCCGGAAAAAGCTGACTAAGCCCGCTCCGCAAAATATATATGGGGCCTCGATTTGTCTGTCAAAACCCGCCCCGCATAGAGACTTTCTACGGGTTTAGTCTGCGGGCAGAGTTACAAATTGCCATCTCCAATAAACGTGGTTATTTTATATATTAGGGTTGGCCCGCCTTACGGACGGGTGTTGAGTACATAATAAAAATTATTATATACGAAAATATATTTTTATTTTATAAAGTATTTTAAAATATTCTAAAATTAAAATAACTATAAAATAACAAATAAAAATATAATTCTGAGATCATTTTGATATTTTTGATAAATATTTTCTGTTTGAGTTTAAAGTGAGGTAACATTCACTGTCTTCTGTTTTATTAAAAAAAAACAAAATTAGTGATCCAACTGCTCGTATCTTCTGGTAGATCCGGTTTGATCTTCATCATAACTTGTCATTGTCATGTAAAATATTAGAATTTTGTTGGCTGTTTTTGGATGTGCTAGATTTTGCATTTGAAAGTTATTTGTTTGGTTAGGATGGAGTTCTATATCTTTGAAATGTTTTACGTAAGGAATTGATTGGTGGAGATTTTGAGGTTTCCATGAATTTGATGTCATACGAATCATTTAGCAGGTTGATGAAGATGATATATATTATATATAAGATCGTGGAAACGGTGGACGTGTGTCAATGGAAAGACTGTAAATGGCTGGAGGTTAAGATGCTTGTATACCTGTGGGCTGTGGGTTTTGTGCTGCCTCATCGAGAATTGGGCACGATGCCATTAAGTTACGAACATCTGCTCTGGAAAACTTTGCAAGCTCAGTGATTATGTTGACCTGTATATATTTTGGTACATAGTGATTGTCAGATATTAGTACTTGGATTTGATTTTATGACGTGGGAAGTTTAAATCTTAAGGTTTATTCATGTGTTTGACTTAATGGAATGAGTGTGTCATTCTTTTTGGGACTTATTACTTGAAAATATTGTGTCCTCCAGGTTGGTGCCAAGATCATGCAATGGTTGATGATGGATGTTTTGGTGGTCAGTTTTTAGTTTTGACGACCATAAGGTTTGTTATGGAAAGTGAGCAAGCTAGGTATTCGCAGTCTTGTTTGTTATTTGCCAAATAACAAAAAAAAAAGATTTGTAGAAAGAAGCTAGAGAGATAGGGAAAAAGAGGTTTGATAAAAAAAAAGAAAAATTTACACTCCAAAGACATATTATGTCTTTGCAATTATACAATAGAACACATCTTGCTTTTGACACACTTTTTCTCTATGTTTTGTCCTTTTTACTCTCTTAAGTAAACTAACTAAGTCAAATCCATGTCTCTTCTCTCCTCAATACTTTCTTTATTTTAAATAAACAAAAGATTTTTTCTCTCTCTTATTCCGAATCTCAAAATCATTTTCCCAAATCCATGAATTTTAATCTCACTGATTTCTCTTTCACCTCTCTTTTCATTTAATTTAAAAACCGACCATGATGCCTCATCA
>NC_027749.1:42983121-42983781 GCF_000695525.1 Brassica oleracea var. oleracea
TTATTAAAAGGTCCCAAAGTCGATAAACAACGCGGTCTGGACGGAGTTGTGTGCGCATTGGGATAAGGAAGAGATTTAAGAAACTTCTTCCACCAACTCCACCAACCGCAGGAGCGACCGTAAAGGGAAGGGAGTCTTCAAGCATAACTTGAGTGCTCAATCTATTGCCTCTCTGGGGGATCACATGGTAAGTTCTGCAGCTTTTTCTTCAATTATTTAAGTTTTGAAATTTTATTTTTTGTGCATTTCTTCTAATTTCTAATGTTTGTTTAATTTGTGTGTTTTTCAAGGCGGAAGAAAATGATGGCGAGCCGGTTGATGATCTCGCCCTAATGAAGAGGGCGTATACCAACAAGAAGACCGGCCAGATTGATGACGGTCTTGTGAGGGAAGTGGTCACCCTGGTCCAAACTCAGGTGCAAGACGAAGTCTCAGCTTAAAACCGAGGATGACGATTCGACGGCTTCGACCAACTTGTCCCGGTTACGAATCAACGAAATCGTTGAATCCGTAAGTTCTTTTTTTAAAGTTCAATTCATTTATTTCTTGATTTAAATTTGGCTATTTTCTATTTCAGTCGGTTCCAAAGAAGAAGGGACGTTTGGTCGGTCTGGGTCGTCGCACCCGGTCGGTTCCCCCTTCTTCTGCACCACCGCCCTT
>NC_027749.1:42983994-42995809 GCF_000695525.1 Brassica oleracea var. oleracea
TGTTTTATTTTTATTTGTACAACTTTGAATATTATCTATATGTTTTCAATTTTAATTTTAATTTTATATTTTCGAATTTAAATTTCAAAAATTTTATTCCTCGGAATATACCGAGTGACTCCTTCCTCGGAATATACCGAGGGACTCATTCCTCGGAATTTTCCGAGGGCTCCGTTCCTCGGAAATTCCCGATGAAAATTCCGAGGAACATTTCGTCGGAACTTCCGAGGATTGGACGATCGGAAAGTCCATCGAAATATCCCGAGGAAGTTCTCCCTCGGTATATTCCGAGGACCTTTCCGACGAATTGGTGGTCCTCAGAGTTTCCTCGGAATTCCGTCGGAAATTTCCGAGGGATTTCCGAGGAAAAATGAATTTCAGAGGTGTTATTTCCGAGGACTTTTTTCGTCGGTATGTCGTCGGAATAACGTTATTCCGACAACATACCGACGATTTTTTTCCTCGGTATGTCGCTGTTTTCTTGTAGTGGCAGGTGATTAACAAAATAGAAAGGGATTGAATATGCTTTTGGCGTGACAAGTGGGGCTCCTCCTTCAGCACTTAATCCCATTTTGAAGCAAGTATATAGCTTTAGTACAGGGTTTTGTGCTGCCTCATCGAGAATTGGGCACGATGCCATTAAGTTACGAACATCTGCTCTGGAAAACTTTGCAAGCTCAGTGATTATGTTGACCTGTATATATTTTGGTACATAGTGATTGTCAGATATTAGTACTTGGATTTGATTTTATGACGTGGGAAGTTTAAATCTTAAGGTTTATTCATGTGTTTGACTTAATGGAATGAGTGTGTCGTTCTCTTTAGGACTTATTACTTGAAGATATTGTGTACTCCAGGTTGGTGCCAAGATCATGCAATGGTTGATGATGGATGTTTTGGTGGTCAGTTTTTAGTTTTGACGACCATAAGGTTTGTTATGGAAAGTGAGCAAGCTAGGTATTCGCAGTCTTGTTTGTTATTTGCCAAATAACAAAAAAAAAAGATTTGTAGAAAGAAGCTAGAGAGATAGGGAAAAGGAGGTTTGATAAAAAAGAAAAGAAAAATTTACACTCCAAAGACACATTATGTCTTTGCAATTACACAATAGAACACATCTTGCTTTTGACACACTTTTTCTCTATGTTTTGTCCTTTTTACTCTCTTAAGTAAACTAACTAAGACTAACTCAAATCCATGTCTCTTCTCTCCTCAATACTTTCTTTATTTTAAATAAACAAAAGATTTTTTCTCTCTCTTATTCCGAATCTCAAAATCATTTTCCCAAATCCATGAATTTTAATCTCACTGATTTCTCTTTCACCTCTCGTTTCATTTGATTTCAAAACCGACCATGATGCCTCACCAGATGATGTATGCGCCGCCTCCTACTCTCCTTATCACCACTATAATTATTTGTATCATCATCACCAATCTCGTGGTGGCAAACATAAAAACGCTGAGAACGTTGAGAACTGGATCGATTATTTTGCTTAAGTGGATGGATGATAGTTACCTTAATTATTTCTTTTCTTTCGTTGGAAAAGTAAGTATGTGCTTCACTCTTACTTTTCCTCTTTTTTAAAAAAGCTTGTGTGTTTTCTTGTTTATGTACAAAGTCTTCTTATTTTGTGGATTAAATTTATATTTTTTCCTTGATGGTTTTGTTCATTGTTTGGCTGCTGTAATCACTTTTTAGTTTTGAAACAAAGTGTGTAAAATAACTTAATTTATTGAGAAAATAATTTGAAGGTTATATGGACAAAAACATCAAAATGGAAAAACACAAAAAACGCATTCAAGGTGTTCGACGAAATGCTCTATAAAAATATACATGTCCATAAAACGGTGTCCACACAATCCTATATGATATATAGAAATATGTATGTCCACAAAATAGTGTCCACAAAACCTCGTCCACAAGAACTCGTTCACATGGACATCAAAATTTATTATAAATTTACAAAAATATATACATTATGGATATCAAAATGTAGAAGAGAAAAAGTTATAACTTATTTTATACATTAATATAGATTTCATACATTATAATTTGTAATAATGACCAAAAAAATATGTTGGGAAATACAAAACCATTTTTTAACAAAAACATTTAATTTTAATATATATTTCAATCTTTAGATTTTTTTTTGTTTTAGATGTCATCTAGTGGCTTAGAATTAAACTCAATCATCTAAAAGAACTAACTAAAGTAAATATTGGTCCCCACAATATAGACAACATTTTAAAATAAAAAAATGCAACCATCCTCTAGTTTCCCTTAACCAAGCGTGAAGGGTAATGCTGTAAAACCACATAGGGTGGAAGAGGACAATGTGTCCCTCCAGTGGGAAGTGTCTTATCATGTAAAAAAAGAGAACAATGCGTCTGAGAAGGTAAAGCACTCAAAAAAAAAAGATAGGTAAAAAGGAAAATTATATTTATCTACTATCTTTACATTATCTACCTTCTTATTCGAGACGGTTAAAACTCTGAGCTAAGACCGAAAAGCGTTTGCATAATTATCCAAAACAATGTTAGGAATGGAAAAAAAAAACTATTTGAGATCGTGAGCTATACAGTGAGGGAATACAGCGTGATGATAAAACGCAGAGTATATATGTTCAGCACATTATCTTTATTTCCTTACGTCACACGTCTTATTTTTGTTTCAGTGTTTAAATTATCATTTTTATGGCCATACGTTTTTTTAGTACATGTTTTGCTGAGTAAATATCTGGAATCTAGGAACCTAAGTGGTTGAATGACTCAAGAGTAAAATAACCATTGGATTATTGAACTTAATTGATAAGATCTTCTAAAGAAAACACAACAGAGAATAGGGGGATCAGGGATAATGATTCATAAGCATTTTCAAACAGGTATTAACGTGACCAGCTCCAGCATACTCTTCACCTTTGCAGATGTTGTGGTCTGAGCTTTTTTCAGTATGAGACCAGTTGAAGTTTTGCTGCCAGAGTTATTCTCCTTCTCATTCCCACCTCCAAACATCTTCGCTGAGAGAGAAACTGATCCCACGCATGTGATCTCCAGGGTCCAAGATGTAGCACCATCCTTTTTCTGGCTTGATACGGTCACCTTTCCAGTGCAAATAAATTTAATGGACTGCAGGTATAAATTATTGCAATCAGAAACAGAGTTAAGAAAATTGCTGCAGGTAAACATATTATAGTTTGAAACTGTACCTAATGCTGAGCAGTGATGATAAACTGGTTAAGCTCCGCTATTTTCATAGGCTCAACCTTTGAAAAGCCCCTCAACAAAGAAGCTGCTGATGTGTTCCCAGTATCATTTGTGAAGAAACTGTAGTAGTAATGAGTGTCCCGTGAGAGTGTGTGAGATAAGTCATGTAGCAGTACGTTTCTAGATGTAATCAAGCAGTAATTTTTAAAAGCTTACTTGTAAAAATAACTCTCTCATGCATCAGTCTCCTTGTCATAGTGAGTCCCTGATGTGGCATTTAGAAAAATCGTCCTGGAGATGGGGTGTCAGTCTTTGCAAAAGCATCATGGTGGACATCATTTTACGAAAACATAATAGGGTTTCACAACAGTATGAAAGAATACCTCCCACAATCTTGGGATTATAGTTTGTTGCAACAAAAACTCGTGGATCCACCCTAAAGCTTTTAAGTTTTGTGAAACCACACAACTTGATAGTGGAACACACTCAAGGTGAAAGACACGTCACTACAAAGAAAAAAATGTAGACCAAATCTTCAACGTGTTTGTCTAATAAAGTAGTGTTATCAATTATAAAGGTGTAGAAACCTATATAAGAAAGTAATAGATACCTATCTTATGGTTGCCATAACACGGTCTTTGTCTTATGGAGGATCGCTTACATGCCTCTTTACAGCAGTTAGTTCACCAGTTATATATGACCTAAGATGAACATTTGAAAAAATAAACTGCTTTGAATGATGAGTGAGTTTAAGTCCAAAATAATAATAATAATAGGGTTACCTGGAATACATGAGTGTTTGTTGGACGTTGACGGTAGCTTACATGCGTGTCGGCTGCAATACAGGAACACAGTGAAAAAAAATTAACAAAGGAAACAAAAAAAGATCTCAGAAATATGAACATAGTCTTTTGCATTTTAAAAAGTCGATAAATATGTGAGTTTTATAGTCGAGAATACTTTGTAGTCACATTCAAACCAAGCAGGAGCATATCCACGGACATCAGTTCATCACCTCGCCTGATGTTCCTTGCCTCCTAGAAACGCAATAGCCTAACCTCCACCTCCACTGTGGAAAAACATCTACAGAATTTCAAATCTGAAAGGAAAACTCGAGCATTGGCCATTTTTTTCAGAAAATAAGGAGATTGTTTTGTTTTAATAGATTGATAGGATGCTATAGATTGTAGAGATGCTAACCTTTTTATAGTGGAACCACCACCGCCTTTAAAGAGCCAAAGTCGAATTGAAGAGAGATCCTGGAAGGTGGATTTAAAGAGGGAATTCAATAGCAATGTTTCCATTGATTACTTGATTAGTAGGAAGAAGATAAACAGTTTGCTGGAAAATATAGAGTCGATATGGCGCCGATTGATCGCTGGATCAAGATGAAGAATACTCAGTTTCAATGGAAACCCTAAATCGCCTACGGCGGAGATGGTAGAGAGATAAAAGACAGGATAATAAACGCACCGTTTCGCAATACATCATATAATGCTTTAATAAAATAGTCTATGGGAGTCGCACAAAAAAAAGTCCATGGGCTTAATAATGCAAAATGTTCAGACACGTAGGTCCAACGGATTCCGGAGAAGAAAAGAATGGTACGGAGCGTTCTAGCAATTGACGTGTCAGCGCGGAAGGCTTTCTATTTCTGACGTGTCGTCGTCTTTGTTGGCAGCACCGGGAGTGATTAAAAGTCTCTTTTATATATAAAGATTATTTGAAACAAAATTATTAATTTCAACACTAAATCACGCAATAATTTTAGATAAGTCTTTCTCTTAATCGGCAGACATAATAGAAGAAACCAAATTAAGGGTTTTCGTACGCGAATCACAGTCAGTGTCGTCTCGTGAAACCCCACACTGTCGCGTGATATCTGGTATCGTCTCTTAGAATCAGCGATTAATACTGCGCGACTTAGGTCTTTTTTTTGCACTGATTGCTTTCTTCGGCATTGTTTAGTGTCTGTGCACATGGAAATTAAGGTCAATTAATTTGGTTCTGGTTTATGCTTGTGTAGTAGGCCAATGCAATATGAAGGAGATGATTGGTATAAAACACAGTTGGCGGAGGAGAAACAAGAGTTCCCGGCGTTTCCGTACGAGCCCTACTCGATCCAAATCGATTTCATGAACGCGCTCTATCGTTTTCTCGACAAGGGAGGCGTCTCCATGCTCGAAAGCCCCACTGGTACTTTGTTCTTACTTGTATAAAAAAAAGGCGATTTTATCTGTGGGGGAAAATCAATACTCTTAGGGGTTTATGATTGTCAGGGACTGGAAAATCTCTAAGCATTATCTGCAGTGCTCTACAGTGGCTGCTCGACCGCAATGAGAAAATAAACAACAACTCAGGATCATCCGATAAGGTGGTTGTTGATGGTGAAGAAGAAGATGAATCCGAGCCCGATTGGATTCGAAATTTCACTGTCAATAGCCATGATGATGCCAAGACCAACAGGAAATCTCCGTTTAGGGTCAAGAAAAGAGATTCTGATGCCAGAAAGGGAGAGGAGGAGGTTTCTGGTGAGGTGAACGAGCAGGAGTTTTGTTTGGAAGAATACGAAAGCGAAGAGGATTATTCATCATCATCATCTTCAAAGAGAAAACCCGTGGGAGGAGGTTTAGGTTTCTACACCTCTTCAGAGGATGAGGAAGATGGCAAGGAATGCGAAGAAGAAGGAGGACTCAAGGTTTTCTATTGCAGCCGGACTCACTCGCAGCTTTCTCAATTCGTCAAGGAGCTGAGGAAGACTGTATTCGCCCAAAAAGTCAGAGTTGTATGTCTAGGCTCTCGAAAGAACATGTGCATAAACGAAGGTCTACCCACCATTATTATCATTCTCTCCTTTTTTTTTTTTTTTTTTATTCCCATTGTGTGTTTCTGATATTCACAGTTGCAGATGTCCTTAAGCTTGGGAACGTGGGCAGAATCAACGAGAGGTGCTTGGATTTGCAAAAGAAGAAGACATCTCTAGCCTCTAAAAAGAAGAAGGTACACTTTATCATCAAGTCTCTATCTTGTTAGCTTCTAAGTTCTAAATCGAAGCTTGAACATTTCAGAATTTAGGTACAAACGTTAAGGGAGGACGAACCAAATCATCATCTTGCAGATGCCCAATGCTTAGGAAACAGTCACTACAGAGAGAGTTCAAGGCTGAGATTCTCCAGCAAGAAGCCATGGACATTGAGGATCTTGTCCAGCTTGGACGAGAGATGAGAACTTGTCCATACTATGGCTCTAGAAGAGTGGCCCCTGCAGCTGATCTTATTATTCTTCCGTACCAGTCTCTTCTGTCAAAGTCTTCGCAAGAATCTCTTGGCCTGAACTTGAAAAGCAGTGTTGTCATAATAGACGAGGCTCACAATTTGGCTGACACTCTTCTCAGTATGCACGACGCAAAAATAACAATGTCACAGGTAAACTGTCGTTTCCATCTACTTTCCAAATGCATGTGTTGTTTGGATGAGCTTCTTGCATTTGTGGAATCAATGTTTTTAATCGATTTGTGTTCCCTAGTTGGAAGATGTACACAGCAGCATAGAGAGTTATCTAGGAAGATTCCAGAATCTCTTGGGAGCTGGAAACCGTAGATATATCCAAACTCTGTTGATTCTCATCCGAGCTCTCCTCAAACCTCTTGCCACCACCAGTGACAGTGATCTCAACAGTGGAAATAGTGGGCCTGATCCCTCTAAAAGCAAGGCTTGTGGTGGTTGCTCGATGGCGATAAATGACTTTCTATTCTCTCTGAATATAGACAATATAAACCTGGTCAAGTTACTCGCCTATATAAAGCAAAGCAATATCATTCATAAGGTAAAGTGATCTCTTTTCTCCTGTACATTTCCCTTTTCTCACCTTTGATAGTCAATTGTCTGTGCCCAGGTGAGTGGATATGGAGAGAGAGTTGCTATGTTGCAGAAAGACCCAGCGGCCCATGAGGAAATGAGCAAGCTATCAAGCTTTAGAGCTTTTTCTGATATATTGGTGGCACTCACTCATAACAATGGTGATGGGCGGATCATAGTCTCAAAGATGAGTTCGTCTACCTCTGGCCAACAAGGAGGCTACATTAAATACGTCATGCTCACTGGAGCGAAGTTATTCTCAGAGGTTAGCCTTTCATAAATCTCTTCCTTTCTTTCTTAAAATGTAAAAGTTAATAAAACCAATTTGTAGGTGGTGGATGAAGCTCACGCTGTCGTATTGGCCGGTGGGACTCTTCAACCTATAGAAGAGACAAGGGAACGACTCTTTCCGTGGCTACCATCAAATCAGCTGCAGTTCTTCTCTTGTAGTCACATTGTTCCCTCTGAGAGTATAATGCCAGTCGCAGTTTCACATGGTCCGTCTGGTCTGTCTTTTGACTTTAGCCACAGTTCAAGAAGCTCAACAGAAATGGTGATTGATCCTAATAGACTAGCTTTCTAACTTTGATTGAGAAAGAGTATTGAGTGTAACTTGTGCTTTGACCTTTTGGGATGGCAGATACAGGAGTTGGGACTATTGATGAGTAACCTGGTGGCATTGGTTCCTGAAGGAGTTATCGTCTTCTTCTCCTCCTTTGAGTATGAAACACAGGTACACACAGCGTGGACCAACTCGGGGATACTCAGAAGAATAATGAAGAAGAAGCGTGTGTTTAGAGAACCCAGAAGAAACACTGAAGTCGAAGCTGTTCTCAGAGATTACAAGGAAGCGATAGAAAGCGAAAGAGGCGCAATAATGCTAGCTGTGGTTGGTGGGAAGGTGTCAGAAGGAATCAACTTCAGCGATGGCATGTGTCGCTGCGTTGTGATGGTTGGTCTGCCTTATCCCAGCCCTTCTGACATTGAGCTATTAGAGAGAATAAAGCACATAGAAGGTCTTGGAGATACGGAATCGTCGAAACCTTGTCTGACTTTGGTTGACGACTCATACTACAGTGGAGATGTTCGAGAAGGGTTTGGGGTATTAAGGAGCTGCAGACGGAGAGGGAAAGAGTACTATGAGAATCTGTGTATGAAAGCAGTTAACCAATCAATCGGTGAGTTAATATCTTCATGATTGGACTGAGAATTAAAATGAATGTTCTTTGCCTGTTTGCTTTTTTACAGGTAGGGCAATAAGGCACGCAAAGGACTATTCAGCCATTTTACTGGTAGATGCTCGATACGCGAATGATCCTGCCAAAAGAACATCTCATCCATCCAGCAAGCTCCCAAAGTGGATCAAAGATCATCTTATTTATTCCACCAAAGGCTATGGAGACGTTCACAGACTGTTGCACCAATTCTTTAAACATAAAAATGTCCAAAAATCATCCTGAAAAATAACATTGAAGCATCTATGAGCGAACATGTTGGAGGAGATCTCATGTTGGGTTCCAGTGGCAAACAAGAAGAAAGAGGTATTGTAGTATATAGATAAAGGCTTTCTATTTGCCATATAGGTTACTATTGTCTCCAATCCATTTTGGTTTTTTGTTGATCATGTGTTGATGACGTCTTTAGTGCTTCCATTTATTCTTGATAAAAAAGGAAAATCTTCTGTATGTTGTTGTACAGTTTTAACACGCACAACAGGAGTAGGGTTCGTGGAGATATATGTTCTCGGTTTTGAGAAGTGAACAGCAAGCAGCAGAGAGAAGAGTTTGGTGAGGCAGTCTCATCGTTTAAAAATAAAACTGGTCTCTGGTATATTGTCAAGTGATGCTTACAAAACAGATTTAAAAAGAAAAACACGATCCCCCTCTAGTATTTTCGTGAGATTGTACTATCTCCTTTAGAATTAAAACCAGCAAAGAAAGGTAAGGACAAGAAACTTAGCTGCCAGTAAGATACTTGTGCTCGAGATTAAGAGAGTAGACAAGGAACATCACACGAGAAATGGCTAGATATTCGGGAGGAGAAACCAAATATTTAACTTTTGTATCAAAATAATTAAAAATCTTTAATATAAAAGGTTACAAAATACTCTTATGCAAGTGACTCAATATAAAAAGGCGTAATTGAATTATTCACATAATTTTGATGAATATTTGTTTCCTAATATACCATGGAAAGTTGGTATTACATTACAAGATTGATACAATATATATTAACACTAAAATCATGTATTCAAATTATTTTATCAAAATAATTTTAAATAAATAATACTAGAGAAACAGTGTTAAAAACAAATATCAAATCTCCTATATATTGATTGAAAAGCATTTTGAGGAAGTAATGATGATGTATCGTCTCCACAATGTATTCACAAATATAGCTGATTTGTCATCTCAAAAATAATTTTCATAAAAAGCTAAGCTGATATGTTGTTACCGTATACATTCTCACAAAAACATTAAATTGTTGTAAAATAGAAAGAGGTGAGCCACATGGTGACGCTCTGACAGCGTTCATACTCACTTCGATCTCTAGTCTAGACCATTTCGATGGGACCAGGATATTTGATTAGAAAAAAAAAAAAAAATAGAAAGAGGTAGTATTTTATTGTATTTAATAGATAGCTTTATAATTATAACAAAGACAACATATATATGGGAGATGGTGGAACGTGAGGGAGAGAGAGAGTGGAATTGTGTTTCTTGACTATTATTGTTCATATTCGAAAGTACAAAGTGAAGATGGAGTATTTATACTACACAAAAGTCAAGACACGTATTTCCTCATTTCTTAGTGAAATGACATCTGCATAGGTGACAAGGACAACTAACTTTCCAGGTGTTGAAAGCTGGATAATCATTATCTCCGGTACCTCCTTAATCATCCAACTTGTATTTCAGACAACCTCGTTAAAAACCTAGTCATGAAAAAATCCGATGGGATAAAAACCATGATAAGAGAAAAAGAGTAATGTGACGTAATCTACCAATGAGAATAATGGACATAGCCTTATCTTCATAGGTCACACAAATGTCGCATTCCGATACCGTAAACGTGTTTTCGGAACGTTGTAGTCGGAAGAGTTTTTGTGAACAAGTCAGCTGGATTGTCGCATGACCGTACATACTCAATGTCCACCTTTTTATTTTTCTCGAGCTCCCTTATATACGAGAAGAAACTTGGAGGGATATGTTTCGTTCTGTCACTCTTAATGTTGATCGACACAAGCCGAATTATCTTCAAATGTTTTCGTCGGCTCTTTCTCGTTGACTATTCCGCTTAATTCATATACGTGGTGACTCATTGACCGAAGCCACACATATTCTCGACATGCTTTGAAGGAAACCTAGGATCGTTTCTCGGAACGCTATGTAATCGCGGTTTCACCAATTGTAAAACCATATCTAGTTTGTGTTTGACTTTATAAATAGCATGTATCTGCAAAACCATACCAAACTCGGGTTTTCTAGAATAAATCAACCCTAATTTAAAACATACCTTGGAGAGAACGGATATTCTCGACGCCGTTCTAATTTATATGAATAGGAAATGAGCAGGATCTTGCAAAGACATTAGTGTATAAAAGTATATTTAATCAAATACAACTCGCAAGATATATAAGCTCACATATGCTTTATTACCATTAGCATCTCCAAAGTACTTATTTATGTAAGATCTTACCAGGATCTTTTAAAACAAGATCTCTTTTAACATCGAGAGATCTATTTATCATTGGAGTACTCGAAGGAGTCGCTTTATTCATACAAAAGAGTTTCAATAACCTTTTCGTATATTGGGATCATCACTTTTATGATCGATCTCTTTGGACAGAAAAGGAGAACATTCCATCAACATCTTTTATCTTATAACTTTTTCATCAAGGGTGTAGTTGGTGGAAATCTCATACTTTTCTGTTCCCTTCTCGTCATCTGGATCATCTTTATCTATGCATTCTTTCAGACATTTTTCAGTAACAGGTTCTTCTGGAACCTTTCCATTTATGTCTTCTTTCAGACATCTTTCAATATCAGGTTCTTCTGGAACCTTACCATTTATGCCTTCTTTCAGACATCTTTCAGTATCAGATTCTCTTTGAACCTTTCCACTTATGTCTTCTTTCAGACATTTTTCAGTATCAGGTTCTTGAGGAACCTTGCAATTTTTTTCAACCAATTTCTTTCGGGGAACTTTTTTTTATCTCTAGAACCCGCTAGTCTCCCCCTCTTTAAGTGAACCCTAGGTTCATTTATTTTGTTACCATTACTTTGTTCTTTAGGAACATCAACTCTTGATGGAACATTTTCAGCGGGTATATCATGGTGATCTGTAAACACATCTGGTAACTGGTTTGCAAATGCACATTTTTTTTGAACTTCCAGCTCTCTTTGATCTGTAGGGGGATCAAAGTGTAACAACGACTATGTACACCATGTAATCTCTTTAGGAATTTCTCAAATTCCTCCCCCTAATGCTATGCACAATTTTCTGAACTTCTAGCTCTCTTTGATTCGTAGGGGGATCAAGGTGTAACAACGACGGTGTACACCAAGTAATCTCTTTAGGAATTCTATTAATTCCACCCCCTAGCGCTGGAAA
The DNA here is from genome assembly GCF_000695525.1 of Brassica oleracea var. oleracea. NCBI lineage: Eukaryota > Viridiplantae > Streptophyta > Magnoliopsida > Brassicales > Brassicaceae > Brassica > Brassica oleracea. The sequence continues at coordinate 42,995,667 of NC_027749.1, forward strand.
TTCATCCTCATTAAAATGGCAATCGACAAATCGTGCCGTAAACATATCACTAGTTATCAGTTCAAGATACCTTATATACGGCTTGTTCTAACTCTTCTAGAGTTTTATACATTCCCGGGAGCATCTTTAACTCTCTAGGGACT
>NC_027749.1:42996073-42997133 GCF_000695525.1 Brassica oleracea var. oleracea
AATCTATTTTCTCTTTGGTTCCATCTTTTTATCCGTACTGATATGGTTAATGGAGATCTCTTTATCATTATCAATGATTTACCCAGGTACCTGATTATTATATTAACCATATCAACGGTCTCATCATGAGATTCATCCTCTATTTATATTTTTGCTCCTTTTCGAGGACTCTTTGGAATCAAAATGGTCTATCACGTCTTTAGCGTACCACAGGCTCATATATCGTCCTTTTAGGACACTATTTTCTTATTGGAGCATTTTCAGCTGGAATATGAGATTTCCTTATTTCATCAAAATGTCTGGCAGACATTTTGTAAATGGATTATTCTACTTTTCACTGTAATCCATTTCATATATCTCATTCCACCAGCTTATCATATGCTTCTAGCAAACTTGCGAGCATATTTCTAATTATCCATATACTTTATCCTTCTGTATTGTATATGTCTTTATTACATGCACAACTGTATTACACCCGATCATGGGGATCATCTTACTTGAATTTACTTTATCAAGTTCTTTTTCTAGTGCGAACATAATTTTTCAATGTTCCACTTACTAGAATTCTTTAATTTTCCCCCTCGAGATGATGACACTCCATGTCTAAAATCTCGTACTGAATCCCACTCTAGAACCAATAACATATTCAGTTTTTCCATTTGGGATGAATTATGTTTCAAATTCTTTAGAGTGAGATCTTAATTTGGGGTCTGCTTAAAGAAATCACATAATGAACTTGTTTGATGATTCATCACCCATGACAGTTTCCTTTATTTGCTTGACATGCTATATGTGAAAAACTTCTAGTTTTTCAACATTTCACAATAATGTTGATAACATTATTGGAGATGGCTATATATCAATAAACTTCAGGTTTACCACTCATTTATACTTTTGCCATCCTTTTTTTATGCATGTCATTTCATCATAAGCTCCTCTAGAGCCAATAATAATTTTTATATTAATAGATATTATACTTACTTATTTTGAGAGAGGAGAAATGTTTGTTACCTTTAGTAGTCATGTACGATGACCCAATACCTGTCAGGTATATTTTTCT
>NC_027749.1:42997371-43007545 GCF_000695525.1 Brassica oleracea var. oleracea
TTTTCTGTTTGCCTTTTATCACCCGACCACTTTCATTTTTCGTGGAAGTTTCCATTATTCTCATAGGGATGACATCTTCTTCCTCGTCTTCTTCCACGACCATGATAGCGGTTTCAACCGCATCCACACCCTTGTCCTTTTCAAGAAGGACCGATTTGATGGTTTAGTATCATGAGTTTCTTTTCTTTTCAATTCTCACGGAGGATTTACATCAACTCCAACAATTTGGTAAATCTTTTCTTTCAAAGATTTAATTATTCAAAGATGTTCTAGATCTTTCTCATGATACACCTCATCTTATAAACCATCATTAAAGTGCTGTAAATTATCATGGCTTTATCTTTTTCTCATCCGATATAGTTTCAATTTATCGATGATTTTTCAAAGCTCATTTTCTCTCAGGTGCATCTTTGCACCCACTGCCCAAGTCTTAAAATTATTTCTCATAATATTAAGGGCATTTATTTTGAGTTTTGTCAAATTTGACATGATAACCATATTCATAGAATAATAATATATAAAGACAGAAATTTAAATGCATAGTTAAATGCAAAAATTAAAGGCATAAAATAAAAGCATAACTTAAATTGCAGAAATTTAAATAGCATAAATAAAATTGGAGGCTTAGCCTACCACATGATCCGAATAGTCATAGACTACCATATTGATCATTTTCAAAGTTCGAGGAAACATGGTCTACCATTTTGACTTTTACTTATTTCAAGGTCCGAGGAGACTTTGTCTACCATTTTTGACCTTCTTTTATTCACGGAGGCAAAGCCTACTACGTGTTTCTCTGATCGTGAAGGCATAACCTACCGTAACGATCAGTCGGGGAAGGCAGCGCCTTTCATCCCGAAAAATAAACAGAGAAAGTCCAGCCTTTCACTCTGAAATAATAATAAAATTTAAATAAATTAAATATATTGAAATACATAAATTTAAACATTACCTCGGCTGGTTTAAGAACTTTCGGATTGATAAACTTCACTTGATAAGATATTCGTGTTGATAACGTGTTGTAAAATAGAATGAGATAGTATTTTATTGTATTTAATAGATAGCTTTATAATTATAATAAAGACAACATATATATGGGAGATGGTGGAACGTGAGGGAGAGAGAGAGAGTGGAATTGTGTTTCTTGACTATTATTGTTCATATTCGAAAGTACAAAGGGGAGATGGAGTATTTATACTACACAAAAGTCAAAACACGTATTTTCTCATTTCTTAGTGAAATGACATCTGCACAGGTGACAAGGACAACTAATTTTCAGGTGTTCAAAGGTGGATAATCATTATCTCCAACATAAATAACATTTTCATATATTAATTACAATAAATCACACCAACTTCATATTTTTGACATTTCCTTACCCATAAGCAAATTGTAGCATATTTATAAAACTATATTCAGTTTAAAGATGGGTAGGAGTCACTCCAATCGCCCATGATTTCATTTCATAATTATTATAGTTTGAGACGTAACCAAACATGATTATAATAATTTTGAAATGTATGAATAAATATTCGTAGTAATCCTTTGGAAAAAAATATGAAATACCCATGCCTACATATAGTTTATGTTAACTATATTGACATTTTTACCATTATATAATCATAATTATATATTTAATTTGAATGTATATTACCTTTTACTTATAATTTATATAACTTATAACTTAATGAAAATTTCATAATAAGAAGAAATAATTTTTTTCTTAGTAAGCATTTTGAAAAGTTCATTTTACACGTTACAAACAATAGAAAAAATCATCTACGTGTATTTAAATTTTCCATGTATCATTTAGAATGGGTTATATTTTAACCCATTAAGTATGTAATCTAAACCATAAACCAAAGTCAAATTCATTTAGTCTAAACCAAATTCATATATTCATAATTGCCATTCCTTAAATAAGTGTACAAAAAAATATTTAGTTTCAAAATTACATGATTTTAAGTTTGTGTGGGAAGTTTATATAAATTTCAATACCTTATTTGAGCCAAGGGTATAAGTTCTTTACTTTAAATTTTGCATCTTTTGTATAATGATTCAAAGCTCAAACTTTACAATTTTATATTATACTCTTTCCGTTTCGAGTTAATTGTCGTTGTAGGAAAAAAATATCGTTTCAAAATAAGTATCGTTTAGAGTTTCAATGTAAAATTTATTAATAAGATTCTTCACTTTATTTTTCTATTGGTTGAAATATGGTTAGATCTATAGGTAATTGTGTTTTTTTTTTTATTTTAGAAATATATAAAATCACATGTTTTCTTAATCTGTGTACATAAACCTAGAACGATGATAAAAACGAAACGGATGGAGTATTTATTTAATTATTTTATTCCGGACAAGGCTGAATAATATCCTTTAAGTCAGGCGCTGACAAACACATAGATCTTTTAATATTTGAAAGATTGCTCATTTCTGATAGCTAATACTCCCTCCGTTTCATTTTACTTGTCGTTCTAGAATTGAACACACAGATTAATAAAACATTTAAGTTTATCTATTTACTAGATAAAAACATCATTACCAATACACATAACAAGATTTCAACCAATAGAAAAATAGATTAGAATAAAAAATCAATAAATTTTGCATTGAAATCATAAAACGACACTAATTTTGAAACTAAAATTTTGCTCTAAAACGATATCTAATTCGAAACGGAGAGAGTATTTGGTTAAAAAACTATTCTTTTGATTTTCAATGTCAAAGTACTATTAGAAAATAATTACTTAAACAGAAGCACCGTTACAATGCTATACAGAAACATTGTGAGAATGATCAAATCATAAACTGGAAATTTGTTCATGTGAGAATGATCAAAACAAACAATACAAACATTACAATTCCAAAACCTGAAGATTCGAAAACATTACAATACAACAAAGATTTTCACTTGCTTACACATGAAACTGAACCATAAAACCGGAAGATCACGGAACCAGACATCGTTCTTATTCCATCAGACATCGTTCTTATTCCATCACAAAAACATGATATAACAATTTACCTGATTTTGGCAGGGCGGAATTCAATTCCTTGAACGATCAAACCACTTTTCCAGTGAGGAGTGTTGGTCTTAATAATACTAAACGAAATATCATCACAACATGAATCATTGTAGAACTCACCAAGCTCGGCTTCCATCCACCCATCTTCCCTCGCCTCTGGTCTCGTTACATCTCTCGTTTCTGTCTCTCTCCTTCGACGACGACCACGACCGCGACCAGGAGGCCCAATAAAGTATATCAACTTTTGAGAAGGTTCTTGTCCAACCAATCCAACTCCAACGTCCACCGGCGAGTCTCCCAAATTAGGACATCCGTTCTTTGTCTTGAACACGATGTAAACCGAGTAATGAGTTCTAGGAGATAGGTAACGAGTATGCATCCCGTCACCAATATCAAACCAACATACATTGAGTAGCTCTGCTATTTTTTCAAACCTGCATTGCAACATTTTTTCCCCCATCTTCATTAATCATTATCATCAGAAAAATGAGTACAATCGAATTGCAACAAGAATAAAAGGAGTAACGTACCTCGATTCAGGAATTGAAATCCATCGCCAATATTGGGGACTAGTTCCCCATGTGATCGACGATTCCTTCAAAGATAACATGATACATCTTTTCCCACTCGCTTTCTCTAACCAGAAGCTCTATCATTGTGGGACCAAATAAAAAAACTTGAAACATTCAGAAACCACACCAAATTAATCAACTCCGGAGGTTTAATCACATCCTTGTTCACATAATTCTCTAACATACTGAGAATGATGACCGTAAATATTTGCTAATTTGTTCACGTCTACGTCTTATCTAAGGAAAAAAAGCAACGTGTAATTGTGTTTATTTTCGTTTATAATTTTTTTAAAATCATTGTATTGGTTGTAAATTGTCTATTATTGACAACAATTGTAACTTTGGATTCAGTTTACATGTTAAAAAAAAAGTCAACGATTTCGATACACATATTACTCTCTAGTATATCTAAATTCTGACTGAATCACAGGTCCATGTTCTAATACCATCCTAACATCTAATTTTGATCCCGAGGCAGATCATTATTCTCAGTTAATACCTTTTTCCCTTCCTCGATGAGAACAGGATCATCGCAGAGAGCGAAATAGAGCTCCTTCTTGGACGTGAAAACTCGCGAGTACTGTGGAATCAGAGAGGAATATTCCGAAGGAAGAAACTTCTCCCACACGGTATCGGATTTAACAGCCGACTCGAACGTTTTCGAAATAGAAGCAGCGACGCAAGCGTCTCGTGGACTCGTGAAGGAGATAATGGTGGAGATGCAATCCACCGGCAATGAATCGAATGGTGACGGCATCGTTGCATGCATCAAATCGCCTGCGTCTGGAATCTTGAGAGACAGATAGCCCTTAAGACTTCTTTTGTAATAAATAAATAGACTTCTTGAGATCGTTCTAAAGTCGCTTCTGTGATGAAATGGTGAAAGAAAGAATGATTTATAATGAAAAACAAAAGACTCGTGGTATCCGTGTCTTACATGCCGTGTGCATCGCATCTCTCTCTCCTCAACACTACGCGTTTTCAATTAATTTATTACTAACTGTGGTTGTAAGCCCATGATCTAATAAATATTTCCCCACATGGTCGAATCACAAAATTAATGTCTACGAAATTATATGTGTAGCTGATTCAAATAATACACTTTCACCCTAGAAACTTACACATATCTCGACCAGTTGGCTTGGCTCATGGGCCTAAGAGATGGGATGTCTCACATGATATAGGGTATCCAACGAGACACTTCATCTAGAACTATCTGGACTTAAAATCTGGAATACCTGAATTATTAAAATAAATACACTCTCTTATTGAACTGGGTACACGTGAGAGTTGCATAAACATCAAAAGAAAGAAAAATCAAAAACATTAATTACAATCAAATTAACAACCATTAAAACAGACTCTGTTACAATATGTTTTTGGTTTGATACATAAACATATAACACCGGACTCACTAGCTCAAACACGCTCATCCATGGACTGGCTCTTACTTCACCATACCTTTTTCACAGGCCGGAACTCAATGCCCTGAATGATGAAGCCAGGCGTCCAATAACTGTACTTGATTTCACTAATACGAAACCAGATTTCATCGCGATCATCCATGAACCCTCCATCGTTTAAGAGTTCTCCAAACTTTGCCTCTACCCACCCATCTTCCCTCTTCTCTAGCTTCGTTAGCTCCAGCCTTTCCCACTTTGCACCTTCGGGAGTTTCATGTACAATCACTCCAACTCCAAAGCTTTTTTGGACATCTTGAATTTGATCCTTTGCCTTGTAGACTACGTAAGCAGAGTACTGAGTATCAGGAGAGAGGAGTTTTGGTTTCAGCACACCGTAGATCTTGAATGGAATCCCAGTTACAAGTTGTGGGACTTCTTCAAACCTTTATAACACATTGCATTCAACATTATCAGAACGAGTTAAAGTTTTCATGAGTTTTTAACTCAAGACTAAATGATACTGGACGTATTAGTCCTTGTCCCTTATACTCTTTCCATTTAATAAAAGGTGGCATTTTAACACTTTTTCTTATTACACAAATTGTCATATTAAAATTCTAATACAATTTTTAAAAATTATAATTAACTCAATCTATACTATTTTTTTTAACGTCTGGTTAATTATGCTATTACAACGATGTGAAAAATTACATATACGATTCTACAACCGACAATTCTATCACCTTGTGTGAATACACATCTTACTACGCCACTCCGAGCCGTCCTATGAGATCCACGTCCGATGCCATGCACCATGGTGAAGATCTCTTGTAACATCTTTTCTCCATAATCTGCATAATTTGGATTTTCTAGAGGTTTTTGAACCGCATGCCTCTTGGTGTAGAAGCATTAATGAATCCTTAGTCAAACTGCTGGACTAAACGAGCTTCCACTATTATTTATGAAGTGATTTTGATTACTTGTCAGCTTCTCCATAGTATTAGATGATTTTGATTATTTGTTCATTGTTTATTGCTTATTTGTCATATTTTCCATAATTATAGATAATTTACTTATTTGTTATGTTTTTAATAATTTTAGTTTTGCTTATTTGTCATATTCTTAATAATTTTAATTGGTAATTTGATTTATTTGTCATATTTTAAAATTATTTAGGTGGTAATTTTAGTTTTGCTTACTTGTCATGTTATCAATGATTTTAGGTTATCTTGCTTAATTTCATGTTTTATTATTTTAGAAGCTTATTGTCATATTCCATGATTTAGTTTAAGTCATTACTTTTAATAAATAAATTTTTGAATTGTTAGTTTTTAAACATTTTTAGTGATTGTTTAATAAATATTTTCATAATATTTAGGGATAATTATTATTAACGAGTATTATCAGATTTTAGCAGTAATTTTATTGTTTTGTTCATCTTATGATTAATATTAAATGGTTCAATGTTTTTTATTTATTATTTTTATAAGAAAGCTTTATTCACATTGTGTCACCGAATTATCTTACCAATAAAAAATATGAGTAAATACAATCTCTCACTGTTATAATTTTAAAATGTAGCTTTTTACTTGGGGTTTGGTTTCATAGGCTTCACTGATAATTTGGTAATTATGGTTTCTTTTGTATATTTATCTTTTATGTTATTTTAAAGTATTAATAAAATTTTATTAGGTTATTATGATGATGATACTTTTACGTGTGTGGTTTAGTGATATAAATAAACGATTTTCCAAGTACTCTAATGGATTCGAGTCCATAACCGTGGATTCCAATGCAAGAGATCATCTATGTCTGTTGTGATAAAAAATAAATTATTTCTTCTGCTTTATTTAATATTTGAAATTAATTAAATAATTTAAATTAAAATTAAAAATTATGTTAGTACACACAAATGTGCGGACCGTCTTCTAATACTGATTGTAAAAATACTTTGATCCTGTAAATATATTTAATTATCTCAAAGATTATTAGGTAAATAAATGTAATTATTAGAGAACAAATTAATTTTAACTTTTTTTTTTAATTTGTGTAAAAAATGTCAAAATACTGTTTAAAATTAATGCTTTTAATCATTGCCGTTTAACCAATGGAGTTTATCGTTATGAGATTATATTATTCATAACACACATCTTTAGAATTCAAGCAAAAAGGAGTTAGTTACCTAGAATCAGGATCTGAGATCAATCGCCAAAAGGTAGAGAATGTGAGATCAACTTCCTTCCCAGATAAACATAGTCATGTTCTTTTCCTGAACGCAGCGTCAGCCACTGCGGTTAAAAATTTTCAAAAAAAAAAAAAATCTAAATGCAGCGTCGTTATAAGCTCCCGCCGGCGACTGTCGCGACTGGTTTTTCCCGTGTTTTCATCACCTTTGATTTTATCAGCGTCTTCTAAACAAGTGTTGACGTACCGCTAGCGTCAATAATTAGTATCTTGCAACTCTCTGTTTTAACATGTTTACTACGAGAAAACACGCCGAATTCCGACGGAGGTTCATAGGAAATTGCTTACGGACCTCCGACGACTTTCCGACGGAATTCCGATGGATGTAAAGCAGTCCGTCGGAATTCCGTCGGAGTTGTCCAATCCCAAACGGCTATACAACGGTCATATGTATTTGTCGGCAACGGTCACATGGTTCGTCGGAATTCCGTCGGAAAATACCGATTGAATTCCGACGACTTTGCTGTTAATCGGAATGTCGTCGGAATTCTGTCGGAATATACCGACGAACTTCCGACGACATTCCGATTAACAGATATAACCGTTACCGTCGCTTCCGTCGGTATTTTCCGACGGAATTCCGACGAACCGTGTGACCGTTGCCGACAAATACATATGACCGTTGTGTAGCCGTTTGGAATTGGACGATTCCGACGGTATTCCGACGGACTGCTTTACATCCGTCGGAATTTCGTCGGAAGCAATTTCGTCGGAAGCAATTTCTTATAAATCCAACCCCTCCTCATTCAACTCATTCACACTTCATTCTCTCTTCATTCTCTTTAGTCATAACAATTCCGTGAAAATCATGTCTTCAGAAGTTTATTATCGTTCGTGGATGGATAAACCTCATTTGGATCCGAACACCAATTTGCTTACGGAAGAATACGTTCAAGGGATTGGAGAATTCATGAGGCTTGTTCAACAGCAACCGGATGCAAAAAGTGGTATGTTAAGATGTCCCTGCTCTTCTTGCAATAATAATAAGGTTATAAAAGAATTTGATGTTTGGACTCATTTGTATATGAAAGGGTTTTCACGTAATTATAAAGTTTGGTACCTTCATGGGGAAACTGGTTATGAATATGGTAGTACTAGCGAACCTCAGCCTGTTAGTGAACTTCAGCCTGATATTAGGTTAGAAGAATCTAGAACGGATATAGATTATGGTGTAGGTACTGAGCAGATGGTACATGATCATTATAGAGGGGAAGAACCAAATCCCGAATCTAGGAGATTTTTTGACATGTTGGATGCAGGAAAACAACTTTTGTATCAAAATTGTAGAGATGGTTATTCAGTCTTATCATCTGCAACTAGATTAATGGGTATTAAGACAGACTATAATTTGGCTGAAGAATGTATGGATGCGATTACTGATTTTGTCAAAGGTATTCTACCTGAGGATAACCTTGCACTGGGTTCATACTACGAGGTTCAGAAACTTGTTGCAGGTCTTCAACTACCGTTTGAAGTGATAGATGTATGTATTGACAACTGCATGATTTACTGGAGAGCGGATGAGACATAGAATGTATGAAAATTTTGTGGGAAACCTCGTTATCAGGAGACGAGGGGAAGAGTTCTGATCCCGTTCAAAAGAATGGGGGATTTGCCTTTGACGGAAAAATTGAAGAGGGTGTATCAGAGTGAGCGCACATCAAAAGCAATGAGATGGCATGCAAAGCATTTCACAAATGGTGAGATTAGACATCCTTCAGATGCGAAGGCTTGGAAACATTTCCAGTCAACATATCCAGAATTTGCGGAAGAGAGAAGAAATGTTTATCTTGGATTATCTACGAGTGGATGGAACTTCTGATGATGATGAACCATTGCAACTAGAGTCTACCAGCAAAGCCCAGGCAGTTGAATATTTGGCAAATGTTGAACTCAGCAGTATTCCGTCGGAATATACTGACGGACACCAATTCCGTCGGAATTGCAATTTACCCGGAAAAACCAAACCGCGTGAAAATTTTCGCGAATCGTCAATTGGTATATATTTACTTATACCGACGGAATACTGACGAATCCGTGTCCGTCGGAAACATTAAATATAATTACGACCTTCTTCTTCCTTCTTCGTTATTTCCGCCTCTCTATCAATCCTCTCCGCGATTTCTCACTCTCTCACGGCGATTCCGGCCATTCTGGACCTCCCATCACCGGCGAATCCTCTTCTCACCCTCATATCTCTTCCCCAAACCCCAAATCATGTAAGAATCATCACAACTTTGTTTTATCTCAATTGTTTAGGGTTTTGGAAGTTAGATCTCGGATTTTAGGTTGTTTGATTGAAAATTTTAGGATTGAATGGATAGTTTAGGATATATAAGTTAGGATTGTTGTTTTAGTTTTTTTTTGGAATTATTTTTTGTTTTTGTTAAAATTCAAAATGTTTTACTATTCTTAAAACGTTTTTTGATTTTTAAAAACGTTTTTCAAGTTTCCAGTAATAAACTATGTATAATAAAACGTTTTTAAATTTTTTTAAAATTATTTAACAACATTTTTCTATATTTATAAAAAAATTTAATTTTCTATACATATATATATATAAATCATGTATAATAAAAAATTTTAATATATATATATATATATATATAAATCATGTATAATAAAAAATTTTAAAATTTTTAGTTTTTTATTTAAAACGTTTATAAAACCTTTTGTAAATATATAAATTAAAACATTAAAAACATAAATGATTTGAAAAGATTTTTGATGTATTAATTTTTTTTTTTAGGTCCGAGGATGAACCCCGCCCCGCAGCCCGTCTTCGACGTAGTTCGGTGAGCAGTTCCCGTGCATCGGGATCGTCTCACGAACAAAACTCGGTTCCCGCATATATTTCCGCTCCAGCTCCCGCTCCAGCTCCCGCTGCCCCTCCCACTGCTGCTCAACAGGATCCGGGGGTCATGCC
>NC_027749.1:43008783-43009007 GCF_000695525.1 Brassica oleracea var. oleracea
TATCCGGCATCTTCTTCGCAAGCTCCGTATGCCGATCCCATGATTCTCGAGGAGCTACATGACAAAGATGAACGGATTGGGGCATTGGAGGAGCAGAACACCACTATCCTTTCTGAGAATGCCACGATCCGTTCGGAGAATGCCACTATCCTTGCTGAGCTGGCATCCCAGAAGAAGTTCAACGTTGAGATAATGCAGAAGCTAGGTCGTTTGATGTCTTCGAG
>NC_027749.1:43009055-43011933 GCF_000695525.1 Brassica oleracea var. oleracea
TTTTTTTTCTATTTCGGTTTGTATGAATTTAAATTCTATATTATTATTAGTTTTAAATTTCAGATTTTATTTATTTATTAATTAATTTTTAATATAAAAAAATATAAAAATGCAAAATTAATTCGTTTTTAAAATTGATATATTTCGACGAATTGTGGGCGTCGGACTATACCGACGGACTATGGTTCGTCGGAAAATACTGACGGAGAGGGTTCCTCGAAATATTCCGACGAACCATTGTTCGTCGGTATCTTCCGACGCACCATAGTCCGTCGGTATTTTCCGAGGACTACGTTCGTCGGTATAATCCGAGGAATGTTCTCCGTCGGTATATATTTTTTCCGATGAACTCTGGTCTCGTGTGTCCGCATCGGAATATCGTCGGAAATTCGTCAGAATGACGTTTCTCGGTATTCGTCAGAAAGTCGTCGGAAGGTCTGACGAAATTCCGACGAATATTTTTTTTCCGACAAAATGATACCGACCCCCTGTTTTCTTGTAGTGGTTCCTGACATGTCAGTTTTAATTCCTTTATGTTTTTGTGTCGCTGACGCTGAAACTTACGTCCAGGAAAAGAACATGACTATTATAGTCCTCGTCCCTCTTGCTTTGTCTAAACATACGCTCTATGTTTCCCAAAAATAGAAAGCCTCATTAACAAGAAATCTATAATGGTAGAATAAACTTACAAACTCAGAATAATCAAAACATAATCAGGTGTACCATTTTTCCATCTTCGATTAGAACATAGTCATCGCATCAAGCAGAAAAACGTTTCGTCTTGGATGAGAAGATTGAATATTTCTGAGGAAGAAACTTTTCCCTTACGCTACCGGAAGTGACAGCCGACGCTGATCCAAAGGTTGTAGAAACCAAAGGGCCGAAGAAGCAGAAGGCAAAGAACAATACATTCCTCTGGAAATACATCAAAAAAGTGGACAACTTGGAAATGATTCAGCGCCGTGACTTTTCTCCAGTGTTTGCCTGTACCGATAGTCTGCGTCTAAGATCTGGATCAAGCTTGAGAATTGTTGTTCTGACTTTTGCGCACTTCTCAAGTCTTAACTTTCAAAGTCGTCTGACCTGTTTACCAAATTACCCCTTCTTTGAATCAGCGAGAGGAGGGCGTCTAGTACCTCACGACCCTTTGAAAATGTCTCTTTCGAAAGTCGTCCGGGTATTTTAAAGCAAAGTCACTGATCTACATTTTATGAATTAGTAAAGTAGCCTAAAATTAAACCCCTAAACCTTGTAAAACTAAAGCCTAATATAAAAGTAGTATAATTTTTTTTTTTGCTGAAATACTTCCTTACCCACCTTATCTAATATGACAAAATTGCCCGGTAAATTAAACATCAATCATGCCTCAAATTGTTTGCTTAGATACTTCTTCTCCCAACTTGTGGCGTCAGAACTTCCATGCACAATCAATCCAACTTCAAAGTTATGTAAGATATGAAAGGGATCTCTTGTCTTGTTCACTACGAACACGAGTAATGAGTTCTTGAAGATAAGATAAGGGGATTTATAATATTAAACCATGGATCTTGAATGGACATTCAACAAGATGCTGCGGCACTTTCGTCTAGCCTTCACAACACATTGCATGAAACATCATCGGAAGGAGCCCATAATTGTAACTCTAAGACCGCCACCGTTAATGGGACTTCCACGTCCCTTTTGTCGCCCATGGGTTTTACCCTCCTGACGGCTGGTGCATTGTGTTTGGAAGGCTCGAGAGATTATTTCCTGACCCTACAATCTCTACATGATGTTTTTTTGTGCTTTGTCTTCACTCACACTTATCGAAAATTACTTTCCACAGATCACCCATCCTGAGACTTTCCCACCTCGATCACATGTAACTTTTAAATTCTTTATGGACAAGTAATTAAAAGATAAGTGTACTTTGTTGACAAATAATTAATCAAATCAATTTTTAAAAACTTCTACACATACCGTTCTCCAAGTATAACCAAATCCTAATACATATAAACGACTAAGAGAAAACTTATTTCATGACATACCAAAAGTTCTATTTCTATAAGTTGATGCCTTTCGCCTTGAAAATACAGACTCAGCTTATCAGAGGCCAGTGAACATGATGTTTATTCAGTAGATTGGGTGAACCATGAAAGTCTATATTAACAACATGCTCATAAAGTCTCTGGAAGCAGCTTGCCACATCGCTCACTTGGAGGAGGCATTCTCAATGCTAAAGTAGTACAACATGAACCTAATCCTTTCAAAGTCCGGCTATGGCAGTGGGGACATTTGTAAAACTATACTACAAAAATTTAATGGGCCAATTCATTCATTAGTCATTACTAACTCTTCCTTTGGAAGTCCATGATCTAGCAGATGCTTTCTCATAAAACGTATAAAGTCTACGAAAATTGTGTAGCTGATTCAAAGAGCACATTTTCTCTTATTGAATTGGTTCGTTTGAGAATGAAAAAACATCGACAAAAATCGCAAATATTAATTACAATTAAATAACCACTAAAACTGTTACAACTTATTTCGGTTGATACATAAACATATAACACCGGACTCACTGGCTCAAACACGTACGGTGTACATGGTGTGGTTTTTACTTCACCAGAGTTTTTTCACAGGCCGGAATTCAATTCCTTGAATGATCAATCCACGCTTCCAATAAGGAGACGTAATGTCTATAATACTCAGTTCAATTTCGTCACAACCAATTTCATTGAATAAATCACCAATCTCTGCTTCTATCCATCCATCTTCTCTCTCCTTCGATTTCATTAGCTCCCTCCTTCCCCACCTTTTAATTCTATCCGCAGACTCATCAATGTGAAGATGAAGCAATAAAAAACGAGATGGTTGGTTAAGGTCTCAAGACAATGGAGAT
>NC_027749.1:43016402-43028596 GCF_000695525.1 Brassica oleracea var. oleracea
TGTGAAGATGAAGCAATAAGAAACAAGATGGTTGGTTAAGGTCTCAAGACAATGGAGATGCCACTACAAGGGACAAGCATGTATGGTGGGTTAAAGTCTCAAGACAATGGATTATTAGTTTATCATATCTCATCTACCATTTGCCATACTTGTAACCCCTATATATATGGGATGTTCCCATAAGCAAATTAATCAAGCAAATAAGATTCTCCTTATTTACTCTATCTCTCTACTTTCTAGATTAAACATCTCTCTCTTGTTCTTCACTATGTTCTTCAATTTCTAACAATCAAAGCATATGAATCTTTTAGTAGCTTTTTGTCCCACCAAACATATTCCAACTTGTATGGGCAAATCGCGAAACCCATGACATCCACTTCTTGTCTTGTACACTACGTAAGCCGAGTAATGGGTTCTTGGAGAGAGGATTCGAGTATTCATCCAACCACGGATCTCGAAAGCACATACATCAAGAAGTTCTGGTACTTTTTTAAACCTTTCAACATTATTTACCATCATCATAATGCTAATTAATGCTAATTGTAACCATGCATGCCTTGTGTAACAATCCATCTTAAACAAGAAAAAGTAGTATACCTAGCTTCGGGAATTGAGATCCATTGCCAATACTGAGGAGAGTTTCCCCATGTGATTGCGAGTTGCCTCGCAGATAACATGATACATCTCTTCCCACTCGCTTTCTCTAACCAGAAGCTCTTTGGTTTTGTCCGAAATAAAGTATGTTATTTAATCAAAAGTATTTGAAGGCCGTACTAATAGTAAAACTCGATCGACAAAGTAACTAGATATATATCCCTATACCTTTTGTCCATCTTCGATTAGAACAGGATTGTTGCACAAAGAGAAATAGAGCTCCTTCTTCAACGTGGAAACTTGCGACTCAAGAATAAGAGATGAGTACTCCGGTGGAAGAAACTTCTCCCACACGCTATTGAACTCGGACGTTGACTTGAAGGTTTTTGAAACCGAAGCTGCAACGCATGCGTCCCGTGGACTTGTAAGAGAGATTATGTTACCGATGCAATCGTCCGGTAAGTCATCAAATGGTGAAGACAGTGAAACCCTCTCTTGTCTGATTTTACCGATGCCGAGGTTTTTCCCCATCGACAAAGTCAAAACATCAATAGAAGCTGATAGATTTTAGGACTTATTACACTTCTGAAATTTCCTGAAGGTGTCCTCTTATATTTTTAAAGTACCCTTGTTCGCATCAGTGGCACGCACGTCTCTCCTCTCAGCCATGTTTAGTGTTGGTCTTTCTTTATAAAATATATAGACTAACAAACCAATTACATAACTGGATTGACCAAGAAAAAAAAAACAAACCAATTGAACTACTCAAAGATTTAGGAGTATATTGGATGGTTGATTTTTAACTTCAACTATAAGTTTATGTTAGTTAGACAAAAAATTTACATACTTTTGGTTTTATTCAACCAATTCGATGTTACCCAGATCCGATGCCCGGTTTGGGAATTTTATAAAATATAAATTATTGAGTTACTGTTATTTTGGAACTATTACTTGCCTAAAACAAGGGTTCAAAAGCAAAGCTTCTGTTTAGTAAATCAATAATAATAAGGTGACTCTTGCAAATCAAGAACTCACAATTATATTAATAAGAAAAGACATAAGTCTTTAAGGATTATTATCTAATCTTCAATCCTAAAGTCTTTAATCATTATCTTTCGAACATTAAGAATACTAATACTTATCGAAATAAATAAATATAAAAGAAAGGTAAATTTAAACCAAAAGCTCAATAGGAATAGGATGCCACGCTGCATCAATATATATCTTTTATATACTATTATTTGAGAAGTAATTTTGCTTGTTTGTCATTTTTTTCGTGTTTTAAGGTTATTTTGCTTATTTTTTATATTAGTTTGCTTTTTTTTTAATGTTTTTATTAATTTTAGAAGTTTATTTGTCATATTTTCCATGATTTTAGGTCGAGTTATTAATTTTAATAAATATTTTTTCAATTATTATTTTTAAACAATTTTAGTGATGATTTAACAAATAGTTTTCATTATATTCAGGATATTATTAAAGGGTATTATCAAATTTTAGCAATAAGTTTAGCTATGTTCATTTTATGTTTACTGTAGTAAATCATATAATATTTTTCTTTATTTTATTTTTCTCTAAACGGAAGAGTTATATTGTGTTATGAGTTTCATTAACATCAGCTTACCAACAAAAAACTATGAGTCCAAAGAATACAATCTTATGCCACAATAATTAAAAAATCCAGCTTTTACTAAACATATATAATTTATTATATTTTTTTATAAGGTTTTATTTAAATATAAATATGGTTTTAATTATTGTAGATTTTGTTAATAGGTGTCATTATAAAACTCGATGAAGAGAAAATCATTAAAATACAATTAAACTAATATTTGAAAGAATCATCGAAGAAGAAAAAATGTTCAATCATCTATAAAATTATTTGATGAAAGAAGGTTTGCTTTCATAGGCTTCACTGATAATTGTAATTGTGGTTTTATTTTGCAGATTTATCTTTTATGTTATTTTAAAGTATTAAAAAACTTATTAGGTTACTATGATATTGAAATTTTTTATATGTGTGGTTTAGTGATAAAATAAACAAAAAGATTTGCAAGTACCAAGCCATTATCTAAGTTGCGTTGTAATAAAAAAAAAATCATAACTTCTGATTAATTTAATATTTGAAACAAATTATATAATTAAGATTGAAATAAGAAAATTATGTTAAAACTAGAATTGGTTGGATATATATTAGTTCGCAGGTGCAAACCATCAACTAGTTTTTCGTTATTAATAAAGTCATATATTCCTCTCATTCAAAAGATAAACCATGCTTTAAAAGAAGCTCTTAAATGAAAATGAAACAAATTGGAAACATATATAATCTATTAATTTATAGTCATATTTTGGGCTAAACTCTTTGACCATGTGTGATATTTCATTTTTTGGACCTAATCAGCATTTTATTAATGGAACATATAATTACTCTTATAATTTACTTATATAAAAGAACTAGGGTTGGCCCGCCCTACGGGCGGGTTAGTAACCGAAAAATACATAAATATATAAATATACGATGAGTATTTCAATATGTTCAGCTTACCTAAATTTAGGGGAATATTAATTTTTATTATGTATGCTTTGTTATTCTTATTATAAATTATATTTATCTTAACATTAAAGATATGTTCATGAGTACATAATAGTTTTAGAGTTTTCTATGTTTATTCTACTGTAATTATGATAGTTTCAAAAATAAGTAAAAGATATTTTAGTTCAAAAATCTTGGATATCTTTTTTCTTATGAATATTTTTTAAATTTATGTATTTTATATTATATTATTAATTATGTGCTAAAATATTATTTTAGACTGATGTCAAATGTTTTCGTAAGATTTGAAATAAAATATTGATCAAAACAAATTTTGGATATTAAATATTTTATCAATAAATTTGGTTTAAAATGATGAAAATGTGGAATACTTAATAAAATTTTAAAAATTATAGTGTTAAATTTTTAGACAACTTCTCTTGATGAAATGTCATCACGAAAATAAAGGATTCAGATCTATTAACAGTGTATCATTATTTTCATAGGAGGTGTGGTTGGTCTTTATTTTCAAATGTGTCAACCTTCTGATTGTATTCTTATTAGGTTAGCAGGTGTCATTTGTTGAGAAGAGATATGTATGTTATGGAAAATGTATCAATGGAGTTCTATCAGATCTTGGTCTAATAATTTGTAATTGTATTGCGTATTTCACGTAATGTAATTTATTTTGAAAGAGTTTTTCCACTAAGCTTTCATTTTCCATTTTCCATGAACTATACACCAGGTATCCATATGCAGGACACGTACGAAGGAGAAGACCCCTGTGAGGATGTCTTGAGCAGCATCAGGTTTTAAGACTTTAATGGCAACAGGGGTGTGATAAAGTGTGCGTTACTGGTCCGTATCCGCCTTGTCCTACTTTTATGTTGCTCGTGAATCTATTTGTGACTTCTTCAATCTCTTTTATATAGTATCTTTTGTACATGACATCGTTATGTACGAAAGCATTCACTGTCTTTCTCGTGTGATTCCCTTCTTTCTTACATTTCTGCTTGTTTCCTTCTAGTTCTGTCATCATCTGCCCTTTCTCACTTGCTTCCATTGTAGCTCTGCACTTGGCATTCTCCATCTTTGGAACAGACATGAGTGTTTCTTCAGCACTCCTAGCTTCCTCAAAACTGCGACCTACTTCCATTCTCTACAGATTATGCTAATTTTTCAAGAGAAACATGGGAGACGTAAATATTTAGATGGAGCAAACTGAGCTTTGATCAAGTAGACAGAGCTTTTTTTTTTTTGCATGCGACATCTCCGTTCTTGAGAGAACCTTCATACTTTGAACAGGAAGAAGATTAGATGACTTAGGGAAAGAAATATCTACCTGAGACTTCTTTTATATCTACTATAGAGTAACAGATCAGAGACGGTCTTCAAGTCAGCAAGGAGGACAGAGAGTTCATCATTCTGGTCAAAGAATTTAAACATTGATGGTCATGTGATGTATATAGCTATATTATTGTGCATTTTCATTACATGTGTTTTATGTTATGATTTGCAAGAGAGGTATATTAAGAATATATGGGCATGAATGGTTTATAAATGTTAATCTGTATGATACAATACAAATGTTTTTATATGTAACTCAATGAAATTGACACCTAAAAATTTAAGTGAAAAATAAAATTAGAGATGCAACTGATTCTAGGAAAAAAAAACAAAAAATATTATCTATGTCTATAGTATATATAATTTGACATAGATAATAATTTTGTGGACTATATATTTACATAAATTTAGATATTCCCGTAGATATCTTATTGAATTATATCAACTTAGAACCAAATTTTTTATTAATTATTTTATTTATTTATCGAATATTAATTTACATAATTTCTAGTGCATGTGTAAATTATTATTTATTTTTTATTACTTTTTTTTGATATAATGAATTTCCACATAATCGGCTAAAGCAAAAACTTGACTGAATGTACCATCAAATTTGGGTATAGTCGAGTCTGAACCAAAATCAAATGGGTTCCAGGCTGGGTTGCTTTGAGTATTGATATCAAGGCTATGTGTGAAAGAGATTCTGTTAAAATGAATTAAACCAAAAATATATTTATTTATTTCAACAACAAACTCCATACTACTTTAAAGTAACTAAATCTGAAAATTCATTTTAGCAGATGAATGGAGCAACCACATTTCGTGTGCTACATTATAAACATATATTATCAGATATGATTGTTAATATGCTAATTCAATTCTAGGGGTTGGTTTGAAATTTAGGTTGTAGTTGGTTTGTTTGTGCTAAGTTTAAATCACTGGATTTAATTTATTAAATTTACATTTTGTTTATATACAATATTTTTCATTATATATTGTATTTATTTAATTTTATATTAAAATAGATATTTGTTTGAAGAGTTTCATTATTTATAATGCTTTGTTTAATTATTCATATAGATGAAAAAAATTAGTTTTATTTTTTATTGTAGCATGGAATTTATGGTTCTGTAAGCAAAATAAAAGAGTAACACCATTCAAAATAAAATTAAAACTTATTTAAAAATTATTTTTTAAAAAATGATTTTCATAATTTTTTATATGATTCATTTATTTGATTATGAATGTTGTTAATTAATGTATTCATGTGTTTTGATTAATACATTATTGATTAATATATTAATGATTTTTATAAGAAATAGTCCTTATTCATTCACTCAGAAACAACCTTGAGGCAAATCTAGTAGTCCATTCTATATATTTTATGGTCAACCTTTCAGCACTGAACCCGTTTAAGTCCTCGAATATAGACCTGACCTTTTATCTTTACATTATTACAATATATATAATAGCGACAAAATGACTTGGGAGAGTTTTGTGCACGTGAACTGGATGAATAAAGATATTAGTGTGAGAGGTTCAAACCATGTGATCATAATCTTCTGAAGTTAAATGTTACTAAAAGAACCATTGAGAATCCAACGACCATGATTTTGTAGCTTTTCATGATCGTAACTCAACATCAGAAAGTCGTGGCAGTAACATTGTCAAGTTGACCAGAAATAGCAAATAAGCAAATCAAAAGTAACTTTATTGTGGGAATAATTTGAAAACTTAGTAGGTGATATCAACGCTTGCGAGTAAAACGTAAGGTCATAATCTTGGAAACTTGAGAAGTTAAGTATGTGCCTTTATAGCTGTACACTCCTATGGTGGAACCATTGTCTTGTCTACTCAGTACTGTGACTCTGCCTAAAGCAGGCTGAACAGACATTCACTGTTCTCCGAGCCATCTGACACTGAAAGCTGCACACGGTACCTATAGTTGACATTGGTATGATGTGATTTGTTAAATGGTTAATCGTAGCAATTTCCAGTAACTGTGAAAGTTTTTTCAGAGTAGATTTACCTTATAACCCCATCGTCATTCTCATTATGACATGCTCCGCAAGTAAATGATATCAACTCACGTTGAAGTTTGCTTGGACATTTTGCACAGGCGAAGTAGCACCATACATAAGAAATGCCAATCTTTTCAACTTTCGCAATCCAAAGAAAGTCTGCCGTCTATGGTTGTCGTTTCCAAAAAAAAAAAGGGGGATCCAGTAGAACTAAATCAGTAAACATGGAATATGTTTAATTTTGTACATGTGGCTCTGAATTCAGAAAGGTGAACAATGAAAAACTCTTTAACACCCACAACTAACACACGACTGAAGTGGTCAACGTTTAAAATGTAATCCATGTGTTACGGACCTGTCAAACCATAAGTTTGCCATTACATGTTCAATGGCCTGTGTCTAATCTTTGACATTGTGCTTAGCATGTGACAGCAGCACGATTGTTGTTCAAAAAGAGAAAAAATCTTTAATCAAGCGAAAAGTTTATACCTTGTAAAAGAACCTCCTCCCTTAATAGCACACACATTGTTTCTCAAATTATCAAAAACAGCCTTGTGGCAAGCATAATAATTAATAACATAACAAAACAACCTTCGTTATTTGCTCTGGTGTAAAGGCTTGCCTTGAAGGAAGCGGAAACCTCAATTAAGAGTTCAATAACATGTTTGATATGAGCACCAGCAAGACCTTTTCTTAAGCTGTCGATAAACTGAAGCCGCTCGGTGTCGTTGGAGAACTTGACAGGGGGTGCAGGTGCCTGTTACACAAACCAACTCCGACCATCACCACCGCCAAGTGATGTCCTCTTTCCTCCGCCACCAACTGATTTCATTCCACCACCATTAATGGCTGAAGCTGCGGCTATGGAAATTTTCTTTATACTTACAAAAAGATTTCAATTGTTAGGAACTATGAAGAAGATGATTCTTAAGGGATGAACCCTTACCTCTTTTATAGGTGAAGATCCAGAGTTTGGAAGAGGGATAAGAACCATTGAATGATTGATTGTGGTTGTTAAGAACTCGTTAATGATATTGAATAAATGCTATTTGTAACGCCTGTGAGGAGATAGAATCGATAACAAAACGACACGACACGAACCGACATAGACGCAATGTTTACACATGAAGATTCGTATCTCTCCGGGAATTTTAGATCCTCCATTGATCTTAGACCTAATCAAAATTCACAGGAGGATGAACCCTAAAAATGCATGACGGCTACACGACCTTGAAGGGCAGGCGTCTAACGGGCCAAGCTTCTGTACATTTTCAGCCCAAATAACTATACCAAAACATACAAAAAAGTTTAAACCTATTAGAAACCAACAAAATGATCGTGTGTTATGTAAAGCCCGCATCGATTGTATTTTCACTTAAATGAAACGGTGTGTTTTGGGGTGAAAGGATACGCGTTGCCGCGAGAAAAAAAACCATTTTCTGACGTGGCACTCGATAAGAAGAGAAAAGTATACTTTATATAATAAAATATTCTGCTTAAACATTGATTAATGTAATTTCAAACCATAATAGAAATTTACTAGATTTTGGCCTATCTTGCACGTTCAACTTTTTCAATTATTTTTAGCTTATATGAAAGATTATCTATAATGCTTATATGTTATATCACATGTTTTTTTTCTTCTTACTTTGTTCATAACACATATACTGAAAATTGTTTGGGGAATACAAGATATATTTCTATCATTATATTATATAAAATCACGTTTACTTAAGAGTTTTCATTATGTTTGTATAGTTGATTTATTATTGATAGGTTAATTTTTTTTCATAATTAGTTTTAAACAATTTATTATTTTTTGAAATAAAATCTATTTAGATTTTACACCAAATATACAAATGTCAATATCTTTGAAATTTAATTATATACCATATAAAATAAATAAAATGATTGTTTTGATTTATTTCCCAAAAAATATTGTAAACAAACAAAATATATTCTTTTGATTTATGCGCTTACTCTAATTTTATTATATACAAATGAATACAATATAAATAAGAATATGTAAAAAAAAATATTTGTATACGTAAGGTTCATTGAGCGATCTTAACTTAGTTTATCATTAAAAATGAAAAATAACCGTGCATTGCGCTATTCCTGTTCTAGTAAGCATATAATCAATACAATCACATATGAACTATATATAATCAACCGACAAGAATACCTCAAGATAATGACAAGTTTTATGTAAGCGATCAAGTCTCTTTGCTGACTTTAGTTGATGAAGACTTTGAAGTACTTTGACTTCCTTTATTAGGTTTTTGAAACTCTTTGTTGGAAAATTGTAAAGTATCTTCATAAGCTGAAAGATTACAAAACTGATTTGGGTTAGAGGAGCATGAAGTCTCATTACTATCTTCAACAGTTTCTGGAACACTTGCAGGTAAACACAAGAGAGGTTTAGGTGGAACTTGGAGAGCTTCTATACTCCCCTCTAACATTTCAGTGACTTTGATCATTGTTGGACGATGAGATGGAATTGTCTGAATACACCATAGACCAACCAATACCATTTTCTTTGCAATTTTCTCTTCTTCTATTGTTATCTGATCTCCGAAGATCCTCATGATTTCTCCACTCTCAAAATCCTTATAGATCCAATCTGGAAAGTACATTGAACTATTGTTGGATCCAGAATTTTCAACCTTGTCTATATTCCTTGCTCCAATCATCTCAAGAACCACCATCCCATAACTGTACACATCTGACTTATATGAAACTCCTCCAAAATTCTTAGAAAACACTTCAGGAGCAATGTATCCTGCCGTTCCTCTTGTGTCTAGCATGGATATGATGCTCTCCTTATTTTTACAGAGCTTAGCAAGACCAAAATCAGAAATCTTAGGACAAAGATCTTTGTCCATGAGTATGTTTTGCGGCTTTATGTCGAAATGTACAATCCTTGACACACAACGGTTGTGCAGATACTCTAGGCCGCGAGAGACACCTAAAGCAATATCATATAGCTTCTCCCAATCCCTCTTTGCTGACATATTCTCTGAGATAAACTTGTCCAGGGATCCATTGGGCATGAACTCATAGATTATAGCTCTCTTGTCTCCTTCATAACAGAAACCAAGCAAAGAAACGATATTAACATGGGATGTTCTACTCATGCTAGCTACTTCATTGATGAACTCATGTCCATTCCCCTTTGACTCTTTTAAAACCTTCACTGCAACATCTTGGTTTCCATCCGGTAACTTCCCTTTATATACAGTACCAAAGCCTCCTTGCCCGAGAACATGCACAAATGAGTTTGTCATCTTCTTGACTCTTGCATAACTATATCGTTTCAACATTACAATTGCTTCAACGTTTTCTTCATTCCCATCATTTTTTCTTGCATTCCTTGCCCTCAGTATTATTCCCACCATAATAATGATCATCACAACTAAAGTTGCTGAAACTCCTGTAATAAGAGAACAGTCTTTTAAACTAAGGTGTTGTTATGTGCATGAGATTACTGTCAAATGGATTGAGGGATGGGGTACCCATGATGAGTTTTAACTTCCATGATATTTTTTCTGCAAAATGTTTTAAACAATAATTCTTATTAGAAAAATAATAACACAGTCAACTTTGATATGGAAAAAAAAAAAACTTACTTTTTTGTTCGGTAGTAGCTTTATTAGTGGGTTGAGATCCTGTGGGAGGTCTTGTGGGAGGTTCAAGACCTCCATCATTTGTTTGAGCAGGAAATGGAGAATCAGCCACTGAAGTACTGTTGTTTCTTTTGTCCAGCAAGTAGCAGATTATATATAACAGTATATAAGTAGCAATTTCAACAGTTAGTGCAAAATACCAAATGTTCTCAAAATCTTCAGGTCAGTCTCAGTTTAATTATCTAGCCACATTTCAGTTTAGGAATTCAAAATTTAAAGATACTAGGTGATTTTTCAGTGATTATGCACTGATATAAATAATTATAATTCATCACTTTTAATATTTAATTAGTATTTATTTTTATAATTTTTAAATTATTTTTTAATTTATATGTAAATTTGATTAACGTTGTTAGTTTCATTTAATTAATTTTGTTGTTGTGATTTCATAATATTATGAATAATTTGGTATATGTTATTTTAGGAAACAAAATAAGAAAGTGTTGTCAGTTTGAAGTTGTATAAAGAAACATAATCGTTAATCTATTGAAAATTTATGCATGTATATAAATATTTATGACCGAACTAAATCTTAATAATTTAGTAATATATTGTTTTCATTTGTTTATTAGTTTTGAGTCATTTGTAATTTACGTGCATAAAAATAAATTGAGGACCGATAATTTGTTGACTTAAATAAGCCAATGATTTTGAATATAAGAATGATATCTTGCATATTTCCATTGTGTTATCCATTCATCCATGTGCATTTTGATCATATAGACTAGGATTTAGTCATGTTTAGGTTGCATTTTGCATATATGAGTCTTTATTAGGTATTGGAGACATTTGAGTGCATTTGGAACTCAAAAGAGGTGATAAAGGTGATCATTGGACGAGCAGTGCATGGGAGCGACCCTACCGGAGTGACGTGCCGAGATCGCTGCGCTTCAATTATTTGGTCGAACTTATGATTAATCAAGGGCCTTTTGGTCATTTATTATGCACGTTTTACACTTTCTAAACCTATGTTTAAGTACCTTTTGTAATCCATTGGAGGCGGATTATTTTTTATCTTGAGAAAACCACCAAAAACCTCTTGGAAAGTTAATCTCTTTGATTCAATTGATCATTTTTGATATTGCAATCCTGTTGTTTTCATATCGATTCTCTGTATTTCTCTACATGATTAATCTGAAATCCAATATGGGTTTAAGAGGAATCATGGAGATTAGTGAGTAATCACCTTTTGAATTCATTGGTTAGAGAGATTAAGGGTGATTAGGTCAGAGCTATGATGTTTTAGTGTAGATCATTCTTAGTCCTTCCTAGTAGAGTATTCATAATGCATCTTCTGAGTTGGCCTCTCAAAAGTTGATCTTTAGGCATTTTTCACCCACAAGGTGTTTGATGAAATGTCTGAGACAACTCTTCTAAGCTTTTAGCATACTTTGCCAAAGACATTTGTTGTTAGAGGTGCTAATATAGCCATTAGACTTGTTAGTAATGATTGCTTTCATATTATTCAACCAAAGACATTTGATGTTTGAAATGTGTTAGTAAGTGAACATTCATCTAGACATAGAGCTTCTTTAGAACTGTGTCTAAGCTTAAGGTTGATAGTTTGATTGATCGTTTGCCATCCTTAGTTCGAAACTTGATCACCCAAGGTCTAATCCCTATGCCCATGAGTTCTCTTTTTCCTTAGCCAAGAAAGTTACTTCATTTATCGCTTTTATTATTCTGCATTCTCAGTGCTTTGAAATCCCTTAGAATTGCATTCTCAGTGCTTTGAAATCTCTTTGAATTGGTTCGACAATCTTTTATACTACATCATTTGTCTTAGGAGCCTGAAAACTCCTAACATCAAATTGATGAAATCCCTTAGAATTGGTTCGACAATCATTTATACTACAACATTTGTCTTAGAAGCCTTGAAAACTCCTAACATCAAATTGGCGCCGTTGCCAAATTCTAAGTAGATTTGAACATTAAGATTTAGTCATTTGTTTGAGACGTCATTTTTATTTTTTTCTTTTGTTACTGATTCTCCTTCTTCACCTCTCTTTAACT
>NC_027749.1:43028718-43030647 GCF_000695525.1 Brassica oleracea var. oleracea
TATTCCCTTTCTCTTTGGGGGATAAGGCACGTCAGTGGGAGAAGTCTCTACCCAGCGACTCTATCACCACCTGGGATGACTGCAAGAAAGCATTTTTGGAGAAGTTTTTCTCTACTTCAAGAACTGCTAAGCTGAGAAATGAGATTTGCAGCTTTCAACAAAAGAACTTGGAAGGATTCAGTGAAGCCTGAGAGAGAATCAAGGGCTACCAAGCTCAATGCCCACACCATGGTTTCTCTAAAGAAAGCTTGCTGAGCACATTCTACAGGGATGCTCTTCCTAAGTACAGAGCCAGATTGGATACAGCTAGCAATTGATTCTTCTTGGGAAGAACTGAGGAAGATGCAGAAGAACTGGTTGACAATATGGTAAAGAGTGATGCAGTCTACAGTGGAGACCACGACAGAGGCAGTAGAACAGATGACAAGCAGACGAGGAAGGAGTTAAAGGCTCTACAAGATAAGATAGACATACTCATTGCTGATAAATCCACCCAAGAGCAGCTGAACTTTGTTGGGAACCCAAATCAAGAGACACCACCTGTTGTCCATGAGGTTGAGGGTTTGGAAGGTCAAGAAGAGCTGTGTTTCATTAACAACAATGGTAGATGGTACAAAAAAGAGCCAAACTTTAAGTACAACAACTACCAACAGAAATCCTATTCCAACAACCAACAGAGTGGTTATCAGCCTAGGAACAACCAGCAAGGCAGCTATTACCCTCAGCAAAACCCTCCTCCTGGTTTCAACAACAAAGGACACCATTCTTGCCAACAACAAGCTAATCCTTCTACCTCTACTCCTCAAGAAAGTAGCACTGATGCCCTACTGAAACAAATCTTGGAGTCTCAGACTAGAAGTGAGAAGCATGTTGGTTATGAGTTAAAGAACCTTCACTCAAAGATTGATGGGAGCTACAATGATCTCACCAACAAGTTCAGAGCTTTGGAGAACCAGTTTGATGCCATGAACACTCACCAAAATAGCCAACAAGGTTTTTTACCTGGAAAATCTGAGCAAAACCCAAAGAGACCATGAAAGCTATCACCCTCAGGAGTGGTAAGGAGTTACCTCATAGAGCTCTCACCAAGGATGCTGAGAAACAAGGTGAGGGAGTGGTCATCAACATAGATGATGAAGTGGTGATTGTTGATGAGAAGATCAATGATGAGATTTTGGAGAAGATTGTGGAAGCCAAAGGTAAAGAAAAGGTTGGAGAAGAGAAGTAAACAGTGAAAGATGGTGAAGTTGTTGTTCCAGCAAGTGACAATTCTTTTGTTCCTCCTCCCTATGAATCCAAACTTCCATTTCCTGGTAGATTCAAGAGGCAACTGCTAGAGAAATACAAAGCTCTATTTGAGAAGCAGATGAGTGAAGTTCAAGTCACAATGCCCATTATTGATGCTTTCATGCTGATTCCTCAATATAGCAAGTTCCTAAAAGATGTTGTAGATGCAAAGAAGAAAGAGATGGAGGGCATGATGATTCTCACTCATGAGTGCACTGCCATATCCAGAGGCTTGTTGTTCCAAAGAAGCTTGAAGATCCAGGATGCTTCACATTACCATGTGCTATGGTATTCGATAGGTGTCTCTGCGATTTGGGAGCTAGTGTCAGCTTGATGCCCCTATCTGTTGCTAAGAAGCTCGGTTTCACTCAGTCCAAGAAGTGTAGACTTTCTCTGGTATTGGCTGATCGTTTAGTGAAGTACCCTGTGGGTATCTTGGAGGACCTCCCCGTGATGGTTGGAAACTATGATATCCCTACAGACTTTGTGGTGCTTGATATGGGTGAGGAAGCTCAAGATCCCTTAATCTTTGGAAGGCCTTTCTTAGCTACAGCAGGAGCTATTGTTAATGTGAAAGAGGGCAAGATTGATCTCCACTTGGGTAAAGGGCACATTCTCCACTTTCTCCACTTTGACATCAAG
>NC_027749.1:43030804-43031552 GCF_000695525.1 Brassica oleracea var. oleracea
GAGAACCTGGAGAGTACTGCCTATGGGATGATGCTGGATTCACACAAAGGGTTTGTTAGTAAGGATCAGTATGAGGAGCTGCCACAAGTGGTTCATCAAAAAGTCTCAGTCACTCAACAAGAGGATACCCAGCAAGATGACTGGAGCGAGCTTAAGGCGCCTAAAGTGGAGTTTAAACCTCTCCCCATGGTGTAAGGTATGCATTCCTTGGTCCTAATGAAACTTATCCTGTCATTGTGAGTAGTGAACTTACTGAAACTGAGCTATCTGAACTTTTGAAAACACTTAAAAGATTTAGAAAAGCAATAGGTTACTCACTTGATGACATCAAAGGAATATCACCCTCTTTGTGCATGCATAGGATACATCTTGAGGATGAATCAATGACTTCTATCGAGCATCAAAGAAGGTTAAATCCTAACCTGAAGGATGTTGTAAAGAAAGAGATTCTTAAACTCTTAGATGCTTGTGTTATTTACCCTATTTCAGATTCTAAATGGGTATCTCCTGTGCATGTTGTACCAAAGAAATGTGGTATCACTGTAATTAGAAATGACAAGGATGAATTGATACCAACAAGAACCATCACAGGTTATAGAATGTGCATTGATTACCGAAAACTAAACTCTGCATGTAGAAAGGATCATTTCTCATTACCATTTATTGATCAGATGCTTGAGAGACTTGCAAATCACCCATTTTATTGCTTTCTTGATGGATATTCAGGGTTCTTCCAAATCCCCATACA
>NC_027749.1:43031658-43032286 GCF_000695525.1 Brassica oleracea var. oleracea
GAGGTGTTTATGGATGATTTCTCTGTCTACGGATCTTCGTTTTCTGCTTGTTTGTCAAATTTGTGCAGGGTCCTACAGAGATGTGAAGACATCAACCTTGTGCTGAATTGGGAAAAGTGTCACTTCATGGTTAAAGAAGAGATTGTGCTGGGACACAAGACTTCAGAGAAGGGGATTGAGGTGGATAAGACTAAGATCGATGGTATGGTTGGTTTGCCCCCACCAAAGACAGTGAAAGACATCAGAAGTTTTCTTGGTCATGTTGGGTTCTACAGAAGATTCATCAAGGACTTCTCCATGATCACTAGACCATTGACCAGGCTGCTGTGCAAAGAAGCCACTTTCAGCTTTGATGTGGAATTTCGAGAAGCCTTCAAGAAGCTGAAAGGTGAACTCATCAGTTCTCCAATTGTCCAGCCACCTGATTGGTATCTCCCCTTTGAGATCATGTGTGATGCTAGTGACTATATTGTGGGAGCTGTTTTGGGGCAGAAGAAAGATGGCAAGACCCATGTGATTTACTAAGCGAGCCAAACCCTGAATGATGCTTAGATGAGGTATGCCACAACAGAGAAAGAGATGCTAGCCATTGTCTTTGCCTTTGAGAAGTTCAGAAGCTACTTGGTGG
>NC_027749.1:43032433-43032856 GCF_000695525.1 Brassica oleracea var. oleracea
AGTTGAGAATGGTGTAGCTGATCACTTGTCCAGGCTGAGAGTGGAGTGGCACTCCTATTGACGAAGAACTTCCAGAGGAGCAGATCATGGCTATTGGAGCAGTGATGGCAGTTTGTGAGACTGGTAGAAAGCTTGAAGAAGTCAAGGCAACAAAAGAGAAAAAACCTTGGTATGCTGATTTGGTGAACTACTTAGCCACAGGAAAAGAACCT
Source organism: Brassica oleracea var. oleracea (assembly GCF_000695525.1). Taxonomy (NCBI): domain Eukaryota; kingdom Viridiplantae; phylum Streptophyta; class Magnoliopsida; order Brassicales; family Brassicaceae; genus Brassica; species Brassica oleracea. The sequence goes on from NC_027749.1 coordinate 43,032,646, forward strand.
TTGAATCTTGTGGGCTATGCCAAGAAGAAGTTCTACAAGGATGTGAAGAGGTACTACTGGGATGATCCCTACCTCTACATTCTCTGCAATGATCAACTTTATAGGAGAGTGGTTGCTAATAAGTAGATTGATGGGATCCTTACACAATGTCATGGATCATCCTATGGAGGCCACTTTGCTACCTTCAAGACTGTTGCAAAGGTGCTACAAG
>NC_027749.1:43033729-43036018 GCF_000695525.1 Brassica oleracea var. oleracea
TATATCCTTGTACATATTGCATTAGTATTTTCATTTTCATCATATTTCTAAAAAAAAAAAAAGAAAAAAAAAGAATTGAAGTTGTGTGCAGGTGCTTGATCGATCCGGTTTGAGCAAAGAATCAGGCGTGGGAGCGAGGGTGAAAGTTCGCTCCAGCTGGGAGCGACGTCACCACAGCAAGTGTAACAAGTCGCTTGGCTTTACGGCGTTTTGGGGCTCGAAAAATACTCTCGGAGCAACCTCCTAGAGCGACGACACGAAGTCGCTCCAGCTCCAGAGCGAGGTCACCACAGTGACACCGCGAGGTTGTTCGGGTTTGTGTCGATCTGAGACACGAAAAACAAGCCGGGAGCGACGTCCCACAGCGACTACCTCAGGTCGCTCCACGACCGGTTCAAGTAAGTGATTTTCGATCTAATCCCAGTTCAGTTTAATTGGACTGGTCCCTTCCCACCTAAACCAAACCGGACGACCCTAAACCTAGCCCACAACCCTCGATTTTCATCTTTCTCACTCTCCCTCCCCTCACAAACACTCATATTCTCTCAAAACTCGCCCACACCAAAAAAATCCCATAACTCTCTCAATTCTCAACCAAATCACCTAGTTCTTGTTTCTAAATCCAAGCTTTCGCCCCTGTAGTCTATTCCCCATCACCCATTCACCATTTCCTTTCATCCAAAGCAAGGTATTGAGTTTTTAAATTCAATTTCGTAGGTTCATGAACCCTAGAATTTGGAAGTCGAAATTTGGTCACTTTCTTGCTTGATTGTGGTGAAATAGACTAGGGAAAGCTTATCTATCAAGTTGGGTTGTTAAATTAGTGGTGAAATTGAGTTTAATTTGAACTTTGACAAAATTAGGGTTCATGGATTTGGGGCTTTTCGAAATTGACCTTAATTGAGTGTGTTGGTGGGTGAACTTGGTGTGTTAAGGTGTTTAAAAGTTTGATTAAAGAATTTTCTCATTCTAGAACCACTTTGATTATTGAATTTTACTTAACTTGTAATTTTCATATTTTGATAAGATTGAGAAGTGTGATTCTTTGCTCTTAGCTTGGCTTCTTAGTGCTAAATGTGTGAAATAGTTGCATTGGGTTAACTTGAGCTTAAATTGCTAGTTCATTTGTTGAGTTTACTCTTGCAATTTTCATTTACAAAGTCTTAATCTTCTCTGCTTTCATCTACTTATCCCTTTTCAAGTTTTGAATTTTTCAGGTACCAATGGTTAAGAAAACAAAGGGAAAGCTGGATGCTGAGAAGCAAGAAGCTGAAAGAAAAGAGTCTGCACTAAGAGCGAAAGCCTTAGCCTCCAAACCAGCAGGCTCTGGGACACATAGGACTTCTCGACAGCAAACCTTGTCTGCAAAGAAATCAAAAGAGTAAGAGAAGAGGACAGGGAAAAGTGTAGCAGTTCCCACTAATAAGGAGAGTGATGATGAAAGTGAGGATGAGAAAGCTCCTACAAAGAAAGCCAAGATGTCAAAAGGGAAGGCGGTTGCTGTTGATAGGGACAGGGAGAAAACTCCATCAATGGAAGAGCTGTATGATCACTTGCTGAATGGGGTCACTTGGACTCCAACAAGGTTCGCCGACCTTGATTTGCTGAAGGAGTTGGGTCTTGATTCTGATATTGAGGCGATGCTGGAACATTTGAAGATGCCAAAACTCCTCACCATGGCTTACCCTGTCTACAAGGATGTCTCATGTCAGTTCTTGTCTTCCCTTGAGGTCACTTACCATAACACTCCGCATGTGAGGCAAGGATGGGGCAAGATCAAGTTCAAGGTCAATGGGAGAGACTACAACATGAACTTCAAGGACATTGGGAGAGTCATGGAGTTCCAGGACTTGGAAGACTATTCTCTTTCAAGACTTGGAAGACTCCTCTCTTCCCAAATGCGAAAATCTCCCCACAGAGCTTTGGAAATTGATCACCAAAAAAAGGCATTCTACCGGGTCTGACAAGAACTCACATATCTGGCATCCGTCTGTGCGCTACCTCCATGGGATGCTCGTCCATGCATTCTATCCACGGAAGGAAGCAGGTAATGTCACCGAGGAAGATATGCGACTGCTCTGCCCGGCTATCCGACCCTACGCCGCCCCTGGAGTGTTGCCTCTTCCAAGCACCGACATCTATGCTACCTTTGGGACGGTCAGTTTCTTCGTGAGTCGTCTTGAGCACTACATAGACTTGGCCTAGTATACCTCTGATTCGCGCCCGAAGGTTGGAATTGGCGGGTTGATCACACCACTGCTTCAATTTATGAATGTTCCCTTGGGAAAA
>NC_027749.1:43036078-43038263 GCF_000695525.1 Brassica oleracea var. oleracea
CCACTTATTTCAGCGGGATGTATGGGAAGAACTACGTCTACTACTACTACTTGAAAGGCAAGCCTGTTGAAGTGGTTCTTCCAAACAAGAACCTGACGAGCTTAGAGAGACCTGGAGCTATCAGCTTCAACATTTCCCAGGAAGACTTTCTTGGAGAGCACAGGTCTCTCGGTCCCATTGCTGCACCAATGAAAAGGAGTGCTCCGACGAGACATGAAGAACCTGCTGTGGAAGCATCTGAACCCGTCTATGGACCTCCGCGCTACTACTTCAAGCCATATGCTGGAGTTCTTCCTCCTGGTGCGCTTCGTGACGCTCATGAGCATATTGGTCGACTTCATAGATGGAACAAAGCACAAGACAGGACGATAGAAAAGCTGAAAGACAAGTGCAAGGCGCTTAGCAAGACTGTGAAGAAGCAAGCAAATACTTCAGCCAAGTTCATGAAGAAAGTATTGACCAGGGGAGGAATAGTTGGATGTAGCTCAGCAGACTTCGCCTTCGCGAACACATCAGTCCCCCAGCCTCCACCTTAGCCTGCGGATCTTGGTTTCCCCCTCACTGCTAGACAGCTCCAGCGTAAGTAGAGGAACCCACCCATTGAACCCTCCACCTCAGGAAACAAATCCCCATCCCTAGCCTCTTCTGATAGTGAGGTCGAGATTGACAAGGTTTAGAACCAGCCATGGTTTGGAGGCTACAGCTCAGCACCAGGTGGTTACTGAAATCCTCTTTTCTGAAATCTTGTGTCCCAGCACAATCCCTTCCTTAACCATGAAGTGACACTTCTCCCAATTCAGCACAAGGTTGGTGTCTTCACATCTCTGTAGGACCCTGCACAAATTTGACAAACAAGCAGAAAACGAAGATCCGTAGACAGAGAAATCATCCATAAACACCTCCACAACATCCTCAATTAGATCAGAGAAGATTGACATCATGCACCTTTGAAAGGTGGCTGGAGCATTACATAGACCAAACGACATTCTTCGATATGCGACGATACCATAAGGACATGTGAATGTCGTTTTCTCTTGATCATTGGGATGTATGGGGATTTGGAAGAACCCTGGGGGGTGAGTGTTGTGATTATGATTTGGGAGAATGAAAAGTTTGAAGGAAAAGAATAGACTCTTTGTGTTTAAGTGAATAGTCTTATTGGGATAAGTAGATAAACATCTAGCTCAAGCTTATGAAAAGTCTTGGCCCAAAAAAAAAAATAAAAAAATTCTCCCTTGTAGATTTCAAAGAGAAAGATTTTTATGTGAAAAATATTCTTAGAATCTTTTGGTGAGAGATGTGAGTTGAATTTGACATTGGGAAATGATTGTGTAACTTGTATGTTTGGGAAAAGGGTAGAACAATGGAGATTGAACATTGTATGCATGAGTTGATCTCTTTCTTAGATATATTATGTGCAATATCAAGGCTACTTGTCTTGAGAGTAAACCACCTTAAAGATCATGTATCTTGAACCTCTTGACTCACTTTAATAAAAAGCCTTCCCTTGCCCAACCAAATGATTTGGACCAATTGACCATTTGCAAGAATTCACCTGATGTTTTATGCTTAATGAATGTGAGAGTTGGTTGATTTGAATGTGTGGATGCTTGATGATGATTGTAAGGGCAAAAGGAGTTGAGATAGGCCTAGAGAAGCTAGAGTATAATAAGAGAGTGTGCTCATGTTGGATTTAGATGTTGAATTGAGTGCTAGATATGTTTCTTTTGGCTATGAGCTCCCACCTTCAAACCTCTCTCCCTATGAGTTCTAGAAAGTTCACTTGTGGACAAGTAAAAGAACAAGTTTGGGGGAGTTGATATCTTGCATATTTCCATTATCTTTTCCATTCATCCATGTGCATTTTGATCATATAGACTAAGATTTAGCCATGTTTAGGTTGCATTTTGCATACATGAGTCCTTATCAGGTATTGGAGTACCACATGGAGTTCTTGGAGACATTTGGGTGCATTTGGAGCTCAAAAGAGGTGATAAAGTTGATCATTGGACAAGCAGTACATGGGAGCGACCATACCGGAGCGACGCCATGAACTCGCTGTGCCCTACCTCTCAGAGCGACCTCACGAGGTCGCTCGCCATTTCATCGTTTTGGAGTGCAAAAATAGACCCGGAGCGACGTCTCGCAGCGACGACCTGAGGTCGCTCCCAACACCCAGAGCGAC
>NC_027749.1:43038359-43049092 GCF_000695525.1 Brassica oleracea var. oleracea
ACTCTTCTAAGCTTTTAGCATACTTTGCCAAAGACATTTGTTGTTAGAGGTGCTAAGATAGCCATTAGACTTGTTAGTAATGATTGCTTTCATATTATTCAACCAAAGACATTTGATGTTTGAAATGTGTTAGTAAATGAATATTCATCTAGACATAGAGCTTGTTTAGAACTGTGTCTAAGCTTAAGGTTGATAGTTTGATTGATCGTTTGTCATCTTTAGTTCGAAACTTGATCACCCAAGGTATAATCCCTATGCCCATGAGTTCTATTTTCCCTTAGTCAAGAAAGTTACTTCATTTATCGCTTTTATTATTCTGCAACTGCATTAGCATTAATCATTAGTTTAGAAATCTTCTAAATCATCGGTTGCACTTAAATTAAGTGAGTACTTGCATTCTTAGTGCTTTGAAATCCCTTAGAATTGATTCGATAATCTTTTATACTACATCATTTGTCTTAAGAGCTTTGAAAACTCCTAACATCAAAGAATCATATTGATATGAAATGTACAATAACTATTTTTTCTAATTAGATTAAACAGATAATTTTTTTTGTATTTATGTTAATTTTAAGTTTTAGATATGAAATATATTATTTTTTTTTAATACCTATATTATTCTGTAGCGACCCCAACTATGTTTGATGTATAAAATATATATTTTAATTTATTATAGATATTTCCTTTTTATTTATGTTATTTTATGAAAATATAAAGATAAATAAAAATATTTTATATTTTTGTATATTTCCTTTTTATTATTTATGTGACTTTTGTAGAAATAATTAAAAGAAAAGGGAAACTAAAATGGAATACCCAATTAGAAATTTAATAAGGAAAATAAATTATAATTTATTTTTTTAATAATGGCAATTATGTATAATTTATAATCCATTAATGTTAACTTTGTAATTTATAATTTTAATAATTAACGTGAGCGCAACAAGACTTTTCAAATAATATTATAGAGATATAGATTATAAATATATTTTTTTATATTAATATTTAAAAAATAACATGACTTATCTAGAGATGAAATCTGTCTTACAATTTGATTCATTTTTCCAATACTTTACCAATTAAAATATAGTATTTAGTTTCGTTCCGTTTAGCATATCAAAACTAACATTCATTCAGTCTGATTTTGGTTAGGTTTTGGAATATTATTTTTTATCTTGATCGATCGAGAATCTATGGTCCATTTCAAGTTCAACTATCAACATTCTAAAAAAAGTTGTCGGTAGAATGAATGGTCGAAATAAAAGCCGTGTGATGTTTGATCATTCTACTACCAACGCGCTTTGACAAAAACAGGAACGAAAAGTAGGAGGGGCGTTTACGAAAATTTACTTGGTTGTGTTGAGAATAGTCGACGGGCAAAAGGTGATGGCATAGTTAGATTTATTGCTTGCGCATGTGAAGGTGCTGCTAGCATCATCGTACGTGTAGCTATAGGCGCGTGGGCACACACTCTTGAAGTTCTGAGAATACAGTGACGGTTTGCACTTGTCCGGTGTAGAATAATTACCAGTACAGCAATACTCCGGCAACTTCAGCTTCTGACAGGCGTTCATGCATGCGATCATGCTGGTGTTAGCTGTCACCCTCAGCTCGAATGGACACGTCACGTTCATATCGACAACGCACCCGGTGCTGCTGCACGTCTTATCGCCCTGTGGGACAACTAGGATGGGAAGGTTGTAACCGTCGACGACTGATACGTCGTAGTAGTCTTTACCGCTAATGTCGAGGGCAAACTCGGCTAAAGTTGCCGGAAGAAGAGATACGCCGGCTCCGCCGCAGTCAACTTTTCCAGTACCACAGTCTCCGGTGGCGCAGGAGAAACTTCCAGTTGAGTTGGTGGAGCAGAATGTCCTACCCCAGAAACGACCTGTCCACGAGAACGGCGCGTTGATAACACGCGCCTCTCCTTTCCTCAGCATGAAGCCGGTGGTGGAGAGGGAAATGCCCCCAGGACCATTTGAGGCTGCTGGCCAGACAGTGTAATCGCATTTGTTCTCTATGGTAAAGTTTCTCGAGGTTATTCCTGGCGATTTTAGGAACAAAACAATTAAAACTAATATAATATTAAAACCAGAAAGTCTTCTTTTTTAAGAAGAAATTAAGCCGACGGTAACGCATAAATCCAGAAACACTTCTCCGGGAAAATGGAGTACCTGAGACAAACAAATATGAAACGACAAGGAATATCACTAGCAACTCATTGGCCATTGACTGGGGGAGAAAGAATGTAAGCGAAAACTACTTTTTGAAGAAGGGGAAAATGAGCAGAAATAGAAACTAGTTTTGCAAAGAAGTAAACTTGAAACTTCCTTCAACTTATCGCGTTGATACTATATATTTTGGTTCTTTATAGACCATCCAAAAAGTATCGCTTCTTTTGTTATTTTTAGGGCGTCCAAGCCATCAAACATATTTGGAATAATACCTTTTTTTTTGAACAACGGTTATCATATTAAAAACGGAAAAGAGTTGGACCCGTAGGCAGGTTTTAAACAGAGGGAATTAGACAGCAGTGGGCCTGAAGGGCCTGTTTAGCTAAGAAATCAGTTTCCCTGTTCTGAGAACGAGGGATGAACTGGAAACAGATAGAGACGAAGAGAGAAGAGAGGCGATCGATGTCTTGGAGAACGCCGTAAACCTCTTTGATCTGACTCTTGTTGACGATAGCTCTGATGAGCATTTGGCAATCCGAGAAGACTGTTGTGGATTGTACTCCCGCTTTGATCAATTCCTCAATGCCATTCCGGAGAGCGAACGATTCAGCCATAAGGGGAGAGTTGACGTTGTCGAAGATCTGTGAACCTGATCGGGCATGGTGCGGGAGGAGTTTGTTAAGAATCCATGCGGTTCCCGCTCGCTTAGCTGTGGAGTCCCATGCGGCGTCGACGAAACATGGGTTCTCAGTATCTAGACTAATCAACCTGACTGGAGCAGCTCTTTGCGGTATGTTTGGGTTAGTCTTTGATATCATTACCGCCTGTGCCTGATCCCATTCCAGTGCTGCTGCTAGGCCTCTTATGGCGATCTCGATGGGAGGGTTGGTTTTGTCTTCGAAGATGAGCTTGTTTCTGGCCGTCCAGAGGGACCAGCAGACCCATGGAAGGAGGGGGGATCGGACCCCTATGGGGGGGAGGCAGAGAGCTTGGCGGAATTTGACTATTGCAGATTTGAAGTCCATATCCTCAGCTATGTGAACTGGCGTTTTGAAAGGGACATGGTTCCAGACTTCTTTGGCAAAGGGGCAGAGGAAGAATGTATGCATTGCAGTTTCAACTTCTTTACACCGAGGGCATAGGGCTGCAGCGTTTAATCCTCTCTTCTGTAGTTCTACCCCTAAAGGTAAAGCTCCTTGAATAGTCGACCACAAGAAAAGCTTGAGCTTTGGAGATGTTTTTGTTGACCAAATGTCCTTTAACCAATTAAACTCTGCCTCAGGTTGAGAGATGGGAGCACTAGGGCAATGACTAGCCTGTGCTGTTGCATTGTACCCTGATCTTGCTGAGTAGATTCCCGTGGTGAGAGGGGTCCAGACATAGGCATCCTCAGCTCCTTTCCTACTTGGTCTTAGGCCTTGGATTTGCGTACATATTTGGAATAATACATAAGTAAATGTAAATGTAACATCCTGTTTTCTAATATATTTATTAAAATTGAAGTAAAAAACAATAATTGCCTATTTAAGTGAGTTCATACTAATTTTCATTCCATTTTTAATTAATTCTAATAACTTCATTTATTGTGTTTTCTAGATAATGCGATATCATTTATTACATAAATACAAAACATAACTTACCTATTTTAAACTGTTTTATTATTATTTTTACATTCTCTTTCTTACTTTTTTTAACTATTTCATTATTTATCTTTACTATAATATTTCAACATCATTTATTTACATATTAACCATAATAATTCGACATGTTTAAATGAAATTGCTCTGTTTGTGACAATAATTCAAAATAGTTAACAAAAAAAGTTTATTTGTTTACAAAATCAGTTAGGCAAAGACATCCAAAAATTCGTTCAGGTACAAGTTGTTTCTTTTGGGTATCGTTTTTTGGGTTTTGAAATTAGGCTCAATTCGGGTATTATAAAAAATTTGGTGGGTTTTGAATCGATTCCTCCCAACTCTGGATGGATTCATCAAAAGTAACCATATTAACCAATTAGGTTCGGATATTTTAAATCCAAAATAAAAATATCTAAAAATAACCAAAAATAATCATATTATCTGATTTGGTTCGAATTTGATTCTGATGTATAGAAATTTAAAAATATTCAAATACTAATTATGAAAAAATATTAATTTATAAAACTGTAAAAGTTAATACTCGCACGTGCGTGCGGGCCAATCTCTAGTATATAATTATAAGTATATACTTTTGTATGTGCCTATGTGGATGAACTTATTAGAATTGATTTACAAATAAAAATAGTCTTATCTTTCAATATAAAAAATATTATAAATTATTAAGAGTAATAATTAATTATAGTTTTGTAAAATATTTTTAAAATTAAAATTTTTAAAATTAAATAAACATATATTTATTTGATATAATAAAATATTAAGTTTAATGTAAATTAAAAATGGAAGATTTATTCAAAATATTCCATTTCTAAATGATCCAATGTACTTATCGAATGTTTAAACGGACAATCATATTAAAGCTTAAAATTAAATTGATTTACACATGTTTGGGGTTTAAATGGAGGTGGGTCTAAATGGAAATGAAGCAGTTCTACCCTTTTAATATATTTAACTAGGTAAGTGATCCGCACCGTACACGGAGTGGAATAGTTGATTAGATTATTTATTTTACTTTGTAGTAGGGGATTTTTCATATACTGTTTTTAAGGGATGACCTTTCACATATCTGTTCGGATGCAGTTGATCTATTCAGATTTCGAATTTTAAGAGTTAATAATTTAAATCCGATTTGGCTATTTACAAATTTTCTTGTAGATTTGGTTCAAATCATACGGGTTCAGTTCGGGTTGGAGTTCCGGTACCCATTTATATTATGTATTTTTTTTAACAAAAATCTAAATAAACTTAAGTCCTCAAAATCAGAAAATAAAATAATATAAAACATAAAATTTGAATAATGTAAGACTAAATACTTAAATTTACATTAAATTAGTTCAGTTTAAATATTTGGATGGAGAACAAATAGATATTTTCAGTATTTTGAACATTTTTGTTATTATAGATATTTACTTGTGATTATTTTAGTATATTTTTATATTTCCATATTTTTGAATATCTAATAGAATTAAAATTTGAAATAACTAATATATTTAAGTATATAATTGTGATTTGAATATTTTTGGTATCCAAAATCGGATTCGGGTCTTGTTATCTGAATATTAAAATTTTAGATCTATTTGAGTACTTAATTTGTTTTAGTTTGTGTTTAGTATTACTTTCAAATCAAGTTATGTTCGGTTCTTTGGATCTAGATATTTTACCCATGCCTAGTTTTTCTACTAATATAAAGCAAAATAAAATAAATGTAAACCAAATATTTTGGACTTATTTTACATACAATTATTGGATCATTCCATAAGAATAACAATCAAAAAATTTGGACGGCATGTCAATATTGTTGGGCATATTGAAAAATTGACTTAGTGTACAACCAATAACGTGTACCTTATAATTTTTTTGGCAAATATAATAAAAACACGATACAATCGAGTGAAACGGAGTTACTGTTGCGTCAAAAATAATGTGATCTCTTCTATCGGTACCTGAATTATGTTTTTCAATCGATTTCAATTTTTTCTTTCTTTTTAAATCTTTTCTATCTTCTGATTTTTTTTCTACCAATGATTATGTTTTAAATTTTTGGTCCGATATGAAAATTTTGTAAAGAAAAGCAATACTTGATTAAACTGAAGATCTGGCTTTGTGTATGGTGTTTTTCACCTTAGTTTTCTTAATTTATAACCAATCACAATTATTTGTTGCATTCGTGTACAAAAGCCTGAACCATGGCTAATTTCGGCAAGGTACGAAACTTTCAGTTTCTAAAAAAAAATTCGTTCAAGCATTTTAGTTGATGTGAATCTTAATAATTTTGTAATTTTTTTTATTTCAGCAATGATATTATTTATGTTGATTGGAGAGAACTTCACTTCACTAATACAAAGATTAAAAATGCAGGAATCAAAAAATGAGCTAATTAAAAAAATTAGTGCGTGTACACATTTAATTTTATGCACCGGAGTTAAGAAAATTAGTGTGTAAACACATTAAATTATAAATAATTATGAGGTTATCATGTCAGCATTTTAATTTTAAATAATTGTGAATCTGTCGAATGTCAAATAGTATGTGAACATATTTATTACAAATGTTTCTATTTTAATATATAGTGGGTAAAACTTTAAAAGTGCATGTGAAAACCTAGTACTCTCTCTCTTTCATACAAATGTCATTCTAACATTTTTTTTTGTTACACAAAAATATCACTTTAGAATTCCAATATAAATTATATTTACATTCAGCTTGAAATTAATTGTAAATTGTATTGATTTTATAAATATTTTATTTATCTCAAATACTATTGGTCAAATAAGTGTAATTAATTACAACTTAAATAAATTTCAATTACTTTCTTAATATGTGTGAAAAATGTCAAAGTGACACTTATTAAAATGAATGGAGTATTATATTAAATTAGAAGTATAATATGAATTAAATATGACAAAAGTATATTGAATTAGTAGATTAACCTATTTTATTTTGAAATATATTGTTTTTAGTAAATAAATAAAATATCATTAACCGTTAAAACGAGTTAAATTCGTAAAATATGTAGTTATATATTCTTATATTTTTATATCATCATTTTAGATGATATATTGTTTTGAGTTTCAAAAAAAAGGAAAGATAAGATATAGTTGTAGATATAAAAACCCTAAACAATAGGATTATGGAATTACATAACACTAAAATATAAATTATATATTTTAAATATATAATATAATATACTATACATTTATAAATTGAATTGCGTGTCAAACTCTAGTAAAATTGTGTTTTCCGGTTTTGGCGGGAAAATTGTGTTTTTCTGGTTTTGGCGGGAAAATGTGTTTTCCGGTTTTGGCCGGAAAATTCTGTTTTTCGGTTTTGGCGGGAAAATTGTGTTTTCCGGTTTTGGTGGGGAAATTGTGTTTTCCGGTTTCGCGAATAAGATATAGTTGTAGATATAAAAACCCTAAACAATAGGATTATGGAATTACATAACACTAAAATATAAATTATATATTTTAAATATATAATATAATATACTATACATTTATAAATTGAATTGCGTGTCAAACTCTAGTAAAATTGTGTTTTCCGGTTTTGGCGGGAAAATTGTGTTTTTCTGGTTTTGGCGGGAAAATGCATTTTTCCGGTTTTGACGAGAAAATGCTTTTTGTGGTTTTGGCGGGAAAAATCTATTTTCCGGTTTTGGCGGAAAATGTATTTTTCCGGGTTTTGCGGGAAAATTCTGTTTTCCGGTTTTGGCGGGAAAATTGTGTTTTCCGGTTTTGGCGGGAAAATTGTATTTTTCTGGTTTTGGCGGGAAAATGCGTTTTTCGGGTTTTGGTGGAAAAAATCAGTTTTCCGGTTTTGGCGAGAAAATTCTGTTTTCCGGTTTTGGTGGGAAAATTGTGTTTTCGGGATTTGGCGGGAAAATTTTCTGTTTTAGCGATAAAATGCGTTTTCCCGGTTTTGGCGGGAAAATGCTTTTTGCGATTTTGGCCGGAAAATGCTTTTTGGAGTTTTGGCGGGAATATGCATTTTTTGGGTTTTGGCTGGAAAAATGTGTTTTTTGGGGTTTGGCGGGAAAATTCATTTTTCGGTTTTGACGGGAAATGCGTTTTTCGGTTTTGGTCGAAAAGTGCGATTTTACCGGTTTGACCGAAAAATGTGTTTTTATGGAAATGTGCGTTTTACATTTTTTTTTGCGGAAAAACGCATCTTGCGGTTTTAGCAGGAATGTGTGTTTTTCAGTTTTTGCGAGAAAATGTATTTTTTTGTTATAGCGAAAAATGTATATGCAAGAAAATAGAATTTACGGTTTGAAAATAATATTTTGATTTTAAAAATTTATTTTTGTCATTAATCATTTTGGACTGAAGTAGATGCATCTGCATCCAGATGCACCATCAAGACTCACCTTCATTTGGGTGACAATTTGAGATGAGTTTTTTTAAATTCAGCTGGGTGATCCATCTGGATGTAGCATTATAATGCACAAAACGAACATCGATTTGCATCTTCACCCAGATGGATCACCTGGGTGAGCAAACGAACATGGCTTAAACCTTAAAAGAAAGCACAACCTGAGAAATATCAAACGATTAATCTACCGGCTTCTTGTAGGTCGGCATTCAATTCCTTGAATGATCAAACCGCACTTCCAATAAGGAGACTTAATCTCAATAACACTCAACTCAACTTCATAACAACCTTTCTCATTGAAGAATTCTCCAAGCTCTGCTTCCATCCACCCATCTTCCCTCTTCTTTGGTTTCATCACATCTCTCATTTCTCCCCTTACTTTTCTAGCATCCTAATCCATATACCCATCAAAGTAGATGAGTTGTTTAGGAATCTCTTGTCCAACCAATCCAAGTCCCACTTCTACTGGCAAATCCGCCTAGCCAGGACATTTATTCACCGTCTTGAACACAATGTAAGCCGAGTAACGAGTTCCAAGGGATAGGAGACGAGTATTCATTTTGCCACGAATCTCAAACCACCATACACTGAGAAGCTCTGCTACCTTTTCAAACCTGCGTATAACGATTTTTTTTTGTTTTACAACTAAATAAATGAAAATGTCTAAAGGATGATAGGCTCGATCGAGTCTTGTTGGGAGAAGTATGCTTTCTAAGGAAGAGTTAAATTAACATACTTCTTTGGAAATATATACTGGTATTCGAGTCCATAACTTCTTAATCATTCAAAAAGAAAATGAATGCAAAGATAAAACTGGAATAAAAAGGAGTTACCTGGATTCAGGATTCGAAATCCATTGCCAATGTTGAGGACTATTTCCCCATGTGATCGCTAATTATTTCGCAGATAGCATTATACACTTCTTCCCACTCGATTTATCTAACCAAAAGCTCTTTGATTTTCAAAAAAAAAAAAAAAAAAAAACTCAAACAATCCGAAAAAATCAATAGAAACACATTATTGTTCCCATAATTATCAAACAGAAATCAATGATTATGTAAACGGATATGATCAAATATGACCATGTGTCAGGACAGATCATAATTCATAAATGTATACATTATATACCTTTTTGCCATCTTCGATTAAAAAATGATCGCAAAGAGCGAAATAGAGCTCCTTCGTTGAGAAAGCTCGCGGTTGTGGGATCATAGATGCATACCATAGCGGTAGAGACTTCTCCCATACGCTATCCGACTGGACAGCGGATCCAAAGGTTTTTAAAACGGATGAAACAACACACGCATCCCGAGGACTTGTAAAAGAAATTATGTTAGAGATACATTCCACTGGCAAGTCATCAAAAGGAGATGGCCCGGTCACAATATCCCCTCTGCCTTCAACTCTATATTCAACGCTGTTTTGTTGCCCCATACCCTGCGTTTGTATCAATCGTGTCTGCGTCCTAATAATGCTTGAGAGAGCCAGACTCTTGGTAATGCACTTATGACTCGTCTAAAGTCGGCTATACCGTTAAAGAAATAAAAAACGACTTCTCTAAAGTCATCCCCACACATTTACCAAACTACCCTTTGCTTGTGGCAAAAGAAAATACAAAGAGGAAGAATGTATGTGTATCTAACGTGGAGGGGATTGCATATTACATGGATTATTAAAAAGTATAAGACAACTTGTTTGCAAACACATCTGCATCTGTATAATAGATTAAAAGCATGTTCTAAGTTTACATTTACATAATAGATGAAAAACACACAAATTCACTTTATTGTTATAAATCATATTGTGGATGTCCATAACCGGTCCGGTTCATAACTGGCCCAATGTTAGAGAGACGGAGACTCGGCCGTGAGGAGAGAGAGAGAATCGGCATATTGTCTTTTCCTTATTAGATTATGATTTGTACTCTTTCCATATTTGTATTTCCTTTCTTTAGTCTTTCTATTATTCTATGACGGTGTAATTCTCTATATATAAAAGGATCCTTATTTTTATGAATAATATAGAAACATAGATTACATTCTCTAGTTTCACAACACGTTATCAGCACGATTACTCTAAACCCTAAGCTAAGCAAACCCTAGCCGGCGAATCCATAACCCCCTCGACGATAAACCCTAGCCGTTGAGAACTCCCGATCACAAACCCTAAACCTAATACTCATCATGTTCCCGTTCGTGACACGATCCCAGCTCACGACCTCAGACCATCTCAGCTCGATCCCGAGACACGATCCCAGCCAGCTCGTGATAGACGACTCGATACCGCTCGCGATAACAGCTTGTTTCCGTTCGTGATCAGACGATCTCAGCTTCAGCTTGCATTCCCGATACCAGCAAGGACAGCTTGCGATACGTTCCAGCTCTAGATGACCTCAGCTCGTTCGCGTATCAATCTCAACGTTCAGCTCGCGATCCTCATCTCATTGGTGGTCCATTCAGCCCTACTTGAGGTTAAGGTAATCCTTAAACCCTAATCGAAACCCTAGGGTAATAGATCAAAACCCCAATGA
>NC_027749.1:43049156-43049798 GCF_000695525.1 Brassica oleracea var. oleracea
ATGCTATGCATGAAATCGATTAAAACCCTAAAGCTAATGCATAATCGTTTCTCCAAACCCTAATTAATCTTTGAGATCGAAATTGATTGTTTGAATGATTGTATGTTTGGATATAGTATGCTAGCCTTGATTAATTAAAACCGTATTGAATTTGATCACATAGAAATCGATTGCTAGGATTGATAATCTCATTCTTGAATTTGATTTTTTGAATTGATAAAACCGATTGAATGATTTTCAAATTGAAGTCGTATTGATTGTTTGATCAAAACCCTAATGTCTTGAAATTAAAATTGAATACTATCTTGTTTGATTGATTAAAACCGAATGCTTGAATTGAAATAGAAATCGCTAGCTAGGTTAAATGATTTATGCATTCTCGTCTTGATAATGATCCATTGATAGTTTTTATACATTCTCGAATGAACCCTAATTGATGCATTGGTCGACTGTTTGATTGCAATTACACATTAAACTCTTAGAAAACTGTTTGCTAAGATTGAAAACGAATGACCATTGTATTGATTGCATTGAAACCGTTTGCTAAAATTATAGCCGTGCGGCTTGTTTGCATCATGCATGCATAATAGTACGAACTGATTGCATATAGAATCTGAATGCTAAGATTGAACATGTATGCAT
>NC_027749.1:43049896-43058638 GCF_000695525.1 Brassica oleracea var. oleracea
AAACATATGATTTCAGATGTCAAAAATCAACAACTTGGATTTTGCTGCCCTGAATCTCTCTGGAGATAATTACTTGCAATGGGTACTTGATGCTAAGATCATCCTAAATTCCAAGGGACTCGGTGAATGTATCACCGAGGGCAATAATGCAAGTGAGAAAAATAGATATGGAGCTATATTAATTATACGCCATCATCTTATTGAGAGTCTCAAAGATCAGTATTTGACTATTGAGAATCCTCTAGACCTTTGGACAGAGTTGAAAACGAGATATGATCACCAGAGAACAGTGTTATTACCAAAGGCTACGTATGATTGGAGGAATCTCATAATCCAGTACTTCAAGTCCGTGGACGAGTATAACTCGGCCCTGTTTAAGATAGTTTCTAAATTGAAACTGTGTGGTGAGGATATAACGGATAAGAATATGCTTGAGAAAATCTTTTCTACCTTCCACACAAGCAATATTGTGTTATTACAACAACAGTACCGTGAGAAGGTCTTCACGAATTATGCTAATCTGATCTCTTGTCTCTTGTTCGCTGAGCAGAACAATGAACTGTTGATGAGAATCAGTGAATTGAGACCTCCTGGAACAAACCCATTACCTGAGGCACATGCGGCCGTAGAAGATAAGAAAGAGTCGAACCATGTGCAGAGTGATAGCCAACACAGCCGTGGTCCCATCAACGAACCTGATACTTCTTTACCTTTGCCTTTAGAGACAACGCCGTGCTTTGTCCCTGCCGACGAACCAAAAATTTATTTGCCCTTGCCTTTAGAGTCAACACCGTGCCTTGGCTCTACCATCGAACCGGAAACCTCTTTGCCTTTGCCTTTAGAGTCAACGCCCTGTGTCTGGCCCATAGATGCGTCTGTCTTGTATTCTTTCTTCATCTGGAAGTTGAGACTATAAAGAATTTGTCCAAAGTCTTATATGATGAGTCTCTGCCGTTGGGAAAACTAAGAAAAAGAAAGACTTGTTTAAAGTCGTCCACACATATGTACTACACTACCCTTCTTTGCAAGTTTATTCTCTTTCCTCAAGTCTCAGTGGCGAACCTACACTACTCAAGGAGAGGGCAAGAGCCACCATGAAATTTTCATAATTTGTTTGATATACTTAAATTGTAGTTATTTTTTCTTAGTAAATATTGTTTTAGCTATATTTTTTAACTTATATAAAATTTACCTCCACCAAAATATAATCCTACATCCGACGACGGGTAATGTTGGTTTTGGATTTTGGAAATATTGTAGAGTAACAAACCATATGATAAAGTCAAGTCATACAAACAAGCATATAAAGATAATCATGATATAAGATTGTTTCCCAATATATATAACAACGTTTTTAATTGAGTTATTCTTGGGTTCACCCCTTAGGGTGAACTTCTAAATTCACCGATCAATAAGATTTTATTATTTCAAATTCAATATCTTTTAAAAAAAAAAACAAAATATTCTCAAGTTATATTATGTTTTTAAAATAAAAAGTAAAAAAAAAAATATTTACAGAAAAAAAAATTAAAAAAAAATATTTTTAACGTTGTCAGCAAAACACTAAACCCTAAATCCTAATCCATAAACCCTAAACCTTTGGGTAAACCCTAAACCCTTGGGTAAACTCTAAACCCATGGGTAAACTCTAAACCCTTGGATATGCCCTAAACCCTTGGGTATGCCCTAAACCCATGGATAAATCTTAAACTCTAAATAAAAACACTAAACACTAAAACCCTAAACCCTAAACCCTAAATCTTAAACCCTAAACCCTTGAGTGTTTTAGTGTTTAGTGATTTTGATTTAGAGTTTAAGATTTACTCTAGAGTTTAAGATTTACCCAAGGGTTTAGGGTTAGGATTTAGTGTTTAGGGATTAGGATATAGGGTTTAATGTTTTGCTGAAGATGTTAAAAATATTTTTTTGTAATTACTACTATTTTTTATTTATTTATTTTTACCTTTTAAATTAAAAAAAATAATATAATTTGACAATATTTTGTTTCTTTTAAAAAAAAATATTGAATATGAAATAACACAATACTTTTGGTTGGTAGGGGGTGAACCCAAAAATAATTCTAAGACAAATACCAAAGCATAACCGGAATCATCGGACTGTTCTCCCATTGCAGAAAACCGGTTTACATATAATAACTAGCAAGGATCAACATTAAGATTTTCTTTTTAAATCAAATTCGAAAACATTACACAATCCACAAATGACATAACAGTTTTAAAATTGGTTAGACATTTAGACTCAAACGAAAGCATAATCTGAAACATCAAACCGCTCTTTCACCCCAGGAAACGGCCTGGTTACCCACATCCTCCACTATAATGAGCAAAGTTGGAGCTTAACATTCGGCAAACTTGTTGTTCTCACCAACTTAACTCTTACTCAACCAATCATTATACGTTATAACCAGTGTTCTAAAACACGCTAGGCGTTCATTACGCGTTAGATGACTGTATAGCGTCTAACCGTATAGAAGGACATCTAAACGAGATATATACATATATATACTTTTACACGAAATATAAGTATAAGATCAATATATATACATTATTTTTGAAAAACTGAACATAAATATATTTTAAATCCAATTTTATGCATAAGTATATAGTTTAACATATATAAATAGTTTTAAATTATAAAATTAAAGCCATTTTAGATATATAAAGATCATAAATTTAAAATAATTTTGCAAAAATTATACTAATATCTACAATCATATAAATACATAAAATAAGTAAAAATAATATAAATAATAATAATAATAGTTTATTTTTTTGAATATTAATACTTAAAATCCGCCTAGACGTCCGCGTACACCGCATAAGGTCGGCCTAAACGTTGTTATTCGCCCGAATTATATAAATCCGCATTAAAAAAAACAATACGGTAGGCTACCGTATAGCGCCTAACACTAGTAAATAAAAACTCTATAGCCACGTTTTTTTTTTGTGTGGCTATGAACCAAATTTCGTAGCTATATGATCGATAAGCCACGAAATGCTACGAAAACAAAAACGTGGGTATACGATCGTAGAAAATTTTGGCCGTATCAAAATCGTAGCAAAGAAGCCACGATTTTACCATGAAATTTTTGTAGCTGTACCAATCTTGCTACGAAACGGAACATGGCAAATTCGTGGGTATTTCAAAAAAAATTATTAAAAAAAAAAATTCCGAAAAAAACAAAATTAATTTTTGTTTTTAAATTTATTATTATTATATATATTACACAAAATACACAAATACACAGATATACACACAAATACATCGTCATCTATACGGATACAGAGGAATGTCACCGTCGGCTTCAGCACCTCCACTGCCGTAGCTTCCGTGCTTCACCACCATCTCCGTCGCGTTTCATTCGTCACACCACCAGATCCGGCATGTCTGTTCCGTCACGATACCACCTCCAGCGCGTTTCCTCCGTCGCGCCACCACCTCCGACGTGTCTGCTTCTTCTCAGATCTGTAAACAAAACAATTAGAAATAGCTTAAGAGATGCAGAGAAAGAGATTAGAAGAGGAGTGAAACACCTTGCTTCTTCACAAACGATGAAGAAAGAGGATGAAACACAGAGTCATAAAATCGGCTTGGTCTCTACGACAATGGCGACTAATGCTAACGACGGCAGGTGTGAATGAAGGTAGAGTAGGGATAGACATGGAGATGAATGGAGATAGAGCAAAGGAGATAAGTTGAGATTGAGAAAAGGGTAGATGAGGAGCAGAAGATGAAGTACGTGAGGAGAAGAAAGAATAATCTTAGTCAAAAACAAAGAAAGAGGAGATGAGACGATGGAGCTTGTGAGGGGAGAATGGAAGAAAAAGTTAAAACAAAAGCAAATCAATATGATCCGTTGGATCTAATATTATCAATGGTTAGGAACAGAAAATGGTGATCCACGCCATTCCAAAATGAACCAATAAGAAATCGGCACTCTATTTCTTTACTAGTTTATGATTAGATTCCATAGTTTAGGATTATATTTATGTTTTTGTTTTTTATGTTTTGATTTCAATAGAATTGCAACTTAGATATATTAAAATTTGGGTTTGATAATTAAAATTTTAAAGTTGAAAGTTTATATTTATGATTAAAAGTTTGGAGTTAAGAAAATAGGTAATGAGGTATATATTTATTGCGTGAGTTTAAAATTTTAAAAGACTAAAGTGAAAATATAAACTTGAAAAGTTCTAATAGAATTGGGGTTAGGTTTGGGTTAAGGGTAACACAACTTGATTTAATTTAATTTATAAAGTTATTTAATTAGTATTGTGTTATGATACAAGGTTAATATTTTTTGATATAAGGTTAATTTGGAGAATAAGGTTTTAAAATTTTAGATTAGTAGTTTATGTTTAAGTTTTGGTGTTTGGATTTTATGATTTGGGTATAAGGTTTAGGGTTATAGTGTATGGTTTGGAAAATAGTGTTTGAGGTATAAATTTAAGTTTTTGAATTAATTTTTTAAAAAATTTTGGAATTAATTTTTTAAAAATATTAAATTTAATGTTTTGAGGTTATAGTATGAAAATTTTATGATTTTTTTTGTTCTAACTTTAAAAACATTATATTTAATGTTTAGATTAGTTATTTAGGATATAAAGATTATACATAGAGTTTAGGCTTTGGGATATAGTATTGAGTTTAGATTTAAAATTTAAGATTAGATTTTTAAAAATAATGAATTTGAACTAAACTTTAGGATTTTAAGGTTATAGTATGAAAAGATTAGATTTTAAGGTTTATTCTTAGAGTTTATGGGGTTAATACATATTTAGGGTATAGGGTTTCATGTAGCCACAAATTTTTCGTGGCAAAATCGTAGCTATTCTGTAACACCAACGGAAATTTTCGTAGCAAAATCGTAACTATTTTTGTAACCACGAATTATTCGTAGCAAAATCGTAGCTATTATGTTGACACGTTTACTTTCGTAGCAAAAGCGTAGCAAAATTTGCTACGAAATTGATATTATTTGCTACGAATAGCGTTTCGTAGCAAATAGTGGCAAATTCGTGGTTTTTCGATTTTGCTACGAAATTTGCGTAGCAAATTCGTAGGTATGGCCATGTTTTTTACTAGTGCTAAACGCCGACTAAGCGAGCACCTAGACCGTATTTTAGAACATTGGTTATAACAAACACAATTCAACACACTCTTTTTGTGTTTAAAAAAAACACACTCTTTTTATATCTTCACTCAATCGCTTAATAAATTGTCAATATTGCCAAACATGATCCGGTTGTATTCAACCGACTGTTCTCGGCCTTTGGATTGTCGCAGGACGGATTTCAATTCCTTGAAGGATGAAACCACTCTTCCAATGGCGCAACTCGGTCGCAATAGCACTCATCTCAAATTCATCACTATTCATCAATCCTCCTTTATTGAAGAATCTCCCGAGCTCTATCTCCCTCCAACCATCTTCCCTCTCCTTTGGTTTCTCAAAGTACCACGTCCGCCTTCCCCTCTTGAAGAACTGCCCATCCGTGCTCACATCAAAGCAAAAGAATCTCTTAGAAGCTTGTTTTCCAACCACTCCAACTCTAGCTTCTATTGGCAGATCCGTAAAACCCTCTTTAAACACAATGTAAGATGAGTAATGAGTTCTTGGAGATAGTTCATGAGTATTGATCGTGCCACGAATCTCAAACCAACATACATCATTAACCTTTGCAACTCTTTCAAACCTGCATATCACAAACGGAGAAGGTTAATTATAGGGATGTCAAATGGACGAGATAGACTAAACATGGGCTAATTAAGTTCCGTTTCATTAAGAATAAAAAGCAGATTGGACCGTTGTGGCGGCAAATAATTTTTTTTTTGTTCAACGAGAATTTAAAATTTTCTGTCAAATAGATTAGGAGAATAGTCTATTTCCTAATTCAATAAAACTTTACAAATATTTTACAAAAAGTAAACAAAAAAAAATCAAATCATCATAGAAATACAATACCTAGATCCAGGACTAGTAATCCAATCCCAACAATGAGTATCATTTATCCATTTGATATATAGGCTCTCCGCGGATAACATGATACACCTCTTCCCACTTGTGTTCTCTAACCGGACGCACTTATGATTTTCATCAAAAGGCCAAATCATCGGAAAAATCCACTATTAATTTTTTAGCTAGGAATGCTCGCTATTTTCATAGATCTCTATGTTTTATTGGTTGTTATATTCTTATGTTTGATTAACTAGATTTTAATCCGCACATCCGTGCGGATAACATTTCATTTATAAATATAAAATTTTATATTATTTTGTATATAATAATTTATGATAATGTATTGTTGTCATTTTAAAAAATAACTAAATAGATGATATATAGTTCTAAATATTAAAATTTAACATATGTTAACAATTTTTTTTTTTGTAAAACTTATTACATAATTTATGAATATTAATCATTTTAAAAGGTAAATGATATTTTATTTATTTATCTTAATGAAAGTATTTTTTCAAAATATATTGGTTTACCAATTCAACATAATTTTAATATGTTTGCACAAAAACATAATTTTAATATGTAATTCATTAGTTACTTCTATTTTAATATAATGTAGAACATACTTATAAAATTTATAAAATAAGCATATAATTTCATTATTTTGTTTATAATAAAAATTTAATTAAAATTAATTTATAATAATAATATACTACTAATTATAAAATTAATCAGTGCATTAACTAAAAGAATATTTAATTTAAAAAAAAAAAGATTTTGTTAGATTTTTTCTTAACAGATTTTGTTATTCCTAAAACTAAAATTTAAATTTATAGTTAAAATGAATTTGTTATTAATATCCTTATAATTATTTAGAAATGTTATACATTAAATAAACTAATGTAAACAATAAAAAAATTATTTGAATATATGGACCTAGATTTCTAGTATGACTATTTTGTAGTAAATAAAAATGGTACTTCTTTTTTAATAGAGAAGATAGAATAGCAGTTTGTTTTTTTTTTTGAACTGAGAATAGAAGTTTGTTGGGAAAAAAAAAACACTACGATTAGAAAGATTTTAATGGGGAGCACAATTTAAAAAAAAAAAAGGGGGGGGGGGGGGGAGACACTTTTTCACTAAAATATATTTAATCAAAATAACTGAGTTACTTAAAAAAATAAAAATAGTAGGGGGGTTGTGACCCCTACCATCAAATACCTTTTTGCCATCTTCGATTAGAACAGGATCGTTGCATAAGTAAAAATAGATCTCCATCTTGGACGAGGAAGCTAGCGATGGAGGAATCATAGATGGATACTGTAGGGGCAGAAACTTCTCCCATATGATATCTGACTTAACAGCAGATTCAAAGGATTTTGACACGGCGGCGAAGACGCACGCATCACGTGGACTTGTGAAGGAGACTATGTTGGAGATGCAATCCTCCGTCAAGGTGTCGAAAGGCGACCAATCCGAAACATTAATCTCTCCTCCGCCTTCGCCGCTAGATTCAACGCTGTGAGTCTCCGACATCATCACTGCATCGTCTATATTTGGAAGATTGAGAGAGAGGTCAACGACTTAAAAGACATTACTTATCTGACTTGTTCATCGTTAAAAAAAGTCGTCGGCACGCAGATATATATTATGAAAATGGTATTTTCAAAATATTCTTCCTTCTTTGCATGTAGGAACGTGTAACGATATCCGTGAAACGACAACGTTTCTATATTGGGCAATCCATCTTTGGGGTAAGAGAAGCAAGAGCCCAATAAGAATTTGTAAAACTCTTTCAAATCGTTAAGCTCGTCTTTAGGCCCAGCTATTTTCAACGTTCATCAACGGGGGCTTCTAAGCATCAATGCGCGCGTCTAATTCACGCTCCTCGTTTTTGGATTCTCTTCACAATAATATAATCTCAGGATTGGTTGGTTTTGGATTTGGTTTGGGGAAAATTCTTAACTAAAACAAACCAAAACTTCAAAAGGTCAACTCGGGTGGACAAAATAATATGTGTATATAAATATTTTTAGCATAGTCTGACTCGTTATTCCAGAGAACTAAAGAATATGTTATAAAAATAATGGAAAAATTTATCTTTATTCATAACATAAAGGTTCCTTATATAAGAGATTACACCGCCATAGATAAATGGAAAGAGTACAAATTATAATCTAACTAAGAAAATGAAAACATAAAGACATAAGGAAAAAAAAAAGCTGGCGGACTCTCTCTTTCTTGGGCCGCCGGTGGTATAATCTCTTGGTTATGAACCATCCACAATCTGGTTTATAACACTTTCCTTGGATGCCATAACCATTTAGAGTTTGTAATGTGCTTTAATGTTGCATCATTAAAACTTTCCCAGAAAAACCCAATTGGGACAAAACCATGGTGAAGGAAAAAGAGTACAACACACATTACTCCCCCTGATTTGGACATTACTGAAGGTCCCTTGGACCTCTCCAATTTTCTGCAATCCGTGGGTGATGAAGATCTTGGGCAGAATATGCTTCGTCCCCGAACATGATAGTTGGTTCTTCTTTACCATCGGCCATGCCACAATCTGATCGAACATATTGAGTCATCGACCTCAAATACACACACACGAAATCTTGGATGATGTTGCTGTGATATGCGTGTACCACCATGTGTAAAACATAACATATCTGAAAACAAATCAACAAAACCAAATAACCCCACTTTGGACTGATTAGTATAAAATAAACCAAAATCAAAGACTTCTTCATCGTCCTTCTTAT
>NC_027749.1:43059057-43060111 GCF_000695525.1 Brassica oleracea var. oleracea
CTACATCAACTTGCTGCAAGTCTAATTTTCTCTCTTATATAGCCAGACTTCTGAGAAATGTAAAAGTAGTTGCATCCACCACATGGGAGTATGTCTCCTCATAATCTATTACTGGTCTTTGTGAGAATCCTTGTGCAACATCAGCTTTATATCTCACGATTTCTATTCCTCACAAGACTCATTTATATCCACTGGTTTTAACATCATATGGCGTCTTAATCATATGGCCAAATACGCATTTCTTCCTTAAACTATTTAACCCTACGTTTCCATTCAATCCAATATGTTCTACGAGTGCGGACTCTTATATTGACGTGGGTTTATGATCTTCGCTTATATTCATAAATTCAAGTGCTACCTTGTATGCAAATAAATAATCTTATGTCGACATTCCTTATTGGTTCCATTATATTCCAGATATGAGATAATCGATTACAAGCTCATTATTATCAGGACCATTAGTACCCTGAAGCTTGGCATCCCAAAGCTCAGTGTTTGGTAACTTAGAGCTGGCCGACTTTGTTTTCATGTCTAGGATGGTTTCCTCGACCTCAGATTTGTTTATCATTCTCTGCACCTTTCTTTTGTTTCTGAGGATTCTTATCTTTGGAACCTATCAGTCTACAACGTTTCAAACGTTGTCTAGACTCTGTAGTAACTTGATTATGTCCTTCTTGGACTTCATTTCGAATTGGTGCATTATAAGCTGGTATATATGACTTAGTCACTCTCTTTCGGGTCAGCAAATGAGTCTAGAAATTGATTAGCTAGCTTTTGTAAATGTATAATCTTTGGACGTCTATTTCACATTCTTTAGTCCGAAGATCTTGCCAAGACATTGATGGTTGATTCTATTATATTTATTTTACCATTCTTTTACCAGCTTTATTATTTTTTTCTCCTACTGGTCTTAAGATAATCTGTGTACCTGGTCTCAAATATAATCACCCATAGTTGGCTCAAAGTAATTTATTATTGTAGGAGAATCATATCCAACATATATCTCCATCCTTCTTTTGAGGTCACATCTTAGTTCTCTGTGGTGGAGCAATTA
>NC_027749.1:43060350-43061104 GCF_000695525.1 Brassica oleracea var. oleracea
TTTATAGACCAAGTGGGTTTCAGGATTCTTCCCTTTCAAACTCTCTTTGATAGAGGTCACAAAAATGTTTGGGAGTCCTTCATATCTTAGCCCAATGGTTCCCCATTCCACATCTATGGCACACTGATTTGGTCGAGCTTTGTGGTTTAAAAGATATACCACGGCCACTGCCTTGACCATGGCTCAAATTGGGTTGATACCCACGACCTCTGCCATAGTGATTCCCACGGCCAAATGTGTTATAGTGGCCATGGCCACGTCCTTTCCACCCTCCACGGCCATGACCGTGTTGTCTGTCATTCTGGACGTGATTACTTCTTTTTTTTTTCTTCTGCGGCCTTATTGGTATCATGTAATGGGGTTAATCCAGGAGGTCTCAATTCATTGTTTCTCATCAGTAATTCATTATTTTTGTCCATCTAGCAATAGACTCATCCACAGACTTATAGTCATGGATTCTGGGATTCCTCCAATCAAATAGGGCATTTGGTAATAACACCGTTCTTTGGTGATCATATCTCGATTTTTAACTCTGTCCAAAGGTCTAGAGGATTCTCTATAGTCAGATACTGATCTTTAAGACTCTTAATAAGATGATGGCTAATAATTAATATTGCCATGTATCAATCTTTCTCATTGGCATTATTGCCTTCTGTGATACATTCACCAAATCTTTTTGACTTTAGGATAATCTTTATATCCAATGCCCACCGTAAATAATTATCTCCAGAGAGATTTAGGGCAGCAAAATCCA
>NC_027749.1:43061835-43074906 GCF_000695525.1 Brassica oleracea var. oleracea
TTTATAGATATAGGGTTAGGGTTTATCGGATTTTAACTTGTAAAATCCGAATTGGGGTATTAATCATGTAGGAACATGATTTAGGGTTTATCGGATTATTAGAATCCGATTTGGAGTTTTAAGGTTTTAGGGTTTAGATGTTTACATTAACCTCCAAACGGGTAACGGACCACCGAGAATCGAGAAGAACTTCGCGAGCTGGTACGTGCCGGATCGGATCGTCGGGTCGCGAAGAGCAGTCGGGATCGTCAGTCGGATCGTCTATCGGATGCGCTATCGGGATCGCCTGGTCGTCGGTACGTCAGGATGCGAACAAATCGTCTAGTCGGGTACTTATCGGATCGTCGGATCGACTGAGCTTCTATCGGGTCGTCGGATTGACTGGTCGTATCAGATGGCTTTATCGGATGAGAGGGTAACCGCCGAGAGAGAAAGAAAAATTAGGGTTTATGATAATCAAGGTTTCAAAACGAGAAAGAAAAGAAAAATAGGGTTTCTGGTCGATTTTAGAACTCAGGGAATTAGAGAGGTTCGTGCTGATAATGTGTTATAAAAGTAATGAAAAAGTCTATCTTTATTCACTTATATAGGAGATTACACCGTCATAGATAAATGGAAAGAGTACAAATCATAATCCAACTAGGAAAAGAAAAACATAAAGACATAAGGAAAAAGGAAAAACTGGCCGACTCTCTCTTGTTTGGGCCGCCGGTGGTATAATATCTTTGTTATGAGTTATCCAAAATCAGGTTCTAATAAGTTTTTTTTGTTCAACAGTAAAGAATAAGCTAAGAAATTAAAACATAATAAATAAAAGTGGAAAAGCGAAGGGGATTTCTGATTTTTAATTTGAATTTCCGAAACATAATAATAAAACACACGCCTTTTATGTTGGAAGCAAACGACACACAAAAAGGAACCTCAAAGCCCAGACGTTAATCCCCGCCGTAACAACCCCGCTTTCTCCGGCGGTGTCCGAGCTTCCTCCGCCACGAAGCTTGACTAAGATTCCCGTAGGGTGACTCTGCGTTTCTCTTTCTCTTCATCACAGGTTTGATTTGTTAAACCCTAGCAGCTCTCTCTACTTTCTAAATTTTGTTCGCTTCTTTTTCTTAATCTTTTGATTTGCTTTTCCGCAAGATTGAGAGATCTAAGTGATTTGATTACTGTTGGATTTGTTTGATTTTGATTTTAATTTTTTTTTTTTAATTAAGATGTTCAGAGATTTCATCTCCTCCTTTTACTTAATCGTTTCCGTGAAGATCATTAACTTGTGGTTCTTTTGAAATTACTTATAAGCTAAGCTTCTTTTTGTCGTCTCTTTGCTTATTATCTCTGCCTTTGTTCATTTTCCAGATATCTCCCAGTTTCTATTTATTTTCATGTCCCTAGAGTTTGGTCTTTCTTCTATTGGTCCCCACTTATTTTTTTTATTGACAATGATGGCCTACAAATGTTGATTTTGTTCCTCTGATTTCAGTTTTTTTTGCTGAACTCACAGATGTCAAATTCATTGGAAGAGCCAATAGAAGATGATACCTCGGACTCTGTTCCTCACTTGAGGGAAGATAATGAATCTGTTCGGCTAGTTGTTGTAACCCATGAAGCTTCTTCTCAACCTGAAACCGTATCTCAATCAGAAGAGATGCAGAGTAGAAACTTGATGTGGTGGTTTAAAGCTTTGTGTCTATGTGCACTTACTCTCTTGCTCACTCTTGTCTTCGCCAAATGGGGAGTTCCCTTTGTATTCCAAAAGGTCATTCCTTTACCTCTGATTCTCAAGTTGCAAGAACGTTTGTTTCCATGTCTCTTGCTAAATACTGTCTGTTTTGATTATAGGTTCTTATTCCGATCTTACAATGGGAAGCAACTGCATTCGGCCGTCCTATGCTCTTCATTGTCCTCCTTCTTTCCTTAGCCTTGTTCCCCGTCTTCTTGATCCCTTCTGGTCCATCCATGTGGTTAGCCGGGATGATTTTCGGTTACGGTCTCGGTTTCGTTATCATCATGGTTGGAACCACTGTTGGCATGGTTCTTCCTTACTTAATCGGCCTAATGTTTCGTGATCGCCTCCATGTAAGAACTCTTTTTTCTTTCAAGTTATTATGATGGTTTATTTTTTTTGAGAAAATGACTAGTATAGCACTAAAAAAATTTGTCACAAATATAGCCTCTAAAAATAAAAATGACCAAAATAACACTTAATGTTTTATCAAAAGAGATAAATATACACTTATACCCCAATGGTAAATTAATTTAGACATTAGGGTTTAGAGTTAAGGGGTGGGATTTAGGATTTAGGATTTAGGATTTAGGATTTAGGATTTAGGATTTAGGATTTAGGGTTTAGGGTTTAGGGTTTAGGGTTTAGGGTTTAGGGTTTAGGGTTTAGGGTTTAGGGTTTAGGGTTTAGGGTTTAGGGTTTAGGGTTTAGGGTTTAGGGTTTAGGGTTTAGGGTTTAGGGTTTAGGGTTTAGGGTTTAGGGTTTAGAGTTTAGGGGTGGGATTTAGGGTTTAGGGTTTAGAGTTAAGGGGTGGGATATAGGGTTTAGGGTTTAGGGTTTAGGGTTTAGGGTTTAGGGTTTAGGGTTTAGGGTTTAGGGTTTAGGGTTTAGGGTTTAGGGTTTAGGGTTTAGGGTTTAGGGTTTAGAGTTGGGGAGTGGGGTTTTGGGATAAAATTTCAAATTTTGAAAAATAAAAAAATTTATTTTTTTCAAAAGATAAAATGCTATTTTGGTCATTTTAGTTTTTGAGGGCTATTTTTGTGACATAAACTTAGAAAGTTGTTATTTTGGAGATTTGCCCTTTTTTTTTTTTTTTTAGTTTATGATTTTTGTTGTTTATACAGCAATGGTTAAAAAGATGGCCTCGTCAAGCAGCTGTGCTTAGACTAGCTGCAGAAGGGAGCTGGTTCCATCAGTTCAGAGTCGTGGCTATCTTTCGGATCTCGCCGTTTCCTTACACCATCTTCAACTACGCGATCGTTGTTACAAGCATGAGGTTCTGGCCTTACTTGTTCGGTTCCATAGCAGGAATGGTACCTGAAGCTTTCATCTACATTTACAGGTCAGTTCTTACTTGCTCTCCACGGATTAAAACAGCTTGATTCATATAAAATTGGAAATATAAACCTGAATATTCATATGCAGCGGACGGTTGATCAGAACATTCGCTGATGTGCAATACGGACATCAACGTTTGACAACGGTAGAGATTGTGTACAACGTAATCTCCTTGATCATTGCGGTTGTGACTACTGTAGCTTTCACTGTGTACGCTAAAAGGGCTTTGAGGGAGCTGCAAAACGCAGATCCTAATGAAAGTGGAGAAGTTGAGGTAAGGAATGAGGCGAGGTTTGAGATGAAGAACGTTGTTCAACATGAAGATAGTCATCGGGGTTTGGGTTCTTCTCATGCATTGCCTTAACTGAAAACTCTCACTAATGATAGATTTGTATAAAGCTTAATGTTGATTTGTTATTCAGCAGGAGTAAGAAGTAAATAACAAAAAAAAAAAGGAATATCCGAATATTTCTGATGTAGTAAACCAGGAAGACTAGTCAAAGTTTGTATTGTAAACAATAGTGTTGCTGATTCCAGTTACTGAAATAAATACGAAGCAACTAATTTTTGTTTTCTTTGTCCAATTCAGTTTTTGGACTAATGCGAATAATTCATATTTTATACCACTTTTGCTTCTAATATTTTTTAGTATTTTTGAAAATAAATTAAATAAATAATTTTACAAACTTAAAAAATTAAAAAAATAGTAATTACCGATGAAATAACCATATGAACTTAGTGGTATTTTTTCCAGTTCAAAAAATGTTTAAATAATAATTTCAAATTATGATCTACATAAAGTAGATTTGGCATTCTATAAAGTAGAAAATGAAATCTATTTTTTTTCATTGAATCGAGTATGTTTAAAATACGTGATCTACGTAAATAATAGTATCCTAAAAATATTTAGAATACACATTCCGCGTTTAACCTATCACTCAATCTACAGGTTACTATAAAATCTAAAACCTCGAAAAATCAAAATCTACATATTACTATAAATCTAAAAACTTGTAGAAAACGAGTTCTACAGATTTACTGTAAATCTAAAACCTGTAGAAATCGAAACCTACACATTACTATAACTCTAAAACCTGTAGAAACCGAGTTCTATAGATTTACTGTATTCTACGGATAAGAATAATCAGTTCCGAAAAATATGGAAAAAAATATTTGGAAATATTCAGTTCCCATATATGAAAAAATTGATTTTTCAGAAGAAAAAATTGATTTTTCAGAAGAAAAAAAATAAAAATAAAAAATCGTGGGACATAAAGTGTAGGTTTAGTTTTTTTTTTATTTTATTTGAGGATTTTAAATGTTTTCTTTTATTTTAATTAATTTAATTATTTATTATAATATTAACAATTATTTTGTTAATTTAAATTTGAATTTATAATTTAATTTAAGGGTATTATTGCCATTTTGAAAATAATTAACTTAATGTGATATAAAGTATGTGAGATCAGTCTAATGAGATATAGTTACCATTTTTTTGCCTATAGAAAACATTTTTCCATTTTTTGAACAGTTTGATTCAGAACACATTGGAATTAATTTGGTTTGATCTATTAGACCAAAATAGAATAACTCTACAACAAAGTTAAGTTTTACTTCAATTGTATTTTGAAATCTAAAATAGAGTGATGAACAATAAATAAATAAATTATTTTATTTATAGAGTAAACCTATATATTTTCATTCTATTATATAATATAAAATACAATAGTCTTGAAGCATTTTTAATCTAAATTTTATTTTAGAGTGAGAAATAAAAGATGTTGGAAACTCTTATAATATGTTACGATTCAATCTTAATATTCTTTAGATTAGGTTTGGATGAAGTATTCAGTATCCAAAAATGTAACAACATTGGACCCATTTTGGGTTCATTTGTTTTTTTGTTCAGCTCGTCTCTAGATTCAGTTCTCATGCATAATTTGAAACCGATATCTAAAATAACATGACTGATTGGTCGGTGTAGCGGTAGAAATTCTCGGCTGAATTTATTTTGTAATATTTATTCATGTAATATAATTTTTAGCTTTAAAACCTAAATGAGAAGAATAAAAGATATTTTTACAGTAATATTTTTCTATAATTTTAAAATATTTTTTTATAAAATAAAATTGGACAATTCTCTCAAATAGATTTTTTTAAGTTTTTTGTCACAAAATAGACTTTAAAAACTAAAACGACCAAAATAACATTTTTTATTTTGAAAATTTTAAATTTTTTTTTTTATTTTGAAAATTTTAAAATGTTTTTTTTTTTAAATTTGAAATCCTATCCCCAAAACCTCACTCCTCAACTCTAAATCCTAAACTCTAAACCCTAAACCTTAAACTCTAAACCTTAAACTCTAAATCCTAAACCTTAAACTCTAAACCCTAAACCCCACCCCTTAACCCTAAACCCTAATGTCTAGATTAATTAACCCTAGGGGTATAAGTGTATATTTACTTCTTTTAATAAAACATTTAAGTCTATTTTGGTCATTTTTATTTTTGAAGGTCTATATTTGTGACAAAAACTTTTTTAGGTCTATCATATGCAATTTCTCAATAAAATATTTAGAGCTAAAATTTGGACGGTATCTAAAATTAATATAAAACATAAATGATAACTTTAAAAGAAATTCTCTAATATAGTCATTTTAAGTTTTTGTCACAAAAATAGTATTCAATGAAAAAAATGACCAAAAGAAGTTTTATTAAAGGTAAAAATATATTTTTACCCTAAGACTAACTAATCTAGATTTAGAGTTTAGAGTTAAAGGGTTGGGTTTTGTGGAGAAGGTTTCAAATTTAAAAAAATTAAAAATTAAAAATTAAAATTAAAATGTTCAAAATAAAAAAAGACTATTTTTCTTATTTTTTTACGGCTATTTTTGTGACAAAAACTTAAAAATAGTTATTTGAGAGAATTGCCCTAACTTTAAATAACTTAGATTAAAATTAAAGTTAAAAACAGCAGAAGTGCAGAACCAATCACTCCATAATATTGCCCAAATTTTTTAACAGAATGAATCCGATCCAAAACGTGTCGTCTGGGTGGGTTTGGATTTCGAATCCTGGTTTCTGCCCACCACTATTTTTGTATAGGTACCAAAATTGATATCATCGGGTCGGGTGAATGAAATAATAGATTCCTGGTGGTATTTCCGCCTTTTTTCTCCTTTCAGGACTTAAAACCCCGAATTCGAAGAACCAAACCAAATCTGATCCAAAAAAATAGTACTAAATCCAAACCGAAATTGATTAAATATCCGAACGGATTCAAAATTTTAGTATTTAAAGAACCGAAACCGAACTCGATCCGAACTGAAGTAATTTGGATATCCGAATGTATCAGAAATAGATTTATATACCTAAATGTATTAATTATTTTTTAGGTTTAATGTATATTAAAAACATCTAAATATATAAAATACTTTTAAGTTGTCCAAAATACTTGAAAATATATACAAATAGTCAAAAGTAAATAGCTAAAATATACTCGAAATATAAAAAAATACTTGAAATATCTATTGGTTCTTTGATGACAAAAAAATTCATTGATTCTCTATCCAAATATTCAAACCAAACCAATTTATGTGTTAAATTTAGGTATTTTGACATATGTTATTCAAATTTATATATAATATATATTTTTTTTATAGATTTTGAGAAATTTAAAGTATATAATAAATTTTAAAATTTTAAATATAATTTAAATGGAAAAATCCGAACCCGGACGAACCCGCAAAGATCCGAATTGAGTCTGAACCGAAATTTAAAAATACCCGAATATAACTGAAATTTTTAACCTTAAAAAACTAAAATCTGAATACATCCGTACGGAACCCGAATGGGCACCCGATTATGTTGTCCGGATGGGTTTGGATTTTGAATCCTGTTTTCTGCCCACCACCATTTTTGTAGATAAAAAATTTCCAATATTGGCATAAAGTTGTGGGCCTTCTGCCGAATCATTTTCAAGAAAATTATTTGGTTGATTTGCTTTGACACAAAAAGTCAAACCAGGAGATATTGATCCATGTGAACGACGAAAGACAGCTATTTTCTGACACTACATACTAGGCTATCCGCCTTTGTATTTTGCACTCTTGGTACATGGATGATCTCTGATCGGACGAAACTTTCTTTCAGAACTTTAATATCTTCCAAATAACTTGCAAAAACTGGTCATTCTTTTGGCTCCGAAACCATCTTCACCAGTTGAAAACAATCTCTTGTAAACGTAACTTGAAATTGACCTAAATTTCTCATACATTCAATTGCCCAGAGTAGTGCTTCCATCTCCGCATGGAGTGGAGAAAGACTAGCCCGAACATTCTTCGCCCCCATCAGCCCATCAAAACCTTCTAAAGTACTGAACCTAGTACATTCCATTATAGTTTATTTAATATAAATTACAAAATGGTTGTTTATGAAAAAAACTAAAATTTAAAATTATTGTTAGTTTACTTTAAGTAAATTTCTAAAATAATGATTTGTTGGATAAAAATATAAATCCTAAAATTTTAGTTTGCATGATGTTAATTACATGATAACATAATATTTACACAAAGCATAGTTCATTCAGAAAAATACAAGGTCACATAATTAATATGTAAAATTCAGGAAGACAATTTATATATTAAGAAATATATTTTAAATTTCATTTTCGAGAAATATTTATGTTTAAAACACTTGTATTTTAAAATATACCTAATATGTTAATATCTTATTTATATTATTTAAATATATTTTATATTTTATACCGTTATTATTTTCTTAATTAAATAACTATATAATACCGTAAATATGTATTCTCACTAATCAAACAATTTTCCGCACCACTTTTTACATAAAACCGTAGATGTACTGTACCGCACTTCAATTCGGCACGAACCACATTTGCACCGCACCGTATTTTAATTCCGCACCGTTTTTATTACCAAATCCGCCGTTATCATTTGGCCATAGTAATCTGGTGCGTTTTTCTATTGGATAACAGGGTTTTATGTGCGGTCTAGTTTCGTAGTGAGGGATTCCCCCAGTTAGTTGTTATTGCTGTCTCGAAAACTGTTCGCAGATTTACTTTATTTTTCTTTGAAAAACGCCTTTTTACAATGAAAAATGTGATTGGTAACCTTGTGCGGGTTTTTCAAAAAAACGCACTAAAAACCGCACTCAGCTATTTACCATTCATAACCTTAATATCGACTAGCGCCCGCCATATCACCGATTCGTTTCCAAGCAGCCACTTCCATTTTCAAGATCTGAATAACCAAAGTGTCAGAATCTGTGTAGAAAAAAAAAAATTCCTAAATGTAAATCACTTCTTCTTCCTTTAGTTATCAACATTTCATCATCTTCATTCAGCTTATTCCATTTTTTTTACATCGTTAACTTTTTATTTATTTTCAGGCGTGTACCAGCGAAGAAATGAAGGCGAAGCTTAAGCTATACTCTTACTGGAGAAGCTCTCGTGGCCATCGTGTGCGTATAGCCCTCAGTTTAAAAGGTCTCGCCACATTGTTTCAAATATTTTTTGCATCTCGTAATTGTTTTTTCTTGGATCTATAGATGTTCTTTGACGTTCGAGGTTTTTCTTATAGGGATTGAATATGAATATATACCAGTGAACTTGCTCAAGGGAGAGCAGTTTGACCCAGGTTGGTAGATTCCATTTTCTATCTTTGGTTTGTTCTCAGACTCAAGGAAAAAAAATAGTGGAACCGAAGAATTTATATTAGAAAAAAACCCTTATATATTAAAAGATAAGCATTCTAATAAATGCATTCATAATATAATAGACACGTGACAGCCCTACAATGATTTGATAATAAGTATGCTAACGTGTTCACACTATATTCATAAATTTGTTCACACTATATTCATAAATGTGTTTTTTTAATATAAAACTCGGTTCCAATCAAACTGGATTTTTCGGTGATTTTTCGGTTAGAATAAAAATAGATAACAAATGAAAATAAAAACTATATATATATTATTTTTATTGTTTACGGATAAAATTGAGTAAAATATTCATAAATTTTGATTTGATTCGTTATTCATTTTGATTTGAACCAAAAAATATGGATATCCGTAACTCTACGAAACAAATCAAATACTAAAATAGAATATCCAAAAAGGAAGCAAATCGCAAATACCAATATTTTTAGGAATAAATATCTAATTCGATATGTTATATGCATATATATAGATATGCATATATGTAAAGAATTATATATATACGTTATATATTATACTTTATATCAGTTTTACAATATTTTTATGAATTAAATTTATTATATTAGGTACTAGAATTTAAAAGGTTAAATAATGTTTTATATTTGTAATAAAATGTTATTATTAAATATTTCAATTATTTTTAAATTTTATTTTATTTACGGATAAAATCAGATATTCTTTAAAATTCTAAAATATTTCGGATATCCGAGTCACCGAATATCTAGGTGGCTAAAGATCGAATCGACACGAATGCTTCCAAATACCCAGATATTCGATCTGTGTCCATCCCTATTTACGGATACAATTTTATTTTATTTATATGTAAAAATGACTAATGTCAAGGCTTTTTTTATTTTAAATTAATTTTAATTTTATCTTTCATGTATTATTTTGTAGAAAATGTCATTTAATATTAATTAACAATATTTTTATATATTTGTCAACTATTTTTATATACTTTTTACATACACATACATGTGCACCTTGATGTGAGCACCTTGTAACTAAGTATTCACCACAACTGAAGTATCTAATTTTTTTTGAAAGTTGAAATATTTTTTCTTAATGTTTCTTTCACTACCGACCAAATTGTAGTGAAATGATTTGTCTTGATAATTTTTTTTTCTTAAACTATTATCTGTTTAGAAACTATAATATGAAACTATTGGTTCGACATGACGACTATCTAAAATTCATAGCATGAAAATAAATAAATAATATTAATTTTTAGTTTTACCGGAAAAAACCAAAAAATCAAACATTTTAACCGAATAAACTAAAATGAATATTAATTTAAAATAATAGTTATATTTTAAAAGATTAAAAAAAAAAAAAAATTAAAACTGAACCAATTTTCAGATTAAACAGATTTATTGTCGTTTTATTAAGAATAACGAAACTAATAATCACTTGCGCGGATTATTACCTAGTGTCCTATGTATTAGGCTAGACCGTACTTCGTGAATGTGTATGTGTGTGAATATGAAATGTATAGATTAGTATAATTGTATGAGAAATGAAGTCTTATGTTTTAAAGTGTCCTCCGATAACTTAGATATGTATTTATTAGTCGATATAATTTTTTACGTTGCACATTTAAATTATTATACTTTGGAAAAAGAAACCTTTAAAACATCTCAAAGCGTAAAATAATTTATTTGAACCTCAAGATTTCATGAAGATCAATCCAATGGGTACTGTGCCTGCGCTTGTTGATGGAGAGGTTGTGATTACTGATTCTTTTGCCATTATTATGGTAAGTAAACTAAAATCAGTCATTTATGTTCGTTTTGTGAATTATTCAATGGAAAGTTTTCATCAAACAATGTGGTTTTCTTGTTTGACAGTATCTAGATGAGAAGTATCCTGAACCACCGTTGTTACCTCGTGACCTCCATAAACGAGCTCTAAATCACCAGGTATCTTTTGGTTGAACACTACAAACTGTATGCATACAACGAAAGTAAAAGTATTGGTTCTTTGAAAAAAAATTATTTCAGGTTGCGAGTATTATCTCCTCTGGTATACAGCCACATCAGAATCTAGCCGATGTTTATCCCTGAAAAACTCAAATGAGTTTCTTAGGTTTTTTTTTTATCTAAAAAAACAAAAATTAAAAAGCAAACCAATCGCGGGCCGCCACGAATCAGTGGGGCCCGCGAGCTGTGTAAGAAACTCACTAAAATCGGTTCTTAATTAGTAGATTTTGTAACCGATCCTTAAGGGTTTTGTGGAGACCCACGCACTAAAAACCTCGACCCCGGATAAACATGCTCTAAGGACATGAAACTGATTATAACTTCACTTCTTAAACTCTTATCATTGTTTGTTTAATGATATAATATGACAAGCTACGTTTTTGTTTCTTTGTTGTACATATAGAGGTACATCGAGGAAAAGGAAGATTGCTTGGGTTAATAACGCTATCAGAAAAGGATATACAGGTAACATAAGTAAGAACCAAGAGACTTGTTGTTAAAAATGTTTTAGTTGAGATTTTGGTGAATCTTTTCTAATAATTGATAGTATTACTTACACCAAAAGAAAATTGATAGTATTACACACACATATATGTCTCTCAGCTCTGGAGAAGCTCTTGGTGAATTGCGCTGGAAAATATGCAACTGGTGATGAGATTTACCTGGTATATTGCTCTAACTCCTCTATAGTAACTCTTTTTTATCTAAGATTCGAAAAACATATTGACAGGTTTAAAAACTATGGAACCGTTTTTTTCAGGCTGATCTTTTTCTAGTAGCCCAAGTCCATGGAGCTATGATCAAATTCAAGATCGATGTGGTAATAAAATAACTGTTTCTTCGGTGTTCCTCATAACGCGGTATCTTACTTTTAACAATTTTGTAAAAAAAACATGTTTGTAATTAGTTTTGTGTATGGATTTCATCTACAGGAACCGTACCCGACTCTTGCAAAGTGTTATGAGTCATACAAGGAACTGTCTGTGTTTGAAGATGCAGTCGCAGCCAAGCAGCCAGATGCTCCAGCTCTAATGATTTGATTATGTGAAACAGAAAAAACCTTGTAACATACTAACATTCACGTTTAATTGTTTGCTTAACTAAATCAGTTTCCTTACAAATTATCACAAGATATTTAGTAAGTTCGTTACACTAACCTGCCTAGCATGCATGAATGCATCGACACTTGCAATGGTCGTGGACTCTTTCTCATATCATACATCCATCGCAGAGAAAATATCCAACGGTTTTGATTGCCATTTTTTTTTCAAACACATACTTGATTAATATCGAAAGGTCGGTTGGGAGCATTAGACTCCTCCTCAACAACCACAGGTTCATACAAACTTAAAACACCTTTAGCTAACCTATCGGCTTCTACATTCTTCTCACGAGGTATCCAAACAAAGGAAATAGATTCAAATTCAGCAGCTAAGTTGCGAATATCTGAAATAACGCTAATCAACTCTGCAATGGGATCGCCGGTCGTGAGACTTTTGATGAGTTGCGCAGAGTCCGACTCAAATCTAAGGTTCCGCAGTTCCATGTGTTGGCAAGACAGGACCGCTTCACGGAGAGCGAGGCCTTCGGCCACTAGAGGCGACGCAATGTACTCCATTTGAAGTTGGAAGGCGTTGCTCTGTAGTGGGGTTTTGATTGCCTTATAAAGCTTTTTAATCAATGATTCCAAAATAATATAGTTGCAAAAAGATAGTATTGAACCTTTGTGTAATCTATCTATGATATTAAAAGGGAATCATTCCCAAAAATCTACTTGGACAAAATTGTTGCACCTTTTTATTAACCAACTAGGTAATAAGCGCGGAATGTGATTATTGGTTTCGTTATCTTTATATATAAAGTTGGCTTTTTCCCTTCTTATGACATGTGGAAGGGGGGTTTGTTGACATGTGTCCTCATGTTTTTTTTGTATTTAAATTCTTTTTTTTTAAATTATTGCAATTTTCTCCATCAATTTCTAATTGTGTATTATCTAATCTTTCTCACACTTATTGGTCTCTAAAATTCAAGAAATAAATAAAATAATATAAATATATTTTAAATATTTAATTTATTCACACCTAAAAATAGCAAGACTTTTCATCATTTTATTATTTTTGCTAATTTTTATTATTTCATTTACAAATTATATTTATTTCAATATTAGTATCATAAGATAATCAAATTAAGAATAAGAAACTAGACAACCAACACATAAACTAAGAAAGCAGACCAAACGGAGAATAATAATCGAAAAGCCAAAGCCACCAAAAAGCAGGAAAATATATGC
>NC_027749.1:43074960-43078849 GCF_000695525.1 Brassica oleracea var. oleracea
ACAACCACCAAAAAATCAGAGACTAAACTTGAGACCAGAAATAACCTTCCAAGCCCACATAGCATACAAGAACGAAAACATTATCCAAATCTCGAGTGGCAAACATGGTGAAAGGGAGAGCCACCAGAGATGCGATGAAAGTGCAAAGAGATGCAAGAATGGAGAGGGAAAGGGAGACGGAGCGAAATCAGAAAAATATGGAGCCGTCCTCGAGCTATGAAAGAGAGCATAGAAGTCAGAACACCAAAAACTAGATCTTGAAAACCAAAACGAGCAGAGACTATTGACGGTAAGCCAACGACGAGGAATACAAAATCAAAGACGAATAAACTCTGACCCAACCAAGGAGATGCAGTTCCTAAATCAGCTGAAATCTAAGGAAGAAGAGGAGCAATCAATATTGACTGGAACAGCTTACAATGCCGTGGGAAGCAACCAAACAACTGAAAACTCATAAAACCGATCTGCAACAAATACCATATAATCTCATAGGTGAAGAAGGCAAGAAAAACAAGAAAAAAATGTGAGTCTTTTTCCGGTGATGGTGAGAAGCACCGCACACCAGATTTGTAACGAAATACATAGACGGTGAGGGCTCAAGTTTAAAATATGGGGAGAGGGCAAAAAACATCTTAAAAATTATAATTTTCAAAAGTATGAAAAAAATATAATACAATTTTGACGATGAAACCGTTAATCTTAGAATCAACAAATGCGTAGATGCAAAGTTATTGAAATTCAATATTAGTTTACGTTAGCGGCTTATTTGACTACTAACAAGTACTATATACACAACAACACATTATTCAAAAAAAAAAACGCAAAATATATTAACTTATCACCTACTACATAACAAACTAAAAACATCAAATAATGATCTTAACAAATAAAAACGATAACATAATTACATTATCCAAAAAAAAATCATGCTCTTAGCAATAATAAAACAATATTCCGCGCGAAGCGCGGACACCCCCCTAGTTTTTAATAAAAAAGACATTAAATCTGTTTAATCTGGATATTGGTTCGGTTTTAAGTTTTTTTTTTTGGTTTTTAATCTTATAAATATAACTATTATTTTAAATTAATATTCATTTTCGTTTATTCGGTTAAAATGTTTGATTTTTCGGTTTTTCCGGTAAAAAAAAAAAATAATATTATTTGTTTATTTTGAATTTTAGATAGTCGTCATGTCGAACCAATAGTTTCATATTATAGTTTCTAAACAAATAATAGTTTAAGAAAAAAAGAAGAAAATTATTAAGACAAATCATTTCACTACAATTTGGTCGGTAATGAAAGAAACATTAAGAAAAAATATTTCAATTTTCAAAAAAATTAGATACTTCAGTTGTGGTGAATACTTGGTTACAAGGTGCTCATATCAAGGTGCACATGTATGTGTATGTAAAAAGTATATAAAAATAGTTGACAAATATATAAAGATATTGCCAATTAATATTAAATGACATTTTTGTTCAAAATAATAAATGAAAGATAAAATTAAAATTAATTTAAAATAAAAAAGGGCTTGACATTAGTCATTTTTTCATATAAAGAAAATAAAATTGTATCCGTAAATAGAGGTGGACACAGATCGAATATCTGGATATTTGGAAGCATTCGTGTTGATTTGATCTTTAGCCGCCTAGATATTCGG
Source organism: Brassica oleracea var. oleracea (assembly GCF_000695525.1). Taxonomy (NCBI): domain Eukaryota; kingdom Viridiplantae; phylum Streptophyta; class Magnoliopsida; order Brassicales; family Brassicaceae; genus Brassica; species Brassica oleracea. The sequence continues at coordinate 43,076,621 of NC_027749.1, forward strand.
TGACTCGGATATCCGAAATGTTTTAGAATTTTAAAAAATATTTGATTTGATCCGTAAATAAAATAAAATAAAAATTTTAAAATAATTGAAAATTTCAATAATAACATTTTATTACAAAAATAAAACATCATTTAACTTTTTAAATTTTAGTACCTAATATAATAAATTTAATTCATAAAAATATTGTAAAACTGATATAAAGTATAATATATATAATGTATATATATAATTCTTTACATATATGTATATATATCCATATAACAGATCAAATTAGATATATGTTCCTAAAAATATTGGTATTTGCGATTTGTTTCTTTTTTGGATATTGTATTTTAGTATTTGATTTGTTTCGTAGAGTTACGGATATCTAAATTTTTTTGGCTCAAATCAAAACGGATAACAAATCGAATCAAAATTTATGAATATTTTGCTCAACTTTATCCGTAAACAATAAAATAATATATATAGTTTGGCTTTTGATTCGTTATCTATTTTTATTCGAACCGAAAAATCCAGAGTTTTATTGAAACCATGTATGTGAGTTTTATAATTAAAAAAACGCAAAGTACATAGTGTGAACATATTTATGAATACAATGTGAATGCATTATCATATTTATTATTAAATCATTGTGCGGCTGCCACGTGTATATTATAGTGTGAATGCATTTATTACAATATTTCTCTTTTAATATACAAGGGATTATTATTTTTAACCCTAGAATATATGATACATTATTGTAGGTATTTTTATTTTAGCTATAACCCCTAATGATACAATTATATATTAATACAATAACTATACACCTTCATTTATTATCATATATATCACGTAAGAATTGAATGTGGTGGATATTTGACACTCTTAGTATAGTAAGCAGTTAATACTGTTGATGATATAGTCATGCAAAATTATTTAAACAACGTACGTACTTATGCATTATAAATCTTTTTTTGATCAATACCTTATAAATCTAACATCTAATTTTTCAAGTGATGTCATACATATAATATAACTTCAATTTCATTTTGGATAAAACAAGACATTTTCGAATAACTTAATGCTTCACGAAGAGTAATCATTATCAAACCAAATATTCACGAAAACTAGATTTCATGAAAATATATATATATCTTTAGGATCAACCCTTGTTCAGAAACTCGCTAGGCGCTACGCGTGCGGTGCACCTGGGCCTAGCGATTTTTTAGAAAATCGGAAAAAACTCGGGGAATACGCGGGGAGGAATTTTTTGTATTTTATATGTATAATATTTCATCTATACATATAATACAACTTTGTATGTATATACATGTTTATGTAAAAAATATCATTGGTATTAAGATTCATAGATTTATAAATATATACCTAAATAGATACAAAATATAATTGTATTTGTCATTAACACAAAAAATATAACTTTTGTATACATTCTAACGAATTATTTATTGTACATGTTCTTGAATCTACTAGTCATTCAACTCAAGTAAATCATAGTTGCGTTGAAAATACTGGATGTTATACTTTTATTCAACAAAGGGTCATATATGAAGGTGATATAGATTGCGTTGAGTCTTTGTCAAAATCTTATTGTTTTTCACAATTAGAGTTTCTTAGAATTTTAGAGATTTTGTTGTCGGGAGAAGAGAAGAGAGTTGGTAAAGATGTGGTTAATGATTTTTTGGGCTTGAGCTGGACAAATAGTTCCAAAATTTTGGGCCAAATTTAATTATGCCGAGGAAGTAACGAGTTATGCGTAGCGTTTTTTTTTCATATTAATCGGACGCTTTTTCATTTATACGTGTTCCACGTCACTTACGCGGCCGAGCGTAGAATGTCACCGAACTGCCTCACCTCGCCACGGTCCCATCCCGAATCACGTTTAATCGCCCGCGTAATCAGTTAGGCGTCCGATTTTTCGAACAAGGGGATCAACCAACAAAACAGTCTTTCATGAAATGTTTTAGCTATTGAAGCACGGTTTATCATCAAATCAATACAAATCAAACTTCCACACCTTTATTATATTATAATATATATGCACAAATAAAGACAGTTGAGGTCTTGCATATTTTCATTGTTTTATCCATTCACCCATGTGCATTTTGATCATATAGACTAGGATTTAGCCACGTTTAGATTGCATTTTGCATACATGAGTCTTTATCAGGTGTTGGAGTACCACATGGAGTTCTTGGAGGCATTTGGGTGCATTTTGAGCTCAAAAGAAGT
>NC_027749.1:43080736-43082049 GCF_000695525.1 Brassica oleracea var. oleracea
AAGAGCTGTGTTTTATCAACAACAATGGTATCTGATACAAAAAAGAGCCAAACTTTCAGTACAACAACTACCAACAGAGATCTTCCCCTAACAACCAATAGAGTGGTTATCAGCCTAGATACAACCAGCAAGCTATCAGCCTCGGAACAACCAGCAAGGCAGTTATCAGCCTCAACAAAACCCTCCTCCTGGTTTCAACACCAAAGGACAACAACCTGCCCCACAACAACCTACTACTTCTACCTCTACTCCTCAGGTCAGCAGCACTGATGCCCTACTTAAACAAATCTTGGAGTCTCAGACGAGAAGTGAGAAGCATGTTGGCTATGAGTTGAAGAACCTTCACTCAAAGAATGATTGAAGCTACAATGAGCTCAACAACAAGTTCAGAACCTTGGAGAACCAGTTTGCTGTCATGAACACTCAACAAAATCGCCAACAAGGTTCTTTACCTGGAAAATCTGAGCAAAACCCCAAGGAGACCATGAAAGCTATCACCCTCAGGAGTGGTAAGGAGTTACCTCAGAAAGCTCTCACCAAGGATGCTGAGAAACAAGGTAACGGGGTTGCCATCAACATAGATGATGAAGTGGTGATTGTTGATGAGAAAATCAATGATGAAATCTTGGAGAAGATTGTGGAAGCAAAAGGTAAAGGAAAGGTTGGGGAAGAGAAGAAAACAGTGAAAGATGGTGAAGTTGTTGCTCCAGCAAGTGAGAATTCTTTTGTTCCTCCTCCCTATGAACCCAAACTACCATTCCCTGGTAGATTCAAGAGGCAGCTGCTAGAGAAGTACAAAGCTCTATTTGAGAAGCAAATGAGTGAAGTTCAAGCCACAATGCCCATCATTGATGCTTTCATGCTGATCCCTCAATATAGCAAGTTCCTGAAAGATGTTGTAGCTGAAAAGAAGAAGGAAATGGAAAGCATGATGATTCTTACCCATGAGTGCAATGCCATCATCCAGAGGCTTGATGTTCCAGAGAAGTTAGAGGATCCAGGATGCTTCACACTACCTTGTGCTCTTGGACCTATGATATTTGAGAAATGTCTCTGCGATTTGGGAGCTAGTGTCAGCTTGATGCCTTTATCCATTGCTAAGAAGCTTGGTTTCACTCAGTACAAGAAGTGTTATGGGTATCTTGGAGGACCTCCCCGTTATGGTTGGAAAATATGAGATCCCTACAGACTTTGTGGTGCTTGAGATGAGTGAGGAAGTTGTAGATCCTTTAATCCCTGGAAGGCCTTTCTTAGCTACAACAGGAGCAATTGTTAATGTGAAAGGGGGCAAGATTGATCTCCACTTGGGTAAA
>NC_027749.1:43082133-43084534 GCF_000695525.1 Brassica oleracea var. oleracea
CATGCTTTGACGATAGAGAGGCCAGCTGAAGTGATTCAGAACCTGGAGAGTGCTGCCTATGGGATGATGTTGGATTCACACAGAGGATTTGGTAGTAAGGGTCAGTATGAGGAGCTGCCTCAAATTGTCAATCAGGAAGCCTCGGTCATTCTACAAGGGGACACCCAGCAAGACGACTGGAGCGAGCTTAAGGCGCCTAAAGTGGATCTTAAACCTCTCCCCAATGGTGTAAGGTATGCATTTTCTGATCCTAATGGAACTTATCCAGTCATTGTGAGTAGTGAACTTACTGAAACTGAGCTATCTGAACTTTTGAAAACACTTAAAAGATTTAGAAAAGCAATAGGTTACTCACTTGATGACATCAAGGGAATATCACCCTCTTTGTGTATGCTTAGGATACATCTTGAGGATGAATCAATGACTTCTATTGAGTATCAAAGAAGGTTAAATTCTAACCTGAAACATGTTGTAAAGAAAGAGATTCTTAAACTCTTAGATGCTGGTGTTATCTACCCTATCTCAGATTCTAAATGGGTATATCCTGTGCATATTGTGCCAAAAAAGGGTGGTATAACTGTGATTGAAAATGACAAGGATGAATTGATACCAACAAGAACAGTCACTGGGCATAGAATGTGTATTGATTACCGAAAACTGAACTCTGCATCTAGAAAAGATCATTTTCCACTTCCATTTATTGTTCAGATGCTTGAGAGACTTGCAAATCATCCATTCTATTGTTTTCTCGATGGATATTCAGGATTCTTCCAGATCCCCATACATCCCAATGATCAGGAGAAAACAACATTCACATGTCCTTATGGTACCTTCGCATATCGAAGAATGCCATTTGGTCTATGTTATGCTCCAGCCACCTTTCAAAGGTGCATGATGTCGATCTTTTCTGATCTGATTGAGGATGTTGTGGAGGTGTTCATGGATGATTTATCTGTCTATGGATCTTCGTTTTCTGCATGTTTGTCAAATTTGTGCAGGGTCTTACAGAGATGTGAAGACACCAACCTTGTGCTGAACTGGGAGAAGTGTCACTTCATGGTCAAAGAAGGGCTTATGCTGGGGCACAAGATTTCAGAGAAGGGGATTGAGGTGGATAAGGCCAAAATCGATGTTATGGTTGGTTTGCCCCCACCAAAGACAGTGAAAGACATCCGAAGTTTTCTTGGTCATGCTGGGTTTTACAGGAGATTCATAAAGGACTTCTCCATGATCACTAGACCACTGACCAGGCTGCTGTGCAAAGAAGCCACCTTCATCTTTGATGTGGAGTGTCTAGAAGCCTTAAAGAAGCTGAAAGGTGAACTCATCAGTGCTCCAATTGTCCAGCTACCTAATTGGGATCTCCTCTTTGAGATCATGTGTGATGCTAGTGATTATGCTGTGGGAGCTGTTTTGGGGCAGAAGAAAGATGGCAAGACCCATGTGATCTACTACGCGAGCCAAACCCTGAATGATGCTCAGATGAGATATGCCACAACAGAGAAGGAGATGCTAGCCATTGTCTTTGCCTTTGAGAAGTTCAGAAGCTACTTGGTGGGATCTAAAATTATTGTCTACACAGATCATGCTGCGTTGAGACACCTTTTGGCGAAGAAGGATGCAAAGCCCAGGCTCTTGAGATGGATTCTTTTGCTGCAAGAGTTTGATTTAGAGATCAAGTACAAGCTAGGAGTTGAGAATGGTGTAGCTGATCACTTGTCCAGGCTGAGAGTGGAGTGTGGCATTCCAATTGATGAAGGACTCCCTGAGGAACAGATCATGGCTATTGGAGCAGTGATAGCAGTTTGTGAGACTGGAAGGAAGCTTGAAGAAGTCAAGGCAACAGAAGAGAAATAACATTGGTATGCTGATTTGGTGAATTACCTAGCCACAGGAAAAGAGCCTGTGGGTTATGCCAAGAAGAAGTTCTACAAGGATGTGAAGAGATACTACTGGGATGAGCCCTATCTCTACATTCTCTGCAAAGATCAACTTTATAGGAGAGTGGTTGCTAACGAGGAGATTGATAGGATCCTTACATAGTGTCATGGATCATCTTATGGAGGCCACTTTGCTACCTTCAAGACTGTTGCTAAGGTGTTACAAGCTGGATTCTGGTGGCCACACATGTTCAAGGACACACAAGACTTTGTTTCAAGGTGTGATTCATGCCAAAGGAGAGGAAACATCACCAAGAAGAATGAGATGCCTCAGAATCCAATCCTTGAAGTTGAAGTGTTTGATGTGTGGGGTATTGACTTCATGGGGCCATTTCCATCATCACATGGCAACAAATACATCCTGGTAGCTGTTGATTATGTCTCAAAATTGGTGGAAGCTATTGCAAGTCCCACCAATGATGCAAGAGTGGTAATTAAGATGTTCAAGAGCACCAACTTTC
>NC_027749.1:43084994-43086270 GCF_000695525.1 Brassica oleracea var. oleracea
AAAAGTGTTGAAGTAGTGTTCAGGTGGTTCATCGATCCGGTCAAGGCAAAGAATCGAGCGTGGGAGCGAGGTTCCGCAGCGACGCCACGAGGTCGCTCCAGCTGGGAGCAACGTGATCAGAGCGACTGGTCCAAGTCGCTCGCATTCTCAGTGTCCGGAGCTCGAGAGTCGCTCTCGGAGCGACGTCTCGCAACGACCACGTGAGGTCGCTCGCATTTTCGGTAACTGGGAGCGACGTGATCAGAGCGACTCGGCTAAAGTGTTGAAGTAGTGTTCAGGTGGTTCATCGATCCGGTCAAGGCAAAGAATCGAGCGTGGGAGTGAGGTTCCGCAGCGACGCCACGAGGTCGCTCCAGCTGGGAGCGACGTGATCAGAGCGACTGGTCCAAGTCGCTCGTGTTTTCGGTGTCCGGAGCTCGAGAATCGCTCTCGGAGCGACGTCTCACAGCGACCACGTGAGGTCGCTCACATTTTCTGTAGATCAGAGCGACGTCTCGCAGTGACCACGTGAGGTCGCTCGCGTTTTTGTCAACACACGATGCGAGAAACCGACCCGGAGCGACCTATCAGAGCGACCACTCCAGGTCGCTCCCGAGCCGGTCCAGGTAAGTCCCTCTTCGATTTTGTCCAGTTTAATTCGAGTTACCTAGCATCACCCTCTCCTCCTCTCATAAACACTCATACTCTCTCAAACTCACCCACACCAAAAATCCCATAACTTTCTCAATTCTCACCCAAATCTCCTAGTTCTTGTTTCTAAATCCAAGCTTTCGCCTCAACAATCTATTCCTCACCACCCATTCCCCATTTCCTTTCATCCAAAGCAAGGTATTGTGTTTTTAAATTCAAATTCGTAGGTCCATGAACCCTAGAATTTGAAAATCAAATTTTGGTCATTTTCTTGCTTGATTGTGGTAAAATAGACTAGGGAAAGCTTATATATCAAGTTGGGTTGTTGAATTGATGGTGGAACTGAGCTTAATTTGAACTTTGGCAAAATTAGGGTTCATGGATTTGGGGCTTTTCGAAATTGATCTTAATTGAGTGTGTTCGTGGGTGAATTAGTATGTTAAGGTGTTGAAAGGTTTGATTAGAGAACCCTCTCATTCTAGAATTACTTTGATTATTGAATTTTACTTGTCTTGTAATTTTCACATGATGAAAAGATTGAGAATTGTGATTCTTTATGTTGCCTTTTGAAGTTTACATTTGCAAAGTCAATCGACTTATCCCTTTCCAAGTTTTGTATTTCTCAGGTACAATGGTTAAGAAAACT
>NC_027749.1:43086290-43086988 GCF_000695525.1 Brassica oleracea var. oleracea
GAACCTGAAAGACAAGAGTCTTCGTTGAGAGGAAAGGCTTTAGCCTCAGAACGAACTGGTTCTGGGACACAAAGGACTTCTCGACAATAAACCGTGGCTGCAAAGAAGGCAAAGGAGCAAGAGAAGAGGGCAAGAAAGAGTATAGCAGTTGCCACAGATGAGGAGAGTGGCGATGAAAGTGCAGATGAGTAGGCTCCTACAAAGAGGGCCAAGATGTCCAAGGGGAAGGAGGTTGCTGATGATAGAGACAAGGCGAAAACTCCATCTGCGGAAGAGCTGTATCATCATTTGCTGAATGGGGTAACTTGGACTCCAACCAGATTCGCTGACCTTGATTTGCTGAAGGAGGTGGGTCTCGATTCTGATATTGAGGCAATGCTGGGGAACCTGAAGATGCCCAAACTCCTCACCATGGCCTACCACCCTGCCTACCATGTCTCCTGTCAGTTCTTGTCTTCCCTTGAGGTCACTTACCATGACGATCCACACGTGAGGCAAGGATGGGGCAAAAAAAAGTTCAAGGTCAATGGGAGAGAGTACAACATGAACTTCAAAGACATTGGGAGAGTCATGGGTTTCCAAGACTTGGCAGACTACTCCCTTCCCAAGTGTGAAAGCCTCCCCACTCAGCTTTGGAAGTTAATCACTGGAAACAAGCACTCTACCGGGGCTGACAAGAACTCACATATCCGGCACCC
>NC_027749.1:43088734-43102443 GCF_000695525.1 Brassica oleracea var. oleracea
GTCGCTCCCGAAGCCCAGAGCGACTTGGCCAGAGTGACACCCCGAGGCCGCTCGCATGTCTATCGCGTGACGACAACACAATGGAGCCGGAGCGACCTCTCAGAGTGACCCACTGAGGTCACTCCCGAAGCCCGGAGCGACGTGCCGAGGTCGCTCCGCGTATATTTGTTTGGCCGAATTCATGTTTTCTAAGGGCTTTTTGGTCATTTCATTATGCATGTTTTTACTTTTGAAAACCTATGTTTTAAGTACCTTGAGCAGCCACCAGGCAGATTATCTTTTGTTCTTAAGAAAAACCTTTGGAAAGTTCATCACTTGAATCATCTTTGTTCATCTAGTTATTGCAATTCTGTGTTTCCAATTCATTGTTGTATCCCTTTGTAAGATTAATCTGAAATCCAAAATAGGTTTAAGAGGAATCATGAAGAGTAGTGAGTAATCACCATTTGAATTCATGGGTTAGAAAGATTAAGGGTGATTAGGTTAGAGTTAGGATGTTTTAGTGTAAATCATTCCAGAACCTTGCGAGTAGAGTAATCATAATGCATCTTCTGAGTTAGCTTCTCAAAAGTTGATCTTTAGGCATTTCCCACCCAAAAGGTGTTCAATGAAATACCTGAAACAACTCTTCTAAGCTTTTAGCATATTTTGCAAAAGACATTTGTTGTTAGAAGTGCTAAGATAGCCTTAGACCTGTTAGTAATGATTGCTTCCATATTATTCAACCAAAGACATTTGTTGTTTGAAATGTGTTAGTAAATGAACATTCATCTAGACATAGAGTTTGTTTAGGATCGTGTCTAAGCTTAAGGTTGATAGTTTGATTGTTCGTCTGCCATCCTTAGTTCGAAACTTGATCACCCAAGGTCTAATTCCTATGCCCATGAGTTCTCATTTTCCTTAGTTAAGAAAGTCAACTCATTTACCGCTTTTATTATTCTGAAACTGCATTAGTATTAATCATTTGTTTAGAAAACCCTTTAAATCATCGGTTGTACTTAGATTAAGTAAGTACTTGCATTCTCAGTGCTTGAAATCCCTTAGAATGGTTAGACAATCATTTATACTACAACATTTGTCTTAGGAGCCTTGAAAACTCCTAACATCAAAAGTTTTGATTTTTTTACAAAAGTTTCTAATACCAAATCTAAATGATAAAATCAACAATCTAATAAGTTTTTTTAAAAATATTGATAATCATGTACATGTTCAATATTTAAACGATATTCTTTTCAATATATTCTGAAAATTCTACATTTCATCTATTTTTTTTACATTCCATATTTATAGAAATACTACCAATTTTAGAATATTTTAAAGATAGACGGGATACATTATCATTAATTTTCAAATAAAAAGCGATAACATCAATGGATATTACTGTTTAATTTGTTACCAAGCTTATAGGAAAATTCTGGATTCAAATCTTCTATATATTAAACCACAAGTCACTCTGCCAATTAAGTTTTGCCACATCATTTAAGAAATAAAAATAATTTAAAATAAGAAAACAAAAAATGAATGAAAGCAAAAGAATATACGTTGCACATTAACAAAAATCAAAAATGTATTTTCACTCCACTTTCCTTCGGTTTTCTTTCCCGTTTCCACACTTCCACGGTCCAACAGTTTCCAGATAACTAACCTTGATTCAATTATTTATATTCTATTTCTCTGTTGTGCTTTAAAAAGTTAAATCTCTTCTCTGATTCAGTAATACACATACTTGATGTGGGCATGCAACGCTTTGTCTGCAAGATAAGTTAGTAGTTCATTTTTTTTGTTCTATCTTAATCTCTTTGGATCTCACTCTTTCCTCTACTTCTAATATGACATTTTTCTATCTCCGTCAAGCCTCGATCAGTGACATGCAATGTTTTTTTTTTCTGGAAAACTGAAGATTGTTTTTCTTTTCAAACCCAAAAATCTACGACCAAGGTATGACCTCCTTTGTCAGTTATGAGATTTTGCACCCATTAGAAAATAACTCTAACTTTGCCCCTGCTTCCAGATTGATGTTTATCTTTTCGTAGTTTATGCTGAAAAGCTGCTTGAATAGCAAATATATATATTTTGGTTTATTTACCAAATGGTCCAATGAACATATTTTAAAATTGAAAATTCATAATTGCTATTTAACACTGACTCTGCTCTAATAAAATGGGATTAATCTTGTTAAATATTTGCAGTCTCAGGGTGGGAACGGAAATGAATTTCCAGAATATGATTTAATGTAGACGGTTGTGTATCTATAAAGCATGTTTTACAACACATAAGATAGTTTCTTTATATTTAATCATAATTATCATGGGACTGTTGTAGGAGAAACATAACCAAAGCTAAAAAAACCTTGCAATCAGTATAATTAAATATATTTTCTTTAAAAACAAATAAACCAGATAAAATGTTCTTAACAAATTAGTCAGTCAAAAAAAGAAGAATGTTATTATCATTCTAACTGAACTCAAGTATATATGCTGTCTACAAATTTGCAATACATTTGGATATTAGCATGAATCCATCAATAAATTTTGTTACAAAACATACTATTTTAATTGTTTTAAAAACATACTATTTTAAACTCACATAACAAACTAATCATCTTCTTTTCCCGTACGCAGTACGGGTTATAATACTAGTATTACAATAAATCTTGATATCTATAGCATACCTAATTTCTTCTTCACTATAAATATAAGCCAAAGCTCACATTGCCTAACACAATACAAATTATGACTACTGCCAAACTTTCTTCTTCCTATTTTTGTTTGAGATTCTAGGTTTTTTAAATTCAGCAGAAAAATAATAGATTGCTAAATTTTATATTTTTACGGGTTTTTGGGTCAACGGGTGCTGGTTCAAGGATCAATAATGGATTTTTGGGTTTTATCAGATTTTTAGTTAATAGTTTTTCACTAAATTAGAAACTCAAACATTATACTAGAATAATTTTTAAATTATTATTTTCTAATAAAAAAAGCTTTAAATTCATATAATTTTTTTTTATCAAAATCTTCAACAAAACACATGTCTAAATGTCAAAATCTAATGTATATATTCGCGTTAATAAAACTTATTATTTGAAGATACATGTATTATGTGATTTATTAACTAATAATTTAACAAAGGAAGGTACCGGCCGTTCTATTTGATTATTAATAAATGATTTGTATAAAAGATATCTGCATTGTGTGATTATTATTATATACTGAAGACATCATATTCACAATCACTGTTAACTACTATATTTATCGGGAAAAATGATCGGTGGTTAACGAAGTATTAGCCATATGGCTAGCAATGCAAACTAAACTTATGTACATCTAACTACACGAAATATATGTTATGCATGACAACATCCCTCAACTTAATGATGTTATGTAGTTAACATCACAAGTTTAATTTCATTCATCCAAAACCTGATGTAGATGTCAGAGACCGTTTAAATATCTCGTTTCATTAATTAAAATATGACCGATCCGACCGTAAATTAACTAAAATTAAATTTTAACCCACGTTTTAAAAGCGTAAGAATATTTTTAACAAAATATAATTTACAAAATCAATATGCTTTAACATTTTTTATAAGTAGTGTTTTAACATTTTTTTTACTTTCGTGTATTTGAAAAATATATAATTATACTATTTTTATTTATATTAAATGTGAAAATTATATAAGAAATTATGTAATTTTGTTTTTTAATTATTTTAATATGTTTTCTGATGAACCTTTAAAGGAATAAAATTATGGAATTCATTTGATTAATTGTGTTATTTGATAAATTTTTAACTATAAAATTATGTGACGTCAATTTATTGACTCTATTTTATTTGTGTACAACTTATTTGATGTCAAGTTAAACCAAACATGATCTCGCGTATATAATTATTAATTATATATTTTTAAGAATAAAAATAGTATAAGAATAAGAATCTAATATAATAGTTTTACTAAGTTTAAATGAATGCAATTTGTTTTTATGAAAATATAAATATAAATATTTTATTAATTTTATATTAAACAATTAAGATGTTAGAGTCGATAAATTGACATCAAATATGTTTTATAGTAAAAACATTGATCAAATAAGTATATATCACACAACTAATCAAACGAATTACAGAAAAATTATTAAAAGTTAAAAACAAATATATTAAAAAAATTAAAAAAAAATATTTTTATTTAATATAAATAAAATAATATAATTATATAGTTTTCAAATATACTAAAATAAAAATGTTAAAAAACTAATTATCAAAAATTTATAAAACATATTGATTTTGTAAATTATATTTTGCTAAAAAAAATCTTGCGCTTTTAAAATGCGGGTCAGAATCTGTTTTTAGTTAAATTACCATCAGATATGTCATATTTTAATTGATAAAATGAGAGATTAAACGGTCTCTGGCATCCATATCACATTTTGGGTGAATGAAATTAAACTCGTGAAGTTAACTACATAACATCATTAAGTTGAGGGATGTTGTCATGCATAACATATACTTCGTGTAGCTAGGTATATATTAATTTAGTTTGCATGGCAAGCCATGTGATGGTCAATACTCCACGTAATCAGCAATCGTATTTCCTATTTATCAAAGGAAGATACTCACGTACTATTTGATTATTAGTTAAAGCTTTGTATTTGAATATACCTGTATTATGTGATTATTATATACTAAATACATTACGTTCATAATATCTATCTCATGCATGGGTATAAATATTTCTAAAGTAAATATACTATAATAATTAATTGTTATTTGCTTTTAATTTTAAATTAATTTATAATTTGTATGCATCATTTATACTAATAATATTATATTACTTTAATTATACATATGATTATATATATGTTATATTTAATCATTTTGTTCTTTTTAGAGTCGATTTAGTTATCACTTGGATAAATTGGATTGCATCTCTAAATTCAACGGTAATATTTTTTTATTCTAAATATATTAAAATTTTGATGAATTTCTTATTTGCATTTAGGTGGTTGTTTCTTAGATATGTAAATATATTTTATGAAAATTATGTATAACTTAAGATATATTGTGCTTAGAATGAAATAAAAATATTAAACTAAAGTGTCTAATTCCAAATTACATAAATTAATATAACGATAATATTCTGAAGTCTCATGCATATATTTAAATTTTACAAAAAAATAAACTGTAACAGTTGGTTAATATTTTTTTTTATTTTTAATATGTTTTGAGTTATCCGATGATTTATATTTATAAAATAAATTACTATTTTTATAAAATTATATATTCTTATCGTACTTAAATCTATGATTTTAGATATAAGTTAGATTAGCCGAGTCACTCATGTTGTGAGTATATTGAGTTACATATATTCTTCAAATTCAAAATAAATATAGTTATTTTTTATTATAATTAGGTCAAATCAAATCAATTTTGTTTATCGTTGAAATGTCCATGTCTTTTCATGATATTTATCAAATTATATGTTGATGTTTTTTAAGAAAATATTAGAAAAATAAAGCGATGATTAATAGGAGCTTACATGCATAAGTAGCTGCCTGATACATTTTTGGAAGCTTATAAACACATATCAATATTTACAATAATTAAAATATTTTATAAATTCTAAATAACTTTATGACTTTGATTTATTGAATGGAAACTGAAATATATTTTAAATAATCTAAAAATAAGAATTCAGATTTGCTTTGGTATTTTGATTATGGTTCTATTAAGTTCCACAAACATAAAAACATAAAATTTAAAAGAAAATTTAATATTAAGAAAACAAATAACTTTAATAATGATAAAATATAATATATCTAGCTCATTAAACTATTTTGTAACTATTTGATCAAACGATGATTAAACGGTATCAGTTTAATCAACTATCATAAGAGTTAACGTAAGAGCGACACATAGAAAACTGATTTCTCAAATAATATTATAGAGATTAACCACTATATTTATTATGGAAGGTACCCCTCTATTTGATTATTATCTAAGAACTTTTTATTTATAGTAATATGTGGGTGACAATTATATTTCGCCATTCTTTAAGAGTAAAGAAAGAAATATTAAAGAGAGAATTGTTTTCGTTTTAATTTGCTGGAAGCCTGGACAGAAATCAGAAAATGAGAAATAAAACAATACGTTACCTCATATTTCTCACTAAGGAGTATGTTGGATTAAGCTTGAAAATTACTTGAGAAATAAGTCATTATCCTAATCCTACCGAGTAATGGAATTAGGAATATATTTAGGAGTTATCTAGATGTATTACCTATTAGGATTAGGAGATAATAATCTCTATATAAGGATATGCAAGAATGTTGCATAACTTGTGAGTTGATAGAGATTAAGAGAGCTTAAGTTTTGAGTTAGTTTCTTAAGCATTAATAAAGAGAGTTATTCTTTATACTTGATCTTGTTTGATTCATACGTTTGAGTTCTATATTTGGTATCAGAGCCAAACAAGCGAGATGGGAGATATCGTAGCAATTACAGAGAGACCTAAAGGAGGAGGAACGATCCAATGCCCTATGCTCACGGCAACAAATTACACAGTGTGGGAGATGCGCATGAAGATAGCCCTCAAAGTGCATAAGGTTTGGGAAACCGTAGAAGATGATTCGATCGAGGGAGACAAGAACAACTTGGCTATTGCGCTCCTCTTTCAATCAATACCTGAGTCCCTTACATTGCAAGTTGGAGAGATGGATACGGCGAAAAAGGTTTGGGAAGCCATTAAAGCAAGATATGTGGGTACAGAGAGAGTTAGAGAAGCCCGCTTGCAAACCCTAATGAATGAATTTGAGCGACTGAAGATGAAGGATAAGGAAACAATTGATGAGTTTGGTGGTAAATTATCAGAACTCGCGTCGAAGTCAGCTGCTTTGGGAGTAAGCATCGAAGAGCCGAAGTTGGTCAAGAAGTTTCTATCAAGTCTTCCTCGGAAGAAATATATCCATATTGTGGCCTCACTTGAGCAGGTTCTAGACCTAAATACCACAGGCTTTGAAGACATCATAGGACATCTTAAAGCTTATGAAGAACGCGTAGCTGAAGAAGAAGAAGATCCTCAAGAAGATTCAAAACAACTGATGTATACAAACACAGAATCTCAAGAAAATCAGTCAAACAAAGGATATAATGAATATCGGAACAGAGGACGAAGTGGACGCGGTTCATGGTATAGAGGACGAGGTTGCGGTAGAGGAGGAAGAGATACATCGAGAGTTATGTGCTATAGGTGTGATAAACTTGGGCATTACGCATCAGACTGTCCGGATCGACTTCTCAAGCTACAAGAAACTGAAGAGAACAAAAGCGAAACACACGACGCTGATGAGCTCATGATACATGAGATTTTTTACCTCAATGAAGATGGAATTGTGCCAAGCAAATATGAAGCAGACGCAAGTGGAGACAATGTTTGGTGCCTAGATAATGGAGCTAGCAATCACATGACAGGAGATGAGAGATATTTCAGGATTCTTGATGATACCATCACCGGAAAGGTCAAATTTGGAGATGATTCTCGGATAGATATCAAAGGAAAAGGTTCTATAGAGTTTATTGATAGAAACGGTGAAACAAGAATGATGGAAGAGGTGTACTATATTCCTGATTTGAAGAGTAATATCATCTCGCTTGGCCAAGCCACAGAGTCAGGATGCGGTAAAAGGTTAAGAGGTGAGTACTTAACCATGCATGATCGTGAAGGGAAGTTACTTGTCAAGGCGCTTAGAGCAAGAAACAGACTCTACAAAGTTCGTATGGGTCTAAAAGAGGAGTTGTATCTACACTCGACGATATTAGGAGACTCTAACATCTGCCATTCACGACTGGGACACGTAAACCAAGAGACAATACGGTATATGATGCAAAGAGACCTTGTTACAGGCATGCCGCAGCTAAAAATTGAAAAAGAGGTATGTGGATCTTGCATGCTTGGGAAGCAAGCAAGACAACCTTTTCCAAAATCAACATCATATCGAACAACAAAGATACTGGAGCTTATACATGGAGATTTGTGCTGCCCCATTACTCCCAAAACAACTGCAGGAAACAGGTATATCTTTGTTCTCGTGGACGATCATTCAAGGTACATGTGGTCAATATTACTCAAGGAGAAGAGTGATGCGTTTGTGAACTTCAAGAAATTTAAAGAGATAGTAGAGCGGGATTCGAGAGCAAAGATACAAACCTTTAGAACAGACAGAGGCGGAGAGTTTGTGTCTCATGAATTCAACAAGTTCTGTGAAGATTCAGGGATCAAGAGACACATTACAGCGCCCTACACCCCGCAACAGAATGGAGTGGTTGAGAGACGTAACAGAACGTTAATGGAGATGACGAGAAGTATCTTGAAGGACATGAGAATTCCGAACTTCCTATGGGGTGAGGCGACACGACACTCCACCTATCTGTTGAATCGAATTGGGACGAGATCACTGGTGAATATGACTCCGTACGAAGCGTTTAACGGTAGGAAACCTAATATAAGTCACCTACGTGTGTTTGGTTGCATTGGATATGCAAAAGTCGAGAAGCCACACTTAAAGAAGCTTGACGATAGGTCGCGTATACTGGTTCATCTCGGGACAGAACCAGGGTCAAAGGCTTATAAAATGCTTGATCCTAAGACACGTAAGATCATAGTGAGCCGTGACGTTGTCTTTGAAGAGACAAAAGGGTGGAACTGGAGTCATAATAACAATGAAGAAAATAGAGTTGGAGACTTTAAGATCACACTTGGAGAGTTTGGAAATCATGGTATACAAGAAAATAATCTTGATGGTGATAAAAGTCCAAAAAGAGAAGAAGACATCGAGAAAGAAGATGAAGATCTTTCGAGAGAGTTGATAACTCAAGGAGAGATCCATGAGAATGACGAAGAGGCAGAGGAGGAAGAACCACCGTTAAGACTATCTCAGAGGCAAGTATTCACACCTAAATACCTTGATGACTATATTCTACTAATCGAAGAAGAAGAAGGAGAGCTACTTCTCAATCTGATAAATCAAGAGACAAGAAACTTTGGAGAAGCACAAGAGTTAGAAGACTGGATCAAGGCGTGCGAAGAAGAAATACAATCCATTGTGAAGAATGGAACATGGGAACTTGTGGACCTTCCAAGAGGAGCTAAAGCCATCGGTCTAAAGTGGGTGTTTAAGCTGAAGAGAAACGCAGATGGCAGCATAAATAAATACAAGGCCCAGTTCGTGGCAAAAGGGTATGTACAGGAGTATGGTATGGACTTTGATGAAGTCTTTGCACCTGTTGCGCGTATGGAGACAATCCGCCTCCTTATCAGTCTAGCAGCTACAAGGGGATAGGGGATTCATCATCTTGATGTCAAGACGGCGTTTCTCCACGGAGAGCTGAAAGAAACTGTGTATGTCACACAGCCTGAAGGCTTCATTGTTAATGGTTCCGAAGCAAAAGTCTACAAATTAAAGAAAGCATTATACGGACTTAGGCAAGCGCCTAGAGCCTGGAACAATAAGCTTAATCAGATTCTGAAGAAGCTAAAATTTACGAAGTGTTCAAAGGAACCGTCGGTATATCGAAGGGAAGTAGACAAAGGCCACTTACTTCTTGCAGTTTATGTGGATGATTTATTTTTCACAGGTACGAGCAGTGATATGATTAAAGAGTTCAAAAAGGAGATGTCAAGCAAGTTTGAGATGAGTGATCTCAGGAAGCTTTCTTTTTATCTCGGAATAGAAGTTCATCAACATGATGGAGGTATAACGCTGAACCAGAAACGTTATGCGTTGAGAATCCTAGAAGAAGCAAGAATGAAGAACTGTAACCCGTGCCAAATACCTATGGAGGCAGGACTGAAACTTTCTAAAGCATTGAAAGAAGAAGAGATAGACGCCACTAGCTACAGAAGGAATGTTGGTTGTTTGCGATACTTACTTCACACCCGACCAGATCTGGCTTACTGCGTCGAGGTCTTGAGCAGGTATATGCAGGCACCAAGAGTATCACACGGAGCAGCGATGAAGCAGTGTCTAAGGTATCTACAAGGAACTACAATGTATGGGATCACGTTCGAGCGAACAGGATCAAAGCTATTGAAGATAGTGGGATATAGCGACAGTAGTCACAATGTTGATGAAGATGATGGAAGAAGTACCACAGGACACATATTTTACGCTGGTGATAGCCCTATCACGTAGTACTCGCAGAAACAGGAGACAGTCGCCTTGTCTTCGTGTGAGGCAGAGTTTATGGTCGGGACTGAAGCAGCTCGACAAGCCATCTGGTTGCAAGACTTGATCGGCGAGATCATGGGTAATGGAAGTGAACGTGTGGTCATCAGGTTTGATAATCAGTCAGCGGATTGCTTTAACTAAGAACCCAATGTTCCATGGCCGAAGCAAACACATCCATACACGCTACCACTTTATAAGAGAGTGTGTTGAGAAGGACCAGATCAAAGTGGAGCACATACCCGGACAAGAACAAAAGGTTGACATCCTAACTAAGGCACTAGGAAGAATCAAGTTCAAGGAGATGAGGGAGCTCATAGGAGTTCAAGATGTGTTGACAAATGATTTCAAGCTTAAGGGGGAAAATGTTGGATTAAGCTTGAAGATTACTTGAGAAACAAGTCATTATCCTAATCCTACCGAGTAATGGAATTAGGAATATATTTAGGAGTTATCTAGATGTATTACCTATTAGGATTAGGAGATAATAATCTCTATATAAGGATATGCAAGAGTGTTGCATAACTTGTGAGTTGATAGAGATTAAGAGAGCTTAAGTTTTGAGTTAATTAGTTTCTTAAGCATTAATAAAGAGAGTTGTTATTTATACTTGATATATCTTGTTTGATTCATACGTTTGAGTTCTATAGAGTAGTTTTTTCTTTAATCATTTTGGAGATCCCCAGCAAAAACATAAACTAAATTTTGGAGCATGTAGAAATATTCGAACCCCTATCATAGTAAATGTTGGAGCATGTAAAAATAATCTAACATTTCTTTTAATAGTTTTTAAGACTAACTAATTACATTACGATTCATACAGAAAGGAGAAAACGTGATAACTAGAGATTTGTTGAAGAAAAAAGTGAGGAAGATGCTTGATGTTGACACAAAGAGCAGTAGTCGTCTCGAGCAATTAGAACTCATTGACGATTTGGAAAACCTTCGGGTTTCGTATCATTTTGAGGTAGAAATAAACAACATTCTAAATGATTTTTATCATAAGATTGTCTGGAAATGTGAGTATGAAGAAGGTTTACATGCAACCACACTCGGATTCCAGCTTCTTAGACAACACGGATTTAATGTATCAGAGGGTTAGTATTTTCATATTCAATGACAACTTTCTGTATACATAAATATATCATATTACCTTGTTTTTACTCTATTTTATTTCAGATATATTTGATGTGATAGCCGACAAAATTGAAAGTGATACGTGCAAGAGTGCCAATATAAATATTATCATCTCTTTGTACGAAGCATCGTATCTCACCACGAAATCGGATACTAAACTGCATGGAGTCATCAGACCTTTTGCAACAGAAAAATTAAGAAAAATTTGTTGATGGTGGTGAAACTTGCAACGCTGAGGTACGTGAGAATGAGATACATGCGTTAGAAATGCCTTACCATTGGAGAATGAGAAGGCTAGAAGCAAGATGGTACATAGATGCATACAAGAAGAAACATGACAAGAATATTGACTTGTTTGAATTCCCCAAGATCGATTTCAATTTTTTACAAAGTTATCATCAAGAAGAACTCAAACACGTCTCAAGGTATTTCTATAGACTAGTAGAAGAATAATATATATATATATATATATTAAATATGCTTTTGCATGTCTCCCTTGATTTTGACTGTAAACACTCTTTTTAATCCTCTTTCTTTGAATGATATGAAGCTGGTGGGAGGAAACCTGATTGGCTAGTCAACTTCCTTTTGTAAGAGACAGACTAGTCGAGCATTATTTTTGGGCCGTTGGAATAATATCTGAACCTCAATTTGGATATTTACGACGGATCCTGACTGTAGTTCTTGTACTTATTACAACAATCGACGACATTTACGATGTCTATGGCACTCTTGAAGAGCTTGAACTCTTCACTGTCATGGTCGATAAGTAAGGACTCTACTTCTCATATTTCTTCTTAGTGTTTATTATAGTTTTGATTGTTAGAAACAAGGATAATGATATGTTGATGATTTTTTTTTCATGGTGTTGTGTTATAGAAGTGTTATTGTATCAAAACTTAAAGCGTATATATAAATATTGCAGGTGGGATGTAAATCGTCTTGATGAGCTTCCCTAGTACCTGAGGACGTGTTTTCTTATTTTGTACAATGAAACCAACAACGTTGGATGTGACATTCTCAAATATAAACATATTAACGTCATCCCTTTGCTAAAGAAATCAGTAAGTGGAAATATTCATTTATTAGTGGAAAAAGGTTATAATATTATTCATAGTTTTTTTGTTTATATTTTTTTTGTGAAATTAGTGGGCAGATTTATGTAACGCATACTTGGTTGAAGCTATGAAAAGGGACAAAATGAAAGATCTTTCTGAATAATATGATTTTAACTTAAACTTTACAAATGAGGTTTCATGAGCATATATACACCACTAAGGAACCCTCTGGATCTTATCACTATACTAGCCGTAAAGGTGCTTAGTCATCACATAGTGATAAGAGGGTATCGTAACGGTTCTGCAGCTTTGCAGCTGGCTTTGTCTTGTTCTCTTTTCTCTTTGTCGTACAAGGAGGAGCCGTTGATCCTCTGTTCTGAGATTCAGAGTGCATCACTTGTTTCACACTTGGGCCTCCTCTTCCTTTGTCCATTGTTGACTTAACATCGAGGCCCATATAGTGTTGTCTCACAGAAGCAAAGTGATACAAAAAAGGATACAAACCAAGCCTAAAAGAATACATGCAAAATGCCTGGATTACAATTTCAGGACCAGTAGTGTTGAACCACTTTTACTGTGTTTTCTCTGACCAAATCTTGACTCGACACAAGTCATGGAGACCTTGTCTCAAAATCGACAAGACGTCGTCCGATGCTCCAAAATCGTTCTACGTCTAATGAACTTGGAACTTCGCGGTAAATAATATAATTTCTAACAATTAGTTGTGTTTAAATTATATTTTATCAGTTCTAAAATCAAGTATAAACAGCGTCTAGACACCTGAATATGTTGGGTCCCTCCTAGATGGAGAGGACCAATTGGGATGAACTTAAGAAATAATAATGTTCCCCTTTGGCACTAGACTCACAATAATAGAGTTTAGAGAGAGAGACAAAAGAGAGAAAGAAGAGAGAAGGAGAAAACTTGTAAGGTGATTTCAAGACTGGATTTGGAGGGTCAAATGGATCCTGATCGGGCTGATATTTTGTGGGAAGCTTCTTCAGTCAGTGGGTTAGAGGTTCACCGAAGGGATTTGGATTTCAACGGTTGGATCTTCTGTTGTCTGGGTTTTCTTGAAGCTGGTCGCCACAGTTCTTCAGCAGAGCAGTCTTGGGTGTTTGGTAAATCCAACGGTGAGATCTTCTCTTCTTGAGCTGAAATTTGGCGGAGGTATTGTCGACTTGTTTATCTTGGATTTGTACGGTTGGATTAGTTTCTGGAAGCAGGAATCTTTGTGAGCTGAGGTCGTTTGGTTGCTGCCGGTTTTGAAGCTTTGTGTTGCTCTCTTGTTGTTGTT
>NC_027749.1:43105065-43109463 GCF_000695525.1 Brassica oleracea var. oleracea
TGTCTCTTCCATCTAGTCGGAGGGGGAGTTTGTTGGGTCCCTCCTAGATGGAGAGGACCAATTGGGGTGAACTTAAGAAATAATTAATGTTCCCCTTTGGCACTTGACACAATAATGGAGTTTTGACAAAAAGAAACAAAAGAGAGAGAAAGGAGAAAAAGAGAGAGAAGGAGAAAACTCGTAAGGTGTTTTCAAGACTGGATTTGGAGGGTCAAACGGATCCTGATCGGGCTGATATTTTTTGGGAAGCTTCTTCAGTCAGTGGGTTAGAGGTTCACCGAAGGGATTTGGATTTCAACGGTTGGATCTTCTGTTGTCTGGGTTTTCTTGAAGCTGGTCGCCATAGTTCTTCAGCAGAGCAGTCTTGGGTGTTTGGTAAATCCAACGGTGAGATCTTATCTTCTTGAGCTGAAATTGGCAGAGGTATTTTCGACTTGTTTATCTTGGATTTGTACGGTTGGATTAGTTTCTGGAAGCCGGAATCTTTGTGAGCTGAGGTCGTTTAGTTGCTGCCGGTTTTGAAGCTTTGTGTTGCTCTCTTGTTGTTGTTGTTTGTGTTGGACATAGCTATTTGTAGCTAGACTCTCTGTTCTGTTCAGGCTGTTGAACAGGGAGGACGTGGTTGTACTCATACCATTTATATAGTGGATTTTTGAGTGGACTACTGTCCCATGGTTTTTCCTTCTCACATCGAGGAGGTTTTCCACGTAAAAATTGTGTGTCTCATTTAGTTATTGCAACTTTAATATCTTGCCATCGTCGAAGTATTTTCCTCACAGGTTCGCACAAGGTCAGGGGAACACGACCATTAGTATTTCCGCTGCGCCGTGTGACTTTCCCCCAACAAAATATGCGGTAAATTACTCACGATTTCTTTTTGGACAAAAATGAAACGATTCTGAAATAGTTCTTACAAAAATTGGTTGCCCACATAGCACTAGTCCCCTATAAATATATAATTACCGCCTATCGATTTCTTGAACATTCTATTTACTATTTAAAGAAAACAGCAATGTAGTCTCTAAACATGTTTGATTTCGGGCAAATCGGATAGAGTTTGGTCAAGACACAAAATTGACAATTGTTCTTGCTTAAGTCTAGGCAGCCTGTTAAGTTTTATGATGCAAATAAAATATAACGCAATTTATCTTGATTGGTTTACGTGTAGGATGAATTGGCTAGAGGTGACGTTCTCAAATCAGTCCAATGTTATATGCATGAGGCCGGAGCATCGGAGGAAGAGTGACGTGCACACGTGCAGCAAATGATCAGCGACACGCGGGACGATATGAACTACGAAACAGAAAAAGTAAATAATTCTTCGTCACTCTCTCGGGGCTTTGTGAAAGCTGCACTCAACCTGGGATGTATGTCGCAGTGCGTGTATCAACACGGCGATGGTCATAGCAGTCCAGACAAAGAGAAGTCGCATCATGTCTCTGTTTGTTGATCCAATCCCATTAGACTAACTCAAATATATATGACGTGGGTATGCCAAAAATTTTTGTATATATATAACGTGGGCTTTATTTTTGTTGTCTTTTATTTTTAAAGACCACTATATTCCGATTTCTGATTTACTTTCCTTTTGCACGACTTTGGCGTGGGGAAAAAAGTAATGACGTGTTTTACTTAAAATTTAGTTCTATGAGTGATGAATAGAATTACCTTCGCTTTGTAATGCAGCTTTGTTATTTGAATTATAAAAAAAAAAAGATTTTCTCAACCTTTCTTGTTCTCCTGTTGAGATTGAGAATCCAAACGGCAAGAAGCTTGAATCTTCGTTGATATCTTGATTCTTGATGTTTACGTTAATTTCCGCGGCAACACAAATCCACAGCAACTAAGCTCTGGGGGCTAGTGGCCATATCATGAAAGGATAAGCACAGACCTAAAATTGACAAAACGCACATTTAGTGAACTAAAAGCATCATTAATAGTGGATCTCTCCACAGAGTTTCTCATCAATTTAGTATGCATAAATTGTTAGTTAGTAATAAAAATGTTGCTATCCTAAGAATCTGGAGTCGTTGATCAGTTGTATGGTAACATGAACATGTTATCTTTTGACTCACACCCACACAGATACTCCCTATTGTGATAACATAGACGATATCCTCTGTTCTTAATTTTTCCCTCGCATCACTCAGGTTTGTACTTGTACAATTTGGTCAAACATGTTTTTCTTTTGTATGTATTATCTACAAGAACCGTACCCAACTCTTGCAAAATGTTACGAGTCATACAAGGATCTTCCTACGTTTCAGAACGCAATCCCAGAGATGCAGCCAGATGCTCCTGTTTCCGCCAGCTGAAGCTACTCTCACCTCCAATAAAACCTCACAGACAACGACTTGAATTATAATACATTGTACTCAATACCTAGATGTATCATATTAACCACCAGTTTACTTCTTAGTTCCTCTACTTGTATTATAAATAAAGGTCACAGAGTTTGGAACTCTAAAAGATGTTTTATTCATTCAGAGGAAGCCTCTGTCTCTAAGACTCTGGACCGTCTCCTTTACCGCATCTTCAACCTCAGTAAAAACCATCCCCATCTCAATCAATCTCTTAGCCGCATTTTTACATGGCGTAAGCCCTGGTTGTGTTTCTTTATCAAACCTGTGAACATCAAACTCAGGGAAGAGTTTGGACACTAGAGCAGCGAACTCACTGAACTGATAAATCCCATTACTGCACAGAAACCGACCAGAAGCTTCAGGTGTTTCGAAAAGCATCACGTGAGCTTTAGCTACATCTCTCACGTGCACCACACCGAGCCAGTGATGCTCTTGTGTCTCGGTCGAGCCTTGTAAGAGCTGGAGCAAAACGGCGCAGCTTGCGTTAAGGCTAGGTTGCAGTAGTGGTCCGAGGCATGTGGATGGATGGATGGTGACAATGTTGGTTCCATGCTTCTCCGAAAATTCCCAAGCCGCTTTCTCAGCTAGTGTCTTCGAAATTGGATACCATTTCTAAAAATCGAAATTATAAACAAATAAATATACAATTAAAAGATTCCATTAATTATGCTGGAAATCAAAATTATAAGCCAATAAATACTATATAATTAAAAGATTTAATAAATTATATTTCAAAAATTGAAATTATAAACCAATAAATAAATAAAAAATTCCGTAAAAGTTATGTGTGATCCAAATTATAACCAATAAATACATAATTAAAAGATTCCGTAACTTATGTCTAAAATTAAAAATTATAAACCAATAAATACACAATTAAAAGAAAGGCAAATCTCCAAAATAGCATATTTTTAAGTTTATGTCACAAAAATAGCCCTCAAAAACTAAAATGACCAAAATAGCATTTTATCTTTTAAAAAATTTAAATTTTTTTTATTTTTCAAAATTTGAAATCTTATCCCAAAACCCCACTTCCCAACTCTAAACCCTAAAACCTAAACTCTAAACTCTAAACCCTAAACCATAAATCCTAAACTCTAAACCGTAAACCCTAAACCCTAAATCCTAAACCCCACTCCTTAACTCTAAACCCTAAACCTTAAACCCTAAACCCCACCCCTAAACTCGAAACCCTAAACCCTAAACCCTAAACCCTAAACCATACTCCTTAACTCTAAACCCTAATGTCTAAATTAATTTACCATTGGGGTATAAGTGTATATTTATCTCTTTTGATAAAACATTAAATGCTATTTCTGATCATTTTTATTCTTAGAAAGTATATTAAAACTTTTTTAGTGTTATCCTAGTCATTTTCTCTTAAAAGATTCAATAAAACTATGTTTAAAATCAAAACTATAACCAGTAAATACATAACTAAAGATTCGATACGAAGTTGTGTTTATAATCGAAATTACAAACCAACAAATAAACAACTAAAATTCCATAAAAAATAAACGAGAATTCGGCCAAAAAAAACCTCAACTTTGCACGAATTGCCAAAAGAAACATAAATTTTTGGGCTGACCAAAAAAACACCAAACTTTCATTGACTTTAGAATTAATTAACAATGTTTTCGCTGACTTGCCAATTTAGCACGCCGTCAACAAATTTAACAGAAATATTTGACGTCGTTTATTGTTGGCGTTAACTGAAATGACGTTGTTTTCAAATGATGTAAAACGACGTCGTTTTACATAATTTGAAATTAAAAATATGAAGACCCCTGGATTCGAACCCAGGTTAGTTCGTCAAATGGCAATGTATTTTACCACTGGGCTACTGGCACTTTCAATGTACTTACTAACATGTTTACTTTTATTTGGTACATATTAAATATAAAAAAATTTCTAAAAACTTAATAAAATCTTTAAAATTCCAAAAAATTTTTTAAAAATAAAAAAGATTTTTATAAAATTAATTTACAAATTAAAATTAAAAATAAAATTTTATTTTTCTTTTTAAAAAATAAAA
>NC_027749.1:43109480-43112499 GCF_000695525.1 Brassica oleracea var. oleracea
ATTTTATTTTCTATTTTAATTTCAAAATTAATTTTATAAAAAATTTCTTTATTTTTTCAATTTTTTGGAATTTTATAGATCTTTTTAAGTTTTTAGAAAATTTTGGAAGAGTTTTTATTTAAAAAAAAAAAAAATTAATTTTAATTTTAATTTCTCAATTAATTTTATAAAAATCTTCTTGATTTTTTTAATTTTTTTTGGAATTTTAAAGATCTTATTAAGTTTTTAGAGAATTTTTTATATTTAATATGTACCAAATAAAAGTAAACATGTTAGTAAATACGTTGAAAGTGCCAGTAGCCCAGTGGTAAAATACCTTACCATTTGACCAATCAACCTGAGGTTCGAATCCAGGGGTTTCAATGAAAGTTTGGTGTTTTTTTGGTCAGCCTAAAAGTTTATGTTTCTTTTGGCAATTCGTACAAAGTTGAGGTTTTTTTTGTTTGAATTCTCAAAAATAAACCGATAAATATATAATTAAAAGATTCCATAAATAATTTAAGTTTAAAATCGAAATTAATGAACCTGCATCGACTTGCAATAATCGAGATCGGTCCACGACGACTCATCGACGAGTTTTCCTTCCGACCAATTAGGGTTCGGAACCAAAGCCGAGATAGAGGAAGTGATCACCACGCGCCTCACATTGAACCTATTAGCTGCTAGCAACACGTTGATCGTTCCCTTAACCGCTGGTTCGACCAGCTCCTTCTCGGGATTCTCCGGTGGATCCAACGTACAAGGCGACGCCACGTGGAACACTCCAGCGCATCCGTCCACAGCTCTGGCGATGGCGTCGGAGTCCAGGAGATCTGCTTCGAAGATCTTGATCTCGGTGTTTGTGTCGTCGGATCTTGGTAGTTTGAGGAGATGAGTCGGGTCGGATCCTGGAAAGATGGAGGCGTGGATTTTGGTGTATCCGTTGTCAAGTAATGTTCGGATAATCCAGGATCCGATGAAACCGTTGGCTCCGGTTACACACACTGTCTCCTTCGCCATTGGTGATAACGCATGAGCTCACAGATCTCTTCTTATAAAATGCTTGATTTTAAGTGGATGATGCTTCGGTTGCCCAAAAAAAAAAAGTGGATGATGCTTCGGTATTTATTATTTTTATTTTCGGATTAAAATTGGGTATTTTGTTATTTTTCTCAAGATAGGAATAAACATTTTCCCAGTTAAAAAGGGGATTCCTTTTTCATTACCTGAGAGAGAGAGACTTATTTGTCGGCATGGTATTACACTGTGGTATTATGTTTTCTTCTGGCCATAATTAATTATGATATTACAAACTATAAGAAATTTTAGAAAACGATTCTATAGCCGGCAATTATATCTATTTTACGAGGATTCACACCTGACTGCACCATTCTGAACCGTTCTATGAGATTCATGCCTGACGGTACTTCTTGCGTCATGCCGAAGATTTTCTATATGTTTTTTTCCATAAATCTGCATAATTCGCATTTGCTGGGATTCAAAACTCAGATTTCCTGGTATACAAGCATTAATGAACCATTAATCAAACCATTGTACTAAGGGCGCTTCCACACATTGTGGTATTATGTTATGAGGGCATTATGTTACAAATAAAAATAATAATAAAATTTTATGAGCCCATTACAAAAAATAATTTTTTTTATTCAAAAAATAATTTTATGAGCCCATTATGTTACTCTATTGTATTACTCCATCTTTTATTCAAAAAATATTTTTTTTTTAAATTTAGTTGATAATTGTTAGTAGTATCTTCAACTTATAAAAATTTAACAACTAACCCAACTATTTTATGTTTACAAAATTTCCATAATAATATATTTTATTTAAATTAAATATTTATCATTAAAAATACAACTAGATATTATCTTCCCATTTCAATTCGTGCAGTTTTTATCTTATGCAATTTTTTTTAATTCTAAAATATTTTTATGCATTAAAAGAACATAAAGAAAAAATAAAGTTTGGTTTTGTAATTTGGATTATATATTGGAACCCATTGTTTGTGCATATATCAAGTTCAACAAGTACAAATGTTATCAATCAAAATTTTGACCCACAGATTAAAAAACTCATCTATTCCGTTTGAATAATACTTCACTGATTTTGGTAGTTTCAAAAATAATTTACCGAATTATTAAATTACTTATTTATATTATATTATATTTATTTTATATTATTTATTCTTAGTTTTGACTTTTATGAGTTTATGCATATTTTATGTAAACTATTAAATAATCTTTTGCGGAGTATTATAACTTTTTATGTTATTATATTATTTTAAGTATGAAATAAAAATATTAAAGATTAAAAGGACCATTTCATAAATAGAAAAAGTTTAACTACAAAATGGAGTAATGGGTAAGATTACTCCATAAATGGAGTAACCCTAACCATTACTCCATTTTGGAGTTGAATATGGAGTAGGGCTCTAGAAGATCTTACTCCAAAATTGAGTTTCGATTCAAAAATGAAGTAGAGTTGAAGATGCCTTTAGAGACCCTTTTTTATTTTCCAATTACACTATAGAAACATTTAGTGTTTGAGACACATTTTTTCTTGTGGAAAAGACTATTATGACGCTCTCTCTTCTTACTCCACTTTATTATGTTTCTTTTTTTTTCATTTAGTTTTATCTCAAATTCTAAAATATATTAAACAAGAATAATTGTCATAATAAATTATATATA
The DNA here is from genome assembly GCF_000695525.1 of Brassica oleracea var. oleracea. Taxonomy (NCBI): domain Eukaryota; kingdom Viridiplantae; phylum Streptophyta; class Magnoliopsida; order Brassicales; family Brassicaceae; genus Brassica; species Brassica oleracea. Next base: position 43,112,168 of record NC_027749.1, read on the forward strand.
TAATTATCTATATTTTAAGATTCATTTTCATATATATTATATATAAACAAATTAAGTATAGACGTGAACACCAAAGCGTGGATAGTAGAATTATAAACTAGTTGTAGACGGAGGTCGTTTATTGATACCTTCAAAAACTTGTTCTTCGCCATAGTTCCAGGAAGGAGAATCTCACATAACCATGTTTCCACCATTACTCCCACCGTCACCGGCACAACAGACGCCATTACCACGATCGAGTGGTTCCAACTCGCTAAATGTCTTATCTTTCAAACCGATGAGCTGTCTTATCGGGGATCGAGAGATAGTTGCGTTAGATTGGATGTGGTCAC
>NC_027749.1:43113327-43117648 GCF_000695525.1 Brassica oleracea var. oleracea
GGGGGGAAGTTTCCAGCAGATCGGTGTACAACGGATCAAAAGATGAGACCTTTCGCGAGTTAGAACTGAAACTCGATCGTGGTGATGGCGTCGATGGTGCCGGTGACGGAGAGAGTTACGGTGGAAACGTAGTTATGTGGGTTTCTCCTTTTCTGGGACTATGTCGAGTAACAAGTTTTTAAAGGTATCAGCCAACAACTTCTGTGTTAAGATGTCCATGTCCACAATTAGTCTATAATTCTACTATACAAGCTTTGGTGTCTACGTCCACACTTAATTTTGTTTATACACACACATATATATATATATATATATATATATATATATAAATGGATCTTAAGAGATAAAAAAATTTATATATAATTTATTATGATAATTATTTTTATTTAATATATTTTAGATTTTGAGATAAAAGTAAATGAAAACAAAAGTGGAATATAAAAATATAAAATATAAAATAATTAAAAGAACACATGCCAACATTCTCTTTTCCATAAGAGTATAGTTGTCCAAAATCCAGTCGACCCTATAAGAAAGTGCTTCACAAGTGGAAATTGTCTCTACGTGTAAAAAAACTCAAAATGTATCCTAAAGAGTAATCGTCTCTTACAATTTGAAGTACTTTAAATTGTAGTTTTTACATTTTGACATATTGTGAACTTAGAGCATCTCCAACTCTTCCCTATATTTGCCTCTAAATGCTATAATAGAGTAAAATCAGCTCCAACCCACTCCTATTTCTTCCTCTAAAATAGAGATTACTATTTTTTCCTCTATATTTAGGGGAAAAAATAGCATTCCTCTATAATAGAGGCAAACTTTTTTATTTACAAAATAGTCCTCTAATATTTTATGATTGTAACTAAAATACTTATGTATGAAGAAATACAATTCTTACATATAAAATCACACCTTTTTGGTTACGTACTAATTATTAATTTTTATAACTATAGTTTTAATTAAAATAAAAAAAATATTATTTATTTAAAAGTCAATTATAATTAAAATAAAATAAAAAATTATTATTTTATTTAAAAGTCAAAGACTTTTTATTTAAATATTAATCAATACAACATATTAATATGGGTTATTACTTGGCCGATGGTATATATTCGAAATGGTCAACCATAGTGCAAACTATTCATGAGCCAGTAGGTCCATAGAAAAAATATTCTGCAGCACAACAAGAAGCATGTAGAAAAGATGTAGAACGTGCATTCGGAGTTTTACAATCACGTTTTGCGATTGTGAAAGGACCGGTACGTTTTTGGAAAAAAAAGAGTACTACATGATATAATGACTACATGTATAATTTTACATAATATGATTATTGAGGATGAGCGTGATCTCGATGCACCGATTGGAATTGGAAGAGAAGCTCCACCTCCGGAAGTCCAAATACCAGATAATGAAGATAACCGATTCCAAGAGTTTCTAAGTCGATTCAGAAAAATCAAAGATAAAGAAGCTCATTTCTCACTTCGTAATGCATTAATTGATCATTTATGGGAAAAATTTAGTAATAATGATTGTTAGATAATGGTACTTTGTTTTATTTTTTTTTGTCTAATGTATTTTTGTAATAAAATGTTTAATTTAAATAATTTTGCAATATTATGAAAAAAATTCAAAAAGTATAAGGAATGGGTTAATTTTCAACATTTACAAGTTAGAGGTGTAAAATGTAAAATAAAAAAAAGAATCTTTCAAGAATATTCTTTTTTAAAAGAAAAAATAGAAGAATATATTGGAGAGAAACTCACCTTTATTATAGAGTTCCTCTATTATAGAGGAAAAAATAGAGAAATACATTGGAGATGGTCTTACAGACTACTTTGAATTTTGGAGTTGTTCTCATTTTGACTAAAATATCTTTGATGAAATTGTGGATTCGCATAGGATGCCGATGTAGTTTTAGACATGGACGCAAATGTAGTTGTGGATGTGAATAGAATGCCGATATGAACGTGAACGGGGATGTAATTGTGGATGTGAATACCGATGTAGTTGTAATGTCTTCGCTTTCCTTCTCGAACATTCGCGCCTAATCTCTGTGACAAAAAAAAAAAAAAAACTTTCACAGGTTTCAGGTCGAGAGTCATGAGTTGTAATATCATCTCATGGTGACTGATTTATCAAAGGTTTGGGCTGCCAACTATGATCTTCAACATGATTTGATCGTTATACCCTTTTCACAGGTTCATGCTAGATACTCCAAGCTAGGAATGTTAAAATGGGTTCAACTTAACATAATTAATCCTAACTATGTATCAAAATCTTTTACCATAACTCTAATTTTTGAGATATGGTTAAAACAAGGTTGAACAAACATGAATGTATAAGGTTTAAGTTTTTAGCCCGTTGGTTTGCTCCACACCATTTTTATATATTTAAATATATATTAAAATTTATTCAATTATGCAAAATTGGAAAATCAAAAATTTACATTAAAATCACAAAATCTTGTTTTTTCCCACAATCCCAAGATGAAATCTTCTGTTTAAATTGAAAATCAAGTTTTTTCACAAAAATAAAAAATCTAATTTTTTCACCAAAATCAAAAATCAAGTTTTCCCTCCAAACCAGAAAATCAAGATTTCCCAATAAATCACAAAATTATATTTTACGCAAAAACCAAAAAATGAGTTCTCCACCCAAACCGAAAAATTAAATTTTCCCGCCAAACCTAAAAATTAAGTTTTCCCACCAAACCGCAAAATCAAGTTTTCCCATCAAAAACACAAAATCGATTTTTCCCACCAAAATCAAAAGTTTCTGCCTAACCGAAAATCAACTTTTCCTGTCTAACCGAAAAAACAAGTTTTCCCACCAAAACCAAAATCGAGTTTTTTCGCCAAAACCAAAAATTGAGTTTTCTAGAAAAAATCGCAAATTGAGTCTTTTTTCTTCGCCAAAACGAGTTTTCCTGTCAAAATTGTAAAATGAGTTTTTCCGTCACAATTGTAAAATGAGTTTTGGGTCAAAATTACAAAATCAAGTTTTTTTGTAAAAACAATTTTCCCCGCCTATAAACAAAATTGAATTTTTCCCGCCTAACCACTACAAGAAAACACATGCTTAGCGAGGAAATTTAACGAGGAAAAACAATCCTCGTAAATTTACGTCGATTTTACGAGGAACTTACGTGGAAAACTAAAGTCATCGTTATTTCCTCGTAACGTAACGACAAAAGTGTTTCGTCGTAAAGTGGATGTAATTTAACGAGTATTTTACGAGAAAAAACTATTTCCTCGTAAATACGACGTAAACTTTGCGTGTTATTTACGAGGAAATAGTTTACGTGTATTTAGCGAGGAAATTTTGAATCCACCAACTTTGTAGGTGTTACACGTTTTTTTTTCCACCTAATTAATTTTCTCGTAAATCCATAGGAAAATTACAACTACCAGATTCGAAATATCCTATAAATATGGATGTTTGAACATCATTTTAAACACACCAACAACAAAAAACGTGAAAGAAAAAAAAATGGCTGGCTCCGGGACTATTTACGAGTGGCGGAAGTGGAAGTATATGCATCGAGATGCTAGCGGGAGAGTGACGAAAGAATACCTTGCGGGTCTGGAGACATTTATGCATCAAGCAGATTCAACACCGCTCACCCAAGAAAGTGGTAAGATGTTATGTCCTTGTCGGAAATGCAACAATTCGAAACCGGCAAACCGTGAAAATGTTTGGAAGCATTTAATAAATAGAGGTTTCACACCAAATTACTATATCTGGTTTCAACATGGAGAAGGTTTTAATTATGATCAGAATGAAGCTACTAGTAGTAATAGCAATAGCAATTTTTAGGAAAAAGAACCGGTTGATCATCATTTGCATAATGAACATAGTTACCATCAGGAGGAGATGGTAGATTATGATAGGGTTCATGATATGGTAGCTGATGCATTCGTAGCTCATGATGAAGATGAAGAACCTAATATAGATGCAAAAAAGTTTTACGAAATGTTAAACGCGGCGAATCAACCACTTTACAGTGGTTGTAGAGAAGGTCTCTCTAAATTGTCGTTAGCTGCTAGAATGATGAATATTAAAACTGATCACAATCTACCTGAAAGTTGCATGAACGAATGGGCGGACTTGTTTAAAGAGTACTTGCCGGAAGACAATGTGTCTGCTGATTCTTATTATGAGATTCAGAAACTGGTTTATAGTCTTGGGTTGCCTTCGGAGATGATAGATGTTTGCATCGACAACTGCATGATCTATTGGGGAGATGATGAGAAGCTAGAAGAATGTCGATTATGCAAGAAGCCACGATTCAAGCCGCAAGGACGAGGACGTAATAGGGTAC
>NC_027749.1:43118378-43118722 GCF_000695525.1 Brassica oleracea var. oleracea
GGTTTGGGGTTTGGGGTTTGGAGGTTTCGGATTTTAGGGATTTAAACATAATATCGTTAATTCCACGTAAGCAGAAATCGTCGTAGACACCACTTAAAAGGATTTAAACAAAAGACTCGTTAATTCCATGTAAGCAGAAATCGTCGTAAAGACCACGTTGGATGAAATCGTCGTAAATACCACGTAAAAGGATTTAAACATAACACTCGTTAATTCCACGTAAGCAGAAATCGTCGTAAATACCTCGTAGTGTAAAAACTAGAAAAAAGGGGAAAAGGATAAAAATACCAGATTAATATGTGGCAAGACTTCCAGCAATTATAATACGTAAGTCTCGCCCACAT
>NC_027749.1:43119129-43122998 GCF_000695525.1 Brassica oleracea var. oleracea
AGGAAACACTTTCAAGGTATTTACGTGTAGTTTACGAGGAAATTCGTTTCGAGGTATTTACGAGGAAATATAGCGACCTCCTTACGTGGAATGTTGACGTGGTCTTTACGACGAAATGATCTACTTCGTCTTTACGACGAAATATATTCCTCGCTACGTTACGACGAATTAGCGAGGAAATATGTGTTACGACAGATGAGTAACGAGCAAACGTGGTTCCTCGCTAATTCGTCGTAAAGCCTCTTTTACGACGAACTCACGAGGAAAACCGCCCTCGTTAAGATTATGTTTTCTCGTAGTGAACTACAAAATTTAGTTTTCCTGCCAAAAAAAAATTGTTGACAAAACAAGTTTTCCTATCAAAATTTCAAATCAAGTTTTTCCGCCAAATCCATAAAATTGATTTTTTTTTGATAAAATGAGTTTTCCCATAATATTGACAAAACGACTCCGTCACCCACAAAATCGGGTTTTATCGCCAAAATGAGTTTTTCCACCAAAATCGTAAAATTTATTTATTTATCTAAATCACTGGAAAATATTATTTACTTGTGTTTTAAAAAAAAACTAGATTTGACCCGTGCTTTTTAAGCGCGGGTTTTTTTTATAAAAAAGTTTTATATGAGTTAATGTTTTAGATTGTTACACATTATTATTTCAGATTTTATCTGTACATGTTATTTAACATTTTCATACGATTCTACAGTTTGTCGGATCTGAAAACTAAATCCGAAACTAACCCGAAAATACAGGTGCAGTTCAGGTCTGAGTCCTAGACAAAGTACCTATTTAATATCTTTTTGGACCGTGAATCTCTGTTCCAGTTTGGATCCTATCTGAGACTCTATCGGGTACCTAAAGTACCTGGAATGATTTATGTATATTATGTATGTTTGGGTATTTCATATATGTTTTCAGCATTACAGATATTTTTAAGTTTCTGGTTCGGATTTTTCGGTTATAGTTTGGGGTTATGGATAAAATTTCAATTTTAGAAAAAAATATTTTTGGGTGGTAAAATTTTGGGTGTTTTGGGTTCTCCGGATTAGGTTACGGGTAAAATTTTGGATCTGTTGAGTATATGAATATTTTTCAGGTATTTGTTTGGATCTCGGGTACTTTTTGTGTTTCAAATCTTTTTTTTGTGTTTTGTATACTTCGTGTTTTTCTGGATTATATTACCCAAACCAATCCGAACCTGTTATGTATTCAAAATTAAATTTATTTTATAGATATTTGAATTATGGGTCCGAACCAATCCGGAACCAAAAAGAACCGACCCTAACTTAAACTATAGATTTTAAAATATTTAGCTATGTCAAACGTTTAGGATCTGAAGAACCCAGACCCGCATATCCAAACATGAACCTTATGTTTCGAAACATTTTATCTCCTTTGATATAATGTAGAAATATTAAAGGATGTTGGTATAACTAAACTAACATATGAAACATCTGATATATTTTAAATCAAATTTTCAAAAGTCAAGAGTTTAAATTAAACGTTTTAAAAGTCAAGATATCTTATACATTCGTGTGATTGAAATAATGTGAGTTGCTAAAATGTAAAAAGATAACAATTGTCGTTATAATAATTATTGGAAATCGTGATTATTTATTAAAATGTAATAGGTTTTAAGTTGTTGCTATAATAAAGGCATGTTTTGATATTTGGTCTAATATTATAGGTCGAACTAAAAAATGAAAGGGTTCAACTAACTTTCATAGGTAGATTTTTTAGGACTCATTCTCTTTTAATACTATTGATTATGAAATAGGTTAACCATGTCTTAGCTCATCCCCTATATATTAATTGAGGATCTTTTAAAAAGTTTTAACCTGAATTTTGTAAAAATTATAAAAAACCCCTTCTTGTGTGACACTTGTGTATGCCTTTTAAATCCTATTTCAAAGAATTCTAGAGCACCTTAGATAAACTATAGTCTAAAAATTATACTCTCTAGCAAAATAATATTTCGCAGACAATAGTTGGTCGTATATATCAAATCTTTATTTTTTCTCAGACTTTCCTTAAATAAAACGTACGGAATTACGTAATGTGATTAAAATATATATATATATATATATATATATAGCAATTAATGATTTTAAAAAATAAAGATTTGATAACAATTTGTATACTTTTATCATTTTTTTTATTTCTTTATTATAAAAATAAATTACATAATTACATTAATCATATAATAAAAATCTAGATTTGTTTTGTATATCTTGTATTTTGGATTTTTTAAAACGATTATAAATTACTAAACTGTTAAAAGCCTCACATAAACTTTTATGATCAATGTTTAAATTTTTTTCTATATTAAGATACAATGATTATAGGAACATATGAAGAAATAATTCTATTTTAATAGGTTTTTATGTTAATATATATACATATATATATATTTCATATCGTTTAAATTAAACTATACATCGTATGAAAATGTATACTTATATTTTTATATTTGTATTGAACATATATTGAAAAGTTAATATTTTAATTTTGAAATCTTCATTGTTTTTTAGATGATTATTAATTATTGAAATTATCTCACATATAAAAAATTCGTTGGTTTAAACTTTTATTACACAAATATGCAAATAATCATAAAATCATATGAGTAGAAACATCATTAAATAAAAATCCATATTAAAAGTGTATTATATATATATATATATATGTTAATATCATTTAAATTTAGTTATATATCATATACAATAGATAAAAATGATTTTTTTGATTTATTTACCCTAAAATGATTGTGAATAAACAAGAGTGATAGTTTGATTTATATGAACATGCCAATTTATTACATAATAGTAACTGATTTCTTAGTTATTTAATATATACTTATTATTTTATTATTTCATCATATGCAGAAAAACATAAAAACAAATATATAAAATATTTATTCGGCATAAGGTGCAGATATTAACCTAAGTATGTATCTCTTTAATTATTTTAAATCATAAGAATTTTCTAGATCTCAGGTCAAAACAAACAAACAAAATGAGAATAAACTTCAAAATCAATAACCAAAATAAAAAAGAAAAAAATATTGAAGATAGATAGGATTGACACATGAACGTAAACTTCTCATAACCATAATTAATTTTTAAATTACTAAATCATGATATAATACCGAGCTCGCATAGTTTCATTGTAATCAAATAGATTCTTATGCGGTAAGTGATTTTTTGACCTAATTTATTTTTTTAAAAAAATAGGATCAGCTCATCAGTAAAAAAATTATGTAATTAACAAAAAGTTAAAAAAAAATTGTTTAAAGACCAAAGTATTAATTTAATCAAGATTATAAATTTATTTTTCCGTATAATATTTTATAAATAATTTTTATATAAATTTATCCTACGCAAGGCGCATGTCTTATCTTAGTTAGTTTATGAATAAACTAGGACTAAAATAGGATTAGAGCTATAATAGTCAACTAGGATAAGACCTGCGCCTTGCGCATGATGAGTTTATTTGTATATATTATCGATAGTTTTTTTTATATATGTGATCATTTTATTTATATATATAAAATATTTTTTGTTGTTATTATATAATTTCTTTCCGATGGATCGGATCAATTTTTATTAAAAATAATGGAACAAAACTATAATTAATACATCATGGGTTGATCGGATTGGACATTAAACAAATTATGACATAAAAACCTTATTTTTTCATTGAACACATTCTTGAAAAAAGTGAACAGTATTGTTTTCACAGTTGAATTATTTTGACTTTTATCTTCCATATGGTTTTGAAAGCTTTCAAATCAACCATCGAATTGATACATGTCATTTTAATGTTTTTAGTCGTATACTTAAGGAAAACTTACATTTTTGTAATTTAAA
>NC_027749.1:43124355-43131021 GCF_000695525.1 Brassica oleracea var. oleracea
TAATATAATGTTCTCTAGTGTTATATAATTATGGAATAATGTGACACCATTAGATGAAACTATACTTTATATTAGATGCTCTAGAATTCTTTGAAATAGAATTTAGAAGGCATTTAGAGTGTCACATAGGATTTGAAGTTTTTTTTTAATTAATACAAAATTAAGATTCTAATTTTTCAAATGCTTCTCAATTAATATATAGGGCGATTGGGTCTTTAGCTTATCCGGTCGGATGGGGCTTAAAACCCCTATATAACATCCCTACTCCTAGCTATATAGACTCTTTCAAATTCTTGAATCGATTTTATCCACCAGTGTTCAAATGTTAGGGTTTTTACTTGTACAGTGATCGAACCAAAGTGTACTGACATGATCGTGTCTATTATGTAAAAATGACATTCATTCTCTAAATTTTAGAACATCTCGTTCGAGAAGAACTATTGAAAATGTCATATATATTTCCAATGAATATATCTATTTCTAATTCCAAAAAAGGTTAATAATCAATATCATCATCATTGGATCCGAGAAGTCACATTGATGAATGTGTCTTCGGGGCAAGGAATGGTCAAGCAGCCCGGGTGATCAAAACCAAACTCTTCCTCGGATTTACTAAGAAGAGCTTGAAACGAAGGCTGACTCAAGTATGAGAGCGGCACCACATATCTCGTCTTCTGACTCTCTCCTACGTACACCGCAAGAAACCCTTTTTGCACCAATGAGACTGTCCTCTTGCTCGTAGAAGCTTCTGCGGTATAGAGGCCAATAATCTTCTTTGCACCCAGTAGACTTCTTCTCATCAACGCCATCTCTTTTAGTAAAGTTTGAAACTCTTTTGATGCTCCCTGAACCTGAATATGTTTGAAAGGATTCAAGTTGTTGGATAACTTGCTTGTTGTTTGTTGATGATATAAATAAAGGGTTATGTGTATATATAGAGAAAGATCAATGATGAGTTTGAACCTTCTTTGAAAAATCCTTGAAACTTATGGTCTACAAGTGCGGGACAGGCTAGAACATGGTTCTGTCTTACCATTTCTAAAAGATGCATTGATGAAATTTGTCTAAAAGATGCATTAATGAAATTTGTCTACTTGTTTTCTGAATGTTTTGAGATTTCCTCCAAGATAATCTTCTTTTTACTTCTAATTTTCATGTGTGATCTTATTTATAAAGAACAACTTAAACGGTGACATAGACGTGTTGTTCTGTTGGTGAGGAGCTTCAGGTCCCCACTATTAGTTCTTATTAAATCCAATTAGACCACATAAATTAGATAATAGGACTAGTAACCAACCATAGAACGTGAAAGAGAAAACCTTGCTGGTCTTTGTTATTGACAATGACATATGCATCATCTATAACTTTTTGAGAACACAAGCCCTTGTGACTCATTTATCATCAAGACAAATTGCATTAATGCATCTTTTCCATAGTTATGACAAAACCATGTGATTTTCTCTAGTTTGTCCCAAGATTCAAGACTACAAGTTTCAAAGTTTTTTTTCTGAGAGATTTCAACTCATTCATTTATTCATCTATCTATATATATACACATGAGCCCTTCTTTCTATCATCAACCAAAAACAAGCAATCCAGTAACATTAACCCTTTCATACATTTTCAAAAGAATTCAAACTTTCAGAAAAATGGCTTTGGTGAGAAGTCTATTGGGAGCAAAGAAGATTCTTGGCCGCTCTGCAACAGCAACAGCTTCTACGAGCAAAAGAGCAGCCTCAGCGGCACCAAAAGGGTTTCTTGCGGTGTACGTAGGAGAGAACCAGAAGAAGAGATATGTGGTGCCAGTCTCATACTTGAGTCAGCCTTCGTTTCAAGCTCTTCTCAGTAAATCTGAAGAAGAGTTTGGGTTTGATCATCCAATGGGTGGCTTAACCATCCCTTGTCCTGAGGACACTTTCATCAATATGACTTCTCGGCTTCAATGATGATTATCCAACATATTGTTCGTCTAGTTAGAGATAGACTTGTTCCTTGTAAATAGAGGAGTTTTTTTTCTCCTGTTCTTGAAAGAGTTGTTCTATAAATTTTTTTGAAAGTGAATGCCATAGACACAATTCTCTCAATCCTTTGCAATGTGATCTTATTTGATCATTACTTAATTTGGCGTGCCTTTGCATTCAACTTACATCATTTTGTTTTTTTCCCCTTTTATATGAAAGAACCTCAGCAGATAATCATTACAAAGCATGAAGAACAAAACCATGTAGCTTGTCCTACAGTCAATCCAGATTAACACATCTGAAACACCCAACTATGTGAAACTTTGTTCTTTGTACATCATAAGTTTCAATTCTTCTTATCATCAAACAGAGTTAATCTTTGTAAATGGATTGACACCTTTTTTACTTTTACTTCTACAGAGTTTGTTGCAGAGTATACGAAATTATATGTTAAATCGGTATTTGATCATACAAAACATTAAGAAATATTTTTCACATAATCAGCAGATTTCGTTTGGCAATGGGGTTGTAGTGTGATGTGCTAACTGAATGATTATTCTGTCTTACTTCTAGCATTTGTCACTCATTTTCTCCAGTGAATCCAGAAAAGCTTTAAACATCTGTCTTTAACTGAGGTATCCTCTGCAAATAAGTGATATTTGGGGTAATTTGATTGTGTGCAGTGAGATCACTGAGATGGTAATCATCAGATAAAAAACAAATTTGTCTTAAGACAAGAATCTAAATGAAGGTAAAACATCCTCCTACCCATATATTGGTTTGTTTCTATCGAAAACAAAAGCATATATGGGTGGGTCTCACAACTTTCTCGTGCTACTAGTATGGATACATAGACAATAGACAAGTAACTATGCATGCAAGAATGATGAACATTTTATTAGAAAACGTGATGCAATTTGTATAACTAAAACCATTGTCCTCATACAGAAACATGGGATATACATTTGAGATTTGTAACCTTTTGAATAACTCTCTTCAAGAAAGAAAGAGGAAAAAGTTAACATATTTACATTGAATAATTCTATCTCTAACTATAATGTCAGTTTTTCTTCTTCTTCTGGAACATCATTACTGAAACCAGGATGTCACATTGATGAAGGTATTTTCACGACAAGGAATCGTTAAACCACCAATTGGATGACCAAATCTAAACTCTTCTTCGGATTTACCGAATAGAGATTGAAAAGAAGGCTGGCTTAGATATGAGATTGGCACCAAATATCTCTTTTTCTGGACCTGGTCTTCACCAAGGTACACCGCAAGAAACCCCTTTGGCACTGAAACTGTCTTTTTGCTTGTAGCTGCTATAGAAAGGCCAATAATTCTCTTTGCACCCCAGAGACCTCTGAGCAAAGCCATTTCTTGTGTCTGGTAAATTAAAATTTGAAGATTTTGAAAAAAGGTTAGATACTCAGATTCAAGATTTGAATTGCTTTTGCTACTTGGTGATTTGAAAAGTTTGTTCTAACTCTGGATATAAATAAATTGATGGACTAACAACCACCCTGGAACCACTAAAAGTATGGGACATACACAAAGAGAGTTTCACATGGTTTTGTCTTCTAAAGATGATATAGATGACAAGAAACGAAACGTAACGAGCATTATCTGTTTGTTTTCTCATGTCTGTATAATAAATGACGAGAAACATGAAGGTACTCAACTTTTTTTACGTATAACTGTCCTGTGTGATCCGAGTTGTTGATATAAACAAAGAACATCTTAGCCTGTGGCAGAGTGTTGTTGTTCTGTTGTTGAGAAACTTTGGATCCCCACTTTGAGTTCTTATTAATTAATCTGTATAGACCACATAGATGAGGGAATATGATCACCTCAAAGAAGACAAGCCCTTGTGAATTGCATTTCATATTAAGTGTATTTTCTCACATTCAATTAATATTCTCATCAAATCATTTGCATTAAACTAAAACAGAGCCATGTGAAACTTTGCTCTAGTCTGTCCTACACTTACGTGTTACTGGTTTATATATTTTGATTGATTTAGAAATTCATGTAATATTTATAAATCCAAGTAAAATATAAAAAATTTTAAATTTTTTCGGATTAGTATTTACAAATCCGGAGGTTTTCCCTCGGATTTGAGTCTTTGTATTTTTAACCAAAAAAATCCAAAAAATCAATTCAAATCCATTATAAAATCAAATTTATTAATTAGTAGATCCGTATGATTGAATAACACTTGATTTAATATAAAATTTATGAATCATTAAACCAATAACACATGATTTTAATACAGATTTGAAAATTATAGAACCAATAACACTAGATTTAATTCGGATTTTCAAATTCATTAAAATAAAGCAACCAATAACCCCTACTAAGACCACTAGTTTCAATGATTTTTTAGAGAGGTTTTTAATTAGTTCATTCATTGATCTTTATATATATATACACACGCCATTACCCATTCTTTCTATCATCAACCAACAAACAAGCAATATATCCAAGATCTTGAATCTTTTCATAACATCTTTCAGAAGCTTCAAAAGCATTCAAACTTTCAGACAAAAAATATATAGAATGGCTTTCGTAAGAAATCTGTTGGGAGCAAACAAAATTCTTGGACGCTACGTAACAGCAGCAGCCGATACAAGCAAAAGGGCAACCTCGCTGCACCAAAGGGGTTTCTTGCTGTGTACGTAGGAGAGAGCCAGAAAAAGAGATATGTGGTGCCGATCTCATACTTGAGCCAGCCTTCGTTTCAAGCTCTTCTCAATAAGTCCGAGGAAGAGTTTGGTTATGATCATCCACTGGGTGGCTTAACCATCCCTTGTCCTGAAGATGCCTTCATTAGTGCGACGTCTCGGTTTCAATGATGATGTTCCAAAAGAAGAAGAAAACGGAAGTTAGTTAGAGATATAATCATCCAATGTAAATTTGTTAACGTTTTACAATGTGAAAGAGTTATTCAATGTGAATAGTTTCACAATTGTTTTGTCTCCCAAGTTAAATGAATGTGCAACTAAACAAAACACAAACAATGAAAAGCTAACGAGTCTTCAATTTTTCTCTCTTTAGATTCGTTAGAGCATCATTATCCAGGGTAATGATGCTCTTATATCTAAAGGTAGTTTAAATTGCTTAAGTTGCTTAAGAGCATCCGCAACGGCCCATTTAGACGAATCCTTAGCGCTATATCCTAGGCGAATTCGGATAAAATAATATTATCAAAGCCCAGTTCGGTAAGGAGCGATCCGTAGACAAGGAGTTTAAGGATCGAGTCCTTAGTGACGTGGCCGCGTCTCATTAGGTGGGGGGAGATATGTACTTCGGTGTGCAAAAAAAAGGCTCATTAGCGAGACGAAACGAAAAAAAAAAGCTCTCGGCGACGGAAGAGGCGATTTGATCTCCTGGGATAATCGAGGTAAATCGAAGCCGTTTCTTGTTGATTTATGGCATTAGATTAGCTTGCATGTTGTCTTCCTCGCGTTTAGGGTTCGGTTTTGTCTTTTCAATCGATTTGGTGATATTTGAGTTTGTAGTTACGGTTTGCAAAAGGTTTGGGTTTCAATCATTTAGGTGATCTTTCGGTTTGTAGTTAGGGTTTCAAACGATTTGGGATTCAATCGATTTGGGGATGTTTGGTTTGTAGTTAGGGTTTGAAACGATATTGGTTTCAATCGATTTGGTGATATTTGAGTTTGTAGTTACGGTTTGCAAAAGGTTTGGGTTTCAATCATTTAGGTGATCTTTCGGTTTGTAGTTAGGGTTTAAAAGGATTTGGGTTTCAATCCATTTGGGGATTATTGGCATCTTACGATTGTTACTCTGGTTGTATCTTCTTGTCTTAGATTAAGTGCTTTCACTCTGTGACTCTGTGATTCTTTACGAGAAATATTGAGCTTTATATGTGCTCTGACTCAGTTGAGGTTATGGTTTCAGATTTTTTTGTGTGTTCTAACTCTGTGATTAGTGTTGTTTAACGGCATGATTGTTCTTTAGCGTTTGTGTTCTTAAGGATTAGTGCAGTTGGTGTAGAAATCAAAATGGGACTGTTGTGTTCTTAACGGTTGTTAGCATTATTAAACGACTGTGGTCTTCGTTTATGGGAGTCTAGGGATTGGCTACTCAATATGGGAGTCTATGGGATTTGTTATACAAAATGGGAGTCTTAGTTTAATCAAGATTGTTTACTCTGGAGTTAGCTTCTCCTCTTACATTAGTATTATAGACACTTTGACTCTGTGATTCTTTTCGAGAAAATGTTGACCTTTATATGTGATCTGAGTCTGTTGAGCTTAGTATTATAGACTGTGTGACTGTGTGACTCTGTGAAGTATAATATTTATCTTGTCAATTTCTTTCAGGTTTAGGAAACATGGGACAAGATTATAGCTACAGCCAGCCTTCTTCATCAGAGGAGTATGATATAGATATAACTTCCCTGCTTCAAGCAGAAGCTGATATCTACGCGGATGAAGCTGAGAGTAGCCAGAATATTGCAGAGCCGTTTCAGTACCCTCCTCAACCTGAGGCTGATGATGGAATCCCCAAGACATGCTACTGTGGTGGTCAGCCTGTTGTGGCAACATCTTACACAAGCAAAGATCCAGGCAGAAGGTACTTCACGTGTGACAATGCTGATGATGGAGACTGCCATGTTTGGAAATGGTGGGATGTAGCGGTAATGGAGGAGATGAGTGACTTTCAGAGACAACTTAGG
>NC_027749.1:43131181-43134792 GCF_000695525.1 Brassica oleracea var. oleracea
GAACCTATAGTAGTTTTAAAAAACATAATGTCAGTCTGAAATTCGAAATGTATAACTATAATGAACCTATAGTAGTTTTAAAAAACATAAGTTCACTCATTTAGTGTAAAACTTTAAAACTGGTGAGATTTGATTGGTGTTAAATGCAACTAAATTGATTTCTACCTTCCTAACTCCTCTGAGTTGATAGGTGTTTAATGTTACGTAGTTTTATTAGTTTTAAATCAGTTCCCGAAGCCTCTTTGTTGCTAGTAGAGTGACAGAGAGCATTCGTTTGGAGTTAAATGCTATTGCATTGCTTTATACCTTCCTAACGCTCTGAGTTGATAGGTTTTTAATGTCACTTAGTTAACATTCGCTTACTTAAGGCTCTGTTGTGCAAGTAGAGTGACACAGAGCATTCTCCCACCATGGATAGCACCCCTGGTTTTGTTAACCTGCTCAATAGCCAATGTTCTTTTGATCTTGATTCACCCGAACCTGCTTGGTTCAGTAGCCAATGTCCAGATGAGTCTACCGTGAAGGAGAGGAGGAAATGGTCTCCAAAAGAAGATAAAATCCTTATTGGTGCTTGGCTTAACACCAGTAAGGACCCTGTGGTCAGCAACGAGCAGAAAGATGGTGCTTTCTAGAAGAGGATTCAAGACTACTACAACTCAAGCCCTCACCTGGTTGGAACAACACCTAGAGAGCTTGTTCAGTGCAAGCAGAGGTGGTCTAGGATTAACGATCAAGTCTGCAAGTTTGTTGGTTGCTTTGAAGCGGCTCTGAGAGAGCAGAGAAGTGGTCAAAATGATGATGATGTGATGAAAGCTGCCCTGGATATCTTCTACAACGACAACGGAATCAAGTTTAGCCTAGAACATGCGTGGAGAGAGCTGAGGCATGACAAGAAATGGTGCTCCACCTTTCAGGCTAAGGACACTGTCAAGTTAAAGTGCAAATAAGTGTTGGAGGTTGATGGACAAGAGGAAGTGGGAGAACCAGAGGGTCGACCTGTTGGAGTGAAGGTTGCTAAAGCAGCTAGTAAGAGGAAGAAGAGTGGTAAAGAAGAGGAGTTGTCACAGATACATGCCATGCTGGAAATCAAAGAAAAACTTTCTAAGCAGAAACTGCTTGAACGTTTACTTGGCAAAAAGGAGCCACTCTCTGAGATGGAAACATCTCTTAAACTCAAACTGATGTCTGAGATGTTATGATGTGTTATATCTTCGGTTTAAGGTATCAATGTTATATGTTGCTTTCAGTAGTGATTATCAATGTTGCTTTGAGTATGAACGTTCCTTTGAGTAGTGATTATCAATGTTGCTTTGAGTATGAACGTTCCTTTGAGTAGTGATTATCAATGTTGCTTTGAGTATGAACGTTCCTTTGAGTAGTGATTATCAATGTTGCTTTGAGTATGAACGTTCCTTTGAGTAGTGATTATCAATGTTGCTTTGAGTATGAACGTTCCTTTGAGTAGTGATTATCAATGTTGCTTTGAGTATGAACGTTCCTTTGAGTAGTGATTATCAATGTTGCTTTGAGTATGAACGTTCCTTTGAGTAGTGATTATCAATGTTGCTTTGAGTATGAACGTTCCTTTGAGTAGTGATTATCAATGTTGCTTTGAGTATGAACGTTCCTTTGAGTAGTGATTATCAATGTTGCTTTGAGTATGAACGTTCCTTTGAGTAGTGATTATCAATGTTGCTTTGAGTAGTGATTATAAATGCTGCTTTGCGTATCAATGTTGCTTGGAGTAGTGATTTTGAGGAGTGATTATGAATGTTGCTTTGCGTATCAGTGTTGCTTTAAAACTTTACTAACTCGTCTTATTTGTTCTGTCAAGTGCAGTACAAGGAATCTCTCTTGTTCATTCACGGGTGCATTTGGAGCTGTGAAAGTGTTTTGTTCTGTAGCACATGTGAACCAACTCACGGGTCTGCTTGTTTCACTTTCACTTGTATAAGTTTGTCTCCAGAAGGTCTTTAGCTAGCTATCCCCTTATCTTTCTTTCCTCTTCATCTGTTTTCTGGACTTGTAAGGTTGTAATCTGTAAGCTACTTCGGTGTACTACTTGTATCTGTCTCCAAAAATCATGTAACGGTACTTCAGTGTTGCTTCTATAACCTTAAACGCTTGCAACTACTTCTCTGGATATTGGTATGTGGATATGTATGTTTTGTGTTTAGATTATGCTTGTCTCTCTAGTACTCTAGGTCTGTTCATAGTGATAGTAATAGTTCTAATCGATTAATGGGTATCTTGTTATACAATAAACCTATAATAGCTTCTGACCACAAACAAACATAACATATAATATTTTCATTTGCTATGCATTAGCATGCTTAGCAAATTCCTAAAAATATGTTTATATAGATTCCGAATGCACATAGACAATGGGTTACTCCATTTTTTTTTTCAAAACAGGTTAACTCCATCAGATTAAGTTTTATTTTAATTCTACTCCATTTAAGGTTAAATAAATTGATATGGGGAATAACAAATAGATACATTTTTTTTAACTTTGCAATATATAATTTTAGCCATTTTAGATTTAGAAATCATTTGGCTTGATAATTTAAAACGAGTCTAAACCGTTTCGCTTGAATTTTTTTTTTTCAAGGAGGGATTAGCAAAAATGTCATCATCTTCATCCGATGAACTCGAAGAAAGATTGAACGAAGCTTTCGACGATGTCTTCGAAGATATATACAACAACATAGTGGAGGCCCAAACCAAAAAGCAAAGGAAACGTGCATATATAGAACGAAACCGTGAAGAAGGACACACCCGTTTATGGAATGACTACTTCAGCGAAGATCCGACATTTCCGGCACATTTATTCAGACGCCGTTTCCGCATGAACAAGGAATTATTCATGCGTATAGTCCATCGCCTCTCAGAGAACGTTCAATTCTTTCAACATAGAAGAGATGCAACCGGGAGGTATGGTCTATCTCCACTGCAAAAATGTACGGCTGCAATTCATCTGCTTGGTTATGGTTCTGCGGCTAACACGGTTGACGAGTATCTCCGACTTAGTGAAAGCACGGCAATTTCGTGTTTACAAAATTTCACTGAAGGAATAATACAATTATTTGGAGATGAGTATCTACGAAGACCCACACCAGAGGATCTTCAACGGCTACTCGATATTGGAGAGAAACGCGGGTTTCCTGGGATGGTAGGAAGCATTGACTGTATGCATTGGGAGTGGAAAAATTGCCCAACCGCTTGGAAAGGACAGTACACACGTGGATCAGGAAAACCGACAATTGTCTTAGAGGCTGTAGCTTCACACGATCTTTAGATATGGCACGCTTTTTTTGGTCCTCCAGGTACCTTAAACGATATTAATGTCCTCGATCGGTCTCTTGTTTTTGATGACATTTTACAAGGTCGAGGTCCCAGGTTAGAGTATGTGGTCAACGGACACATGTATAATTTGGCGTACTACCTCACAGACGGTATATATCCAAAATAGTCAACATTTATCCAATCTACCTCACTCCCTCAAGGTCCTAAAGCAGAGTTATTTGCTAAAGTTCAAGAAGCAACCCGAAAAGATGTGGAGCGCGCTTTTGGAGTATTGCAAGCTCGATTTGCGATTGTGAAAACTCCGG
>NC_027749.1:43134832-43137251 GCF_000695525.1 Brassica oleracea var. oleracea
ATGTATCATACTACACAATATGATAGTCAAAAATGAACGAGATGGATACACTCAGTACGATACATCTGAATTTGAAGAAGGAGAGGCATCCAGAAGTTCACGGGTGGATATGTCTTATAGTACCGACATGCATACAAATCTCGGTAATATGCTTGGCATTCGGAATCATCTTCGCGATAGGCGTATACATGAACAATTGAAAAAAAAATTAATTGAAAATATTTGGAACAAATTTGGTGATGAAGATTCATTATTGTATCTTTATTTTTAATCATGCAATAAATAAAAATTTAAATTTCACATGTTTTAAAATTTATTATTTTTTTATTCCTAAAAACTCCTTATTGAATAACGGACAAACATTTTTTATTAGAGTTCTTAACTATTCAAACAAAAAAAATACTAAAATAATGCTAAGGATTCCAATGGTTGTATTGGAGATGCTCTAAGTTCTCTACCACAATTGTTACTCCACTCCCTTCTCAATCGATTTTCCAAACAGAGATATACATGAACAAATGCTAGAAACAGATTTATCTCTGGTTTTATAGGGTTTCATTCTCTTAAGTACAGTACAATCCACCATGATTATGCTTTCTTCAAACCCTAGTCGTTTTGTTACGTATGCTACTATGGTTTTATTACCTCTTTATATTGATTCTTTTTTCTTTCTTTTAAATCTTTATACCATGCAGACCAATGTTTTCGCTCGTGTTAGTGTTTGGCCGGAGGACCAGAAACGATTCAGACCGGAACAAATATTTTTGGTTATGATAAATTGAGTTCAAACCAGATTATACTCATAGTGGAACTGGCTAAAAAATTCCGGATAAATGTTCGGGAGCTTGAACCAGACGTGAATCGAACACGCAACCTTCTGATCTGGAGTCAGACGCGCTACCATTGCGCCACGGATCCGGATGTTCATCATCTTCAGATACGTATATGTGGCCATGATTTATTATAATATAAAGTTTTTTTAAATACTAGTCCTTAGATGAAAACAGCCAAAGCACCGCCGCCGCAGCATAGTGGTGGGCCTGGTAGCTCCTCCTCCACCGGGTACTTTTACTGGTCTTCATCCGCTCGCTGTAGTGTTCTCGTGGTGAAGATGGGAGGAAAAAGCAAGACCCAGTCAATCTCCCGCACATTTATGTAAAAAGGTTTCGTCTATTTGCAAGAAAGTGGCTATTAACGTTAAAGTTCATGGACTTTAATAGAATCCTGAAATTCTCAGTTATTTGGTTCCTCTCTATTTGAGCATTTTGCAGCGATTGATTTGATCTTTCTTATGACCATTAAGTTCATTCCATAGACCATAGTTTATGATCTATTTGATTCCTTTTTTTTTAGATCTTTATTATTAGAGATATGGATATGATAAGTGTACATTGAGAATTTTGCAACCACTGATCTGCTTTTTCTGTAGCAGAATTCAGAGCCAGAACCACCAAGAATCAAATCGACTGTGAAGCGTAAATTGCATGCAGCTTCTCAAGTTAGGGAAGGCATGTACTAGTGTGATCTACTTACTATATACGTAACTAACTTGTGTGTCATTGAATATGTCTCGAACCCTTGGAATGTTAAGTTAAATATGTAACAGTTTTAGAAAAGAGGATCTGGCTAAGCCATCAACTAGTTACTGTTCAAAGAAAGCAGAAAAAGATGAGTTACCGCTCTACTGTGAATCCTACAAATACACTTTATTATTCACTCCTTTACTCTTTTCTACAAAGATACTTGTTTTAGCTTTTCCACACACTTTAAGAATAAACAAGATTTTGTATATTTTTTGTTTTAATATTTTTCATAGAAATTTAATTTTTATATTTGTGTTTTTCTTTATAATCACATTTGTGTAATCATAATCAAAAATTTATTTTATAAAATAATAGTAATTTAAAAGTTAATCTGGCATAATGTCACGGACTGATTTCTTCGCAGTACTGATTTCTTCACAGCAATTAGGACGTGCGGCCTTAGCAACTTTCACCCTTATGGTTTGCTAAGTCAGCCTTTCGGACAACTCGCTCAGCACTTAGAGAGAGAGTATGGACGATTTTTAGAGAGAGAGTTTGTAGAACTGTTTTCTTATTAAAACTTGGTGGTTTTATAAGTGAGGGGTGATCCCCTTTATATACACTTTCTCCTTCTCAACAGACGGTTCAGATCAAACTGATCTAACGGTTGTGAGGGTTCTTCTCAAATGTTCTACACTTTTCTACACTTCTCCATACCTAAGATATTTTACAAAAGACTTAAAGCTTAAAAAAATACTTAGTGGAGTGGGCTTGATTCACCTTTGGCCCGACCCGATCTTTGGTTGTCTTCATGGACGTTTTGGGTTAAAACGGGCCGTGACATCCTCCCCCACCTAAGCCGGTGACGCCCTCGTCGCCGTGTATGCCTTCAGTAT
>NC_027749.1:43138188-43141319 GCF_000695525.1 Brassica oleracea var. oleracea
GCATTCACCCTTTCGGTCTGTCCATCAGATTGCGGGTGAAAGCTGGTTGAGAAGCTCAGTTCCGTCCCAAGTATTTTGAACAACTCTGTCCATAAACGCCCAGTGAACCGGGGATCCCGGTCACTTACAATGTTCCGAGGCAGTCCCCAAAGTTTTACCACGTTCTTGAAGAACGCCCTTGCTGCCTCTTCCGCAGTGCAGTCCCGATCACAAGCCACAAACGTCCCATATTTAGAGAATCGATCCACAATTACCAGGATGGATCCAAACCCTTCGGACTTAGGTAACGCACTGATGAAATCAAGCGAGACCGAGTCCCATGGTCGCTCCGGGATGGGTAGTGGCTGTAACAATCCCGCGGGCTGCTTATTTTCGGACTTGTCTTGTTGGCAGACTAGACAAGTTTTCACATAAAGCTCAACGGTATCCCTCATCCGTGGCCAATAGTATCCAGCTTCAACAACTGCCATCGTTCTTTTCTGTCCCGGATGGCCCGCCCATCGCGTATCGTGGCACTCCCGAATGATATCTCGTCGAAGACTTTCCCACTTAGGCACATAAAGTCTTCGACCTTTGGTTTAGAGTAACCCATCTTCTACCCAAAATCGATGCACCTTCCCCTCGTTGGATAGCTTCACCAGCTCCTTAGCGACTGGATCACGTTCCAGCCCCTCTCGGATTCGAGCCATGATAGTCCCCTTGACTTGGCTCATCGCTGCCAGCTCTGCCTTCCGACTTAGTGCATCGGCCACCACATTCACCTTTCCTGGCTTGTACTCCAAAGTGTAATCGAACTCAGCCAGGAAGTCTTGCCATCTTGCTTGTTTTGGGGACAACTTCTTCTGGGTCTGGAAGTAACTCGTCGCCACGTTGTCCGTCTTGACCGAGAAATGTGCCCCAAGAAGATAGTGTCTCCAAACTCGCATACAGTGGACTATTGCAGTCATCTCTTTCTCTTGAACCGTGTACCGCCGTTCAGTCTCATTAAGCTTACGGCTTTCAAAGGCAATTGGATGTCCATTTTGCATCAGCACTCCCCCGATGGCAAAGTCGGAGGCATCCGTGTGTAACTCGAAAGGGAGGCTGAAGTCAGGTAAGGCAAGTACAGGTTCTTGGCTTACCGCGGTCTTTAGTCCCTCGAAGGCTTCTTGGCACGGTTCGGACCAGTCCCATGTCTTCCCTTTCTTGAGAAGGTCCGTCAGTGGTGCCGCCTTTCTTGAATACCCCTCGATGAACCGGCGATAGTAGTTGACCAGACCAAGGAAAGATCGCAACTCCGTTACCTTGGTCGGGGCCTCCCACTCCATAATTGCTTTGACCTTCGGTTCATCCATCTTCAGCTTTCCATGGCCGATAACATGGCCAAGGAACTGAACTTCTTCGGTGGCGAAAGTACATTTCTCTCGCTTCATAAACAACTCGTTCTCGCGGAGAACACGAAATACGGTCTGCAAGTGCTCCACATGCTCTTCCATCGAGTTGCTGTAGATAACGATATCGTCCAAATATGCCACCACGAACCGATCCAAGTAGGGCTGTAGGATTTGGTTCATCAGGGTGCAAAATGTGGCGGGGGCGTTCGTAAGACCGAATGGCATTACCAGCCACTCGAACGACCCATACCGCGTTATGCATGCAGTCTTCGGCTCGTCCCCTTCCGCTATGCGGACTTGATAGTAACCCTTCTGCAAGTCCATCTTCGTATAGATTTTTGCCCCACCAAGCCTATCGAATAGATCAGCAATCAGCGGAATGGGATAACGGTTCTTGATCGTTACCTTGTTAAGGGCCCGGTAGTCCACGCACATCCTCAATGAGCCATCATGCTTCTTTTGGAACAGAACCGGGGCCCCATAAGGTGCCTTCGACGGCCTCAGCTTCCCCGTCGATAATAACTCATCGAGTTGTTTCCGTAACTCTTCCAGTTCGGATGGAGCCATTCTATAAGGCGCCATAGATGGTGGTTTGGCTCCTGGCTCCAACTCGATCTGGTGGTCCACCGCCCTCCTCGGTGGTAGCTTCTCTGGCAACTTTGCCGGCATAACGTCCTTGTTCTCCTCAAGGACGGTTTTGATGATTTGAGGGATGTCCTCAACGTTATTGGGCTCATCCTCCACCTTCATCATGGCCAAAAACGTGGGTTCACCCTTCTTCACCCCCTTGGTGAGCTGCATCGCCGATAGTTGCCTCGTCTCATCGATTTTCTCTTCTAAGGCCGGAATCATGCACGGTGATCCTTTCTCGAGGATGCATACCGAGCTCAACGCAAGCATGGGTATGGCTGAGACTTGTCTCATGAAGTCCATACTCAAGACTACCTTGAAGTCATCCATAGGAATGACTGAGAAGTTCACCGGGCCGCTCCAGCTTCCCAGCTTCATTCCGACCCCTTGAGCTATCCCATTGACGGGTTGAGTCTTTGCGTTCACCGTCTTCATCCAACCATCCTTCTTGGACCACTTGACACCAAGTCTCACAGCTTCGTCTATCGCCATGAAGTTGTGAGTGGCGCCCGTGTCCACCATCACTCGGGTCGGCTTATCGTTGATCCGAGCTTCAACGTACATGAGCCCTTTACCCGTCGGCTTCACTACCGGGTTAGACTTCAGGGCGTTGAGAAGTTGCAACGACCCCATCTTCCCTGGTTCCTCTTCTGGAGTCTCGGTGTCCCGACACTCCATGATAGCCGATAACGACCCCATCTTCGGGCAGTCCTTCATTGCATGTGGCCCCTTGCACACAAAGCATCCTCCCTTAGGAACAAAGGACTTTTTCCTTGCCTCGAAGTCTTCCCGACGAGCACCCTTCTCAAAACTCCTTGAGTTGGATGGTCGGGCAATATCCCGTTTTGCTCCCCCTCCTTTGGCCATGACCTGCTCCTTCTTCTTCGAGGACTCGGACAGACCAGAGGTACGAAAGTCAACTAGCGACTCGGCCACCGCGATGGCTTCGTCTACCGTCTTGACTCCCCGACGCTGCAACTCTTGCTTGGCCCAAGGTTGCAGTCCATCGGTGAAGTAGAACACCAGATCCTCTGCGGTCATGTTCGGAATCTGAAGCATGAGCGTTGTGAACTCCTTCACATAGTCCCGGATCGAGCCACGCTGTCGAAGTTCCCTCAACTTCTTGCG
>NC_027749.1:43142206-43180307 GCF_000695525.1 Brassica oleracea var. oleracea
AACTTGGTGTCTTTACAAGTGAGGGGTGATCCCCTTTATATACACTTTCTCTTCCTCAACGAACGGTTCAGATCAAACCGATCTAACGGTTGTGAAACTTCTTCTCAAGTGTTCCACAACCTTCTACATTTTTCTACACTTCTCTACACTTCTCCATACCTAAGATATTTTACAAAAGACTTAAAGCTTAAGAAAATACTTAGTGGAGTGGGCTTGATTCACCTTTGGCCCGACCCGATCTTTGATTGTCTTCATGGACGTTTTGGGTTAAAACGGGCCGTGACAATAAGCTCGGTTCTTTGTAATCACATGTTCGTATGTCCATTTTTTTGTAATCATATTTGTCTATTTTAGATTTTGATATGCGCTTACAAAGCGCGAATTTATTTCTGAAACAAATCATATTTATTTGATATAAATTTGTATTTTGATTATTTATTTAAATTTAAATGTTACAAAAGGCATTATAATTGTGCAGATTATAATATGTTTAACGTTTTAATAAAAATAATTTTTATTAGGTTTAATAAAAATCAGGATATTTTTCTTTTATTATCATTTTGAATTATTAATGTAGTTTATAATATTCGTACTCGAAAAAACAATGTAGAATCTACCCGTAAGTATGGGTCCCGAATCCGATTAAACCCAATCTATATTCTCAAAAATATTTATTGTATTGATCCAAATTTTTGCTAAATTTAATTTATAATATAATTTTAATATATTTTCGCGATATTTTCATATTTGATCTAAATCCACGATAAAAATGGTATATGGAGTGATCTGCATATAATCCATTTCAGATTTCGGATTAAATTATAAAAACTTTATTTAAAAACTCCATAAAATACGGTTTAAAACCCAAAACAATTTCATTGACCCGTGATCCGGTAATGGTTGACCCAGAAAAACTTAAATAAATCTAATGATTTTTTTTAATTTAAATTTAATTTTATGATAATTATTATTTAATTAATTTATTGGCAAATTCCTAATTTGGTAGATAAATTAGTCAAATAATTTGTATTTCATGAAACTGAAAAATCTAATTATATTTGGTAAATAAAAACTAATTTTTATATTAACTTTTTTTTAGTGGTAAATAATATTATATTAATATATTATCTATTTTATTAAAAGGGAATGGTTAGTAAATATAAAGCATAAACTTAGATTTAAAATATTACTTGTCATAATAGTAAGAATAAAGGTAAATATTAATTAACTGGATTAACTAATGTATAAGTAAAGTATTATTTGTTGATTAACAACATATATTGTCCGTAACAAAATGTGTAGATTTTTGAAAAAAGGTGTTGTAGTTATTATTATTTGTTTTCAAAGTGCTGTAGTTTATCGAACATATATCATAATTTGTTTGTACACTCTCGTAAAAGTGGTAGTTATGGATCCTAGAATATAGGAATTAAAGGAAAGCAGTTATAAAATATTTGGTTTATTTTTAAGCAGGTTACATTGAGAAAAACATAGTTGGACTAAACCTTATCTATGGATCATGTTCCTAATTTAATAGTATTGATATTGAAAACCAAAAATAACCATTTTCTTGTATCAAAATTCCGAAAGAGTTAATTTATTATAGTTAGTAAGTATTCTTAATTAATAAGGGTAAACCATTTAAACAAGCAAAAAGTTGTATTGGAAATAGAAAACTACTATTTTGTGAAAAAACTAAAAACATCAAAACTATTATATTCGTAGAATGAGCGGAGCGTTTTACTATTCTCATGTTGTTTCAAAAAGGGTTTTTGAGGTTTGAAAGTTTAAGGAATGTTAGTTGTCCACAAACAAGATATGGTCATTAATAGGCTGAATTGTTAATGGATACACTGTTAGTTGTCCACAAACAAGATATGGTCATTTGGACATGGACATTTGGACGCCGACACCCAATTTACAGCTCTACATTCATCAATCATTAGTTTATTTGGCTACGTGAACGTTTGATTTGAAATTATTGGTGTAGAGGTTAAGGTAGTGGTTGTGTTTGATGCTCTCATGTCTTGTCACCCTACTCACACGGAAGACTTTGTGGGGTAAAGTCATTCGACAATGTTCTTAGTTCCTGATAAGATTTCTGATATTGGCAGGTGGAGGTGGTTGCATTGAGAGATTCCCAACCCCCGAGGTTTGGGTTCTAACATCTGATCTTTGTCATCAACAAGCAAGCAGCAACACATGGAGCGGTATTGCGCATCATATCGATGTTATAAGTTTGTTACTAGATTTTGACCCGCGCGGGTTTATTTTAGAATTAAATAAATTATTTTTACACAAATTTTTATATAAGATAAAATATAGATTTGAACACATTTATCGGAAACCAAGAAACCAAATCGTAACATAAAAAAAATTAAACTGAATTTCATATTTAACCGAGTGGATCCAATATTTCTAGAACCAAAAAACCAGGATAGAACCAAAAACTAAGAGTATCCAATTTTTTAAATACAAATTATATACCAACAAATATTAGTTATATTTAATTTCTAAATAGCCAAATATCTAAAAATATTATTTATAAACCGACTTACCCAAAAAGCGAATTACCCAATTTTTTATTAGAAATATTAAAATTTATCTGGATTATTCGTATTTTTGTCCAAACAACCTGAATAACCCGATATTTAAACTAACCAACCCAAATTATCCAATATTTTTATTATAAATTTGAAATTACCAAAAACCATATCGAACTGGAAACAAATTGGACCCGGATTTATTTTGGATATTAACTGGTTCCTAACTTTGATACCCGAACCAAAGCAGAAACCAAAATAACTTAACTGAAACCGAACTATACTTTGTAAGTACCTGAAGAATTTCTAAATTTCTAGAAATACAACACCAAAAACCAAAAAAAAAAAACTGAAACCAAATGTTGATGACTAATAATGCACTACATTTAGATGGCGTGAAAAATTATGGTACTTTTACAAAGTATTTAACTCCTTTTAGTTGGGTATATATGTGGTTTATAGACGACTTAAGATATAAGCAGTGTTTTCATACACGATTTAGACCCGCAGTCGAATCGGTAAATTTGGTAACCATATATAATTTGGTTTCAATTTAATGAAAAAACTCATTAACTAAAAATGCAATAAAACCTAAGAACCCGCCATTAACCCGTGAACTGACACATGTTGATCTAGTAAAATCCCAGAAAATTGTGATTAAACTTCTCATATACTTTTTATTACTATATAAAATTAAATAAACTATTTGATTTGTTATATAAAGTAAATACATTGTATTTATGTTATGCATTTTAATTTATGAGTTTTGTAATGATCATATTAAAGTTATATTTGTGAGTTTTGAAATTAATAGGAAATTTTAATTATTTTAGTTATATTATTATAATATAACTATGTATATAGATGAAATCTCATTTTTTTCAAGTGAATTATTTTTAGGATTCTCTTACACTCTCAGATTGTGTATATATATATATACACTAACAACTTTTTAAGTAGATTTTTAGGACTTATTCTTTTTTAATAGTATAGATATTAATTAGATTTAATTATATTTAACAGCTTTCAAAGATTAGTGATTTCAATTACAGCTTAAACTAAGTGAGAAGATATTGAAATTGAGTTTACTTGGAGATGAACAATGTTTTATTTCTCATTCTTCTTTACTTTCGGTAACCAATTATGATCATCGTCTCTCAACTCAAGCCACATGGGCAGTGAACTAAAATTCAGAATGACAAAAGATCAAACATATGTTGCAACACATATCATAGTTTCGGCTTTCACTACTTTAAGACCTTTCTTAAACCTATTAATCGTAGCTTTGATATCTATCATCTTCAAAAGATCAGGTTAAACACCTCTCACAAAGTATTCCTATGTTGCAAGCAGTTTTCTGCTTCTGCTTTAGTTTTCATTTGCTTTAGCACTTTTCTTAAACCTATACAACTCACAATAACACATGTCTGGTTATCTTCCAACATCGGTTCAAATTCAAACCCGATCCAAGGGAGTCTTCTTTTCCTCTCGTTCTTTTTGGGTAAACACGGTGAGAGATTCAGAGGAAACCCTGGGTTTTCCTACTTGAGAAACATATAAGACCATTGCTTTTTTATGCTTCTCCATGTGGTATAACTTATATTTTAGTTTATTATCTTGTTGCTCAAACAGTTCTCGTTCCTCCTCTTGTTTTTGTAACTATTCAAGCAAGCAATCCCAGTCACTTTATCAGACTATTCATTTTTTTTGCTCTCAATCCATCAATGTGTTCTACGGAATTTAGAGATTAGGTAGAGTCATTGTTAACAGGTTGCATCTATGAATTTTCTTCGATAATATGAGTTTCCCCTCCCATGAAATCATCATTCGCTAACTCCCACTGCTGATCAGCGTTTCTAAGACCCTACAAATATAAGTCCAACAAAACTTAAACCATAAGGAAGATAGATCACCTAAATCACAAAAAAAAAGAAGTCAATACTCCCAAAATCGTATTTAAAAAAAGTAAAAAGTTACAAAAATCTAAATTCAATTAAAAGAGGGGAAATCCCTCGAAACTATGAGAATAGAATAAGATGATCTTCTGGTGATTTCTAAAGGCAATTCAATATGATTGATTCAGCTGGGGATTTAGGTTAGAAACTTTCACGGGATATTTCGGGAAAATGATTAACCTTATTTTGTTGATGATTTAGATTTTCGATATGCATTTTGATCTCTTCAAAGCATGAACTTTTGATTTCTGATGATTATGTTTTGTTCATTTTTTTTACTCATAAGTCATGTATAATCTGGAAATATCTTTGCTTGTTCGCGAAATTAGGTACCAAAAAAACACACGACTTGATAAAATGTTTGTTTAATAAAATGGGCTTTATGTAACGTTATGGAATCTCTTTGGTATGTCAAATGATATATTGGGGGTAATAAATGAGTTTAGTTAAACTATTTAAGTATAGTTAGAAAAATATAAAGTAAAACCAAAAATTATAATTACTTAGTGAATAGGTCCAACAACTTTGTATAAGTAGATTTTTTCAGAATGTTTCTCTTTTAATAGTATAGAGGCTCATATATTGTCCTTGATTTTGGTGACTGATTCATTCATGACAGTGAGCTTATGTTTGGAGTAGCAAGGTATTGGTTTCTGAAGTAAGACTCATAAAGGAATTGCTTTTTCTATGTTTTTGTGTCGTGCTTTCGGCTTTTTCATGTAATCTTGTGAAACATTGTTTTGTATATCAAATCAATGTATAAAGTATGTGGAGAGAATGATGCAGGAAACAAGGGTACGTTGGTCTTTTGGCGTTTGAAGCAAACAACAAAGACTACTTACTCTTGATTCTGAAGTCGCGGATTCTCTTAAGTCTTAGTAATCTAAGAGACAGATTACCAGAACCGAAACAAAGAGATGACAGAGACTAATCTTGGATTATAACTCGGCCCGGTAGAGATGACAGATACAAAGAGCTAATCTTACTTGTGAAGCTGAGGCTGGCAGAAAAAGCGAGAGCTCAAAGACTGTGTTGTTGTGTCTTGTATCTGAATTTGGTTGAGCTAAACTGCAGATTCGTTTTCTTTGGTCCAAACATTGGTTATGAAGTGCACAGATACTATGTGAAATCAAATTTCTGAAATTTATATCAAACATAACCTTTTTCACAGACAAAAGACAACATATTTGTTCTTCCAGAAAGCTTCCTTCTTCAATTGGTAACTTGATCTCTAAAGGATCGGATCTCTTGTTTGTGAACAAACTTGTTGTAAGACTATTCAAAGCCGTTGCATGTCTTACTTCGTCATGGAACTACTAGTAGTTGTTATAAGTTACTTGTATAACACGATGGTTTGCAGCAAAAGGCCCACTAACATTTGTTGGTCTGGACAAGCTGTTTCTTGACGATCACAACATATTCAACGGCATAATAAAAAATAAATTCATATAACTACTACACAAATCTGGTTTCAAATAAGTTACACAAACGTTGATTTAGAAGTTTATACGTTCTTATAGCAAAACATTTATTGTGGTAAAAAACCACTCTCTATGACAGGTTATACGTTCACTAATCCTTTTTACATTTATAATCCTTTAAGATATTAGAAGAAAAAATTCAAAATAATTTTCCTATGTTGATTATTCAGTTTTAATTTGCTTCCACTATTTCCAACACTCGTTGACCTACCGAAGAAGATAAAAAACGATCCGTGATAGATTTCAACAATACACAAAAATACATAATCCATGTTCTAAGCTATTAGCTATACATACACAGAGTAACACAAACAAAACTGCAATTGTCGTTTAGAACTCGTTGACTTTCTATACAGAAACTTCCATAAAACACGTGTATAGACAAATTAAGTTTCACACACGAATATAAATATGACAGACAGAAGATGGATGTACTAGAGAAGTGACGATGATTAACAGAGAATAATAGATCCAAAAAGAACACGAAAATATTACATAAATATTTTAATTTCAAACATACAAACATAAAGACTAAGATAATAAATTAAGTCAACGGAAGAAACAGACGAAGATATTCACGAGATATCGGCTTTCTTATTTAATCTTTTTGTCCTAGGAAGACACATTTCTTCAACTCCAGTGTAGTACACTGCATTGCCCGACTTCTCCGACTAATATGTCCTAATATTAATACTTTTTATTTATTTTCCTTTAGTGTTCTAACGAACCCTAATGCTCCGTTCAACTTTCTATAAAATTGAGCAAGTTTACAATTAATGCCAGCAAATAGTTTGAATCAGTTTCAAAACTAGATTGAGAAATGAACTAGATTATTCTTGTAATGTTGGATAACAGTTGAACCGATTGGACCGTAGTCCGTAGACCAATTGCTAAATAGTGTTGGATTTCTCTTAATGTAATTGTGAATTAGCAAATACTTATTTAAACATATTTACCAATGTTATAGACAATTCACAATGATTGTAACTGGTTATTCCTAAAAGAAATAAGCTAAATAAAAATAATTATATTTGTAACAGAAAAAAATGATAAATGAAATGAAATAAAAACTGAAACTGGTGATAGAATAATGAATTTCATTCATTCTATTCATTTTTTTATAATTTTAAACAAAACAAATTAAATTTTATAAATGATTTATAAATGGTTTCATTCTGAAAACAGGAAGTGTAGAATTTTTTTTTAAAAATTCATTGTAACTGGTACATCTATCTATCTATATATATAGAGTTGGTTTTTTCCTTTCTTCTGACAAGTGGCAGTTGGCTTTTGCGACACGTGTCATCCATGTATTTTTCACATTTTAAGTTCTTCTTCGTTTAGATTATTGCAATTTGGCCAAGTACTTTCTAATCATGAATTATCTAATCATTTTCGCACTAACTATTATCGCATAAAGTTTGATAATCTATTTTATTGTTCACTAAAATTAAAGATGAATAAAGAAA
Organism: Brassica oleracea var. oleracea; assembly: GCF_000695525.1. Classification (NCBI taxonomy): domain Eukaryota; kingdom Viridiplantae; phylum Streptophyta; class Magnoliopsida; order Brassicales; family Brassicaceae; genus Brassica; species Brassica oleracea. Next base: position 43,149,655 of record NC_027749.1, read on the forward strand.
TAAATAAAATAATATAAATATATTTTACATTTTTAATTTATTCACAACTAAAAGTAACATAAATTTGTGTTATTTTATTATTTTTTACCATTTTCTATTATTTAATTTACAAATTATATATTTATTTAACTATTAAATATATAAAATGATCAAACTAATAAGAAAAAATTAGAGTGCAATACATAATCTAAATATAAAACTTCCACAGTGAGAGAGAAAAAGCAAAATACCATAGTAACACTAACTCAATAAAGGTTTGGAGCTGAAAAAAGATCAACAAAGAAGACTAACCTATCTCATCTTACCATAGAATGTATTGGCTGGAACAAGCAGATGTCAAAAAAAAAGTAAAAAGATAAAATATGAAACAAAACAATCATCGGAACACAAAGGATCGCGATCAAGCACCAGCACAAAAAACCAAAAACGGACCAGAGAAAGAATAATCATCGGAAGAACAAAGTCACCACAAAACAAAAAGACGCATGTCTAAAGCATCGGAAGCCCCAACTAAGAGATAAAAAGCACCTCTCAAACTAAACAAGCACATACAAGGCGCTCATGCCAGCGAAGAACCACAAACCTCTGAATAGAAGAAACCAAAGCCCCAAAAGACTAACTCTGCACACCTACACCAAGGGATGCATGAGAAGAAGATAAACAACCTGAGTGGGGGAGAATGAAAACCAACCACTGAGAAACCAAAGCTTAAGCTTGAGACCATAAACAACTTTCTAAGCGCACAAAACATACACAAAGAAAAACACTATCCAAAACCTGGAGTAGCAAATATGGCGAAATGGAGAGCCACAAGAGACGTGATCAGCGATGAAAGGTGCAATGAGATGAGAGAACAAAGTGATAAAAAGAGACAAAATGAAATCAACAAACCGTGGAGCCATCCTCGAGCTATAAAAAGAGCATAGAAGTCAGATCACCAAAAATCATATCTTGATAACCAAGACGAGCAGAGACTATTGAAGACAAACCAGCGACGAGAAAAACAACATTAATGACAACTAAACTCTGACCCAACCCAATGAGATGTAGTTTCTAACCTTAGCTAAAACCTAAGGAAAAAGAGGACTAATATTGACCGAAATAACATACAATGTCGTAAGAAACAACCGCACAACATGGAACTAATATGCCTGAACTGTAACAAATACCAGATAATCTCACAGGAAAAGAAGATGAGGAAAACCAAGAGCACAGAGGTGAGTTTTTTCCCAGTGATGGTGAGAAGCGCTACACACCGGAGAGGTAAATGAAATACATAGATGGTGATGGCTCAAGGTCAAAAGATGGGGGAGAGTGCAAAAAACACCTAAAAAGAGTAATGTGAAAAATTAAAATACAATTTTGACGCCGTTAATCTTGGAATCAACAAATACCTAAAGACAAAATTATTGAAATTCAATATGTTTTATATCAGAAACTCACTTCACCACTAACAAGTAGTATTATACGTACAACAACACATTATTAAAAAGACAAACACATAATATATTAACTTATTACCTACTAGTACATAACGTAATAAAGCATCAAATAATGCTCTTTACAAATAAATACTGATCACATAATCACATTATCAGAAAATCATATTTAAGAATAATAAAAAAATATTCCGCGCGAAACGCAGACAACCCCTAATATCTTATAAAATTATATGGATTGTTGCATTCCAAACAAATTTATCCAACAAAAAAAAATTAGTTGCAGCCAATGTTATCTTTGTCGCACAAAACTCTGACGTCTTCTTTGTGAAAACATTTTATTGATTCTTTTGAATACCATTAGAGATCACAAGTACTCAAGGCCGGTTCTGAACATATACTAGTCAAGCATTGATTTATATCCTCCAAATTATTCTAAGAAAACTACATAGAAAAACTCTTAAATTTTTTTTAAAAAAAGTTTACTGAAATTTTTACTAAATCATTTACAGCTCTAAAATTTCAGAGCCGGTCTCGCAGCTATTGCATGATTATTGGAGAATGAGAATATGTAGATCAAGTTAATAACATCAAAAATATATATACTCAATGAGGAGTTGGGTTGTTGTTATCTTAATAAATAAAGTTGAGTTTTTTCTCTCCTTGGGAGAAATTTTGCCACTTGGCACTTTTATTTAAACACTGTGTTTAGGTTTGGTTGGTTTTGGTTGGGCTTGGTTTCTTATGGCTTCGTTTGGGCTTGCATTTTCCATTTTAGCCCCAGAGTTATTAGGTTTCCTCTTTCTCGACTTGGACATTGTAAAGGAGAATCACCGTGCCGCTTAGATCACACCGCCTCCGGACCATTTGTGTAATGTCTGCAGTCATCAATCATCTTCCATATTAAACCAGTCTTTTATGTCGTTTTCACCACACCTCCCTCTCTCATTAAATCAGACTCATCATTCTCCAAATACCAATTGAAGTTTCACTTATAAATTTGTTTGTCGCCTGCAATGAGCATCCTCACCACTAAGAAATCAGAAAGGACAACCTCTTTCAAGCACCAACTCCAACAATAGTGAATTTGTACATCCTTCTTACGTCTTTGGCGTCCTAGGCTGATGATTCTCAGAAGAAAAATCGGATTCAGGTTTCTAACATTATGAAACCATTGTTCTTCTACGTCAATCTCGCCAAGGTACGCACTTTTTGGCTATGGAACTCATCATCTAAGCTTTGATGTTTTTGGACTCTATGATCTGTTTCTATAGCGGATGTGATTGTCTGTGAAAATCTGTGTTACTCTTACCCACTCAAAAAGGCTCAATTTTTTTCTGGAAATCTTTGTGCTTTAGTTGTGTCATGCCAAAGGTTTTCACTTTGGTTGGTGTAATTTTTACTTAAGTTATAAATTCTGTAATTGGGTATTGTCATTGATTGATACCTTGGATTTGTTTCAGAGGTATATGCAGCAATACGATGATGTTGAGCTGTCTGTCCTTGGGATGGGTATGCATGTTCTTAATCTCTCTCTCTCCTGTACTTTCTTGTAATAGCCTTTCTACTGATTGGATATTCAGTATGAAAATGTGTAGCTATTGTAAATGTTGTTACTATTGCAGAAATAATGAAGAACAATGGTTTTCTGTTGAGAAGAGTAACTATCTCTACAAGGTCTGAATGCAACATATAATAAATTTGACGTTTTGGCAACTAAGCTCTGTTTGGGTGAAAATGGTTTGTTCCAGTTATATCGATCATGACTTCAACGGTGGATATAAAGTATGACTTAAGGGGTCACCATGTGCCGAAAGCTAAGGTGGTTTTTTTACGAGCAAACTATGAATCTTATTCTTGATTTTATCATTTTTGATTTTCTTTTGTTTTGATCTTACAGATTGTATTTGACAATAGAACCTGAATTTGGATGTCGAATCAACACAGCAAAAGTTGCAATAATTTGAATATCAAAGAACCCGTTTCATTTTCTTTTGTGGAGTTCGTAAGTGTCATGAAAAATATCTTCAAACAAAGAGGCATTGATAAAAAAAAGATTCCAATCTTTTTTTGTGGGTATCGCTTAAACCAGCTATAGGTTCATCTAAGAAAATTGAGTATGTGAACTAATTGAGCTCTGTTGTATAATTTTTGTTTGACTCCAGTGTCGTTAATGATCCAAGTATTGTTACTGTGTAAATTTAAGTGATACCAATATACCATATAGACAAATGTTTTTCCTTCAGTTTCACCTCCTATTTTTTTTTCTTTCATCTCAGTTTCATCTGCTATTCATATTGGTTACTTTTTACTATTTTATTTTTCTGTCAGAAACAAAAGTTTTTCTCCAATCTCAACTGTTGAACTTTGCAATTGGTTAATTTTGTTTGATTTATATTGTTATTTTGGAATTACGCATGAAATATTTTAAAATATATATTAATCTAAATATTTGTACCAAAATTTTCTTTTGTAAAGAACAGTTTTAATTAAAAGTTCTTACACATGAGAATGTATTAAATCCATAAGTTGAAAGGATTTGATTTTTACTGAGTTTTTCAATGATTTTTGAAGATTTAAGAATTACTATGATTTAAATTAAAGTACCACTAAAATACAACAAAAATACTTTAGAATGAATGCAACTCGTAAAATACTCAGCATAAAAATATTTCAAAACAGTAAATTTTAAAGTAGTTTTATCAAATAACAAGTTCCATAACAATTAATTTTAAAATAGTTTTAAAGAAGTTCTTATAACCATTAATTTTTCCTTCAGATTAAATATCCTCAAACTTCCAATTAAACACACCCTTTAAATTAAGAACGATTGTTATTATTCTAAATAATATATTATAAAATTAGATATAAAAAATTAATTCTAATATGGATTTTTAATTGCTTGCAAAGAAATCATCAGCTAAGAACAAAGTGAAGTTTATCAATTCAAGTAATCATAACGACAAATTAGCTTTATATATGGTCTATAATTTTTTGTTGAATATTATTAAAGAAGATTTGAAAATATAATTTTTAAATTTTATATAATATAACATTGTTGAATAGAGTAAGCAAAAGAGAAAAAACAATGCAGAAATTGTTCTCATAATATAAATAAGAGGTCTAAGATAGTTATATCCAAATAGATGTGTAAAATTTTAGCAAGATATGTCATGACTTTAAAAAAAATCAATCAAATATCTAATATTAATACGAAAAATATATTTATTTGCATAATCTAAACGAGTCACACAATATAAAATAATCTAGCAATAGAAATTAAGCTAGATAATCTAGAACAAAATAAACGTATCGACATATGTACTTTTCCAAAATAAAAATACTCTATTCAACAATCCTATTATGAAATATACTTTACCACAATAAGATTAAAGTTGAACATCGAACGATTTCAATAGTAAACGATAAATATAAAAACAGAAATCAATGAAACAATATTCACACGTTTTATATAATTTAAACTTTTAAATTAAACGTAAATATTACAAGATATATTAATCTTTCGCGTAACTTGTAAAAAGGAAACCCACTCATCAATACATTCCCAAAGAATCACGTCTCGAGCTTGTGTGGTGGGTTAAAAGGGTGTACACGGTCCCTGGGTGGAGGAGTTGAGGCAGCAATCTTCGAACTCCCGTCCCGAACGACGGCATCGCCGGTTGTGGACTCCTCCTCGTGCTGCCGGTGAGGCAATGTTGGATGTGCTTGCGAGCTCGAGACGTGATTCTTTGGGAATGTATTGATGAGTGGGTTTCTAGAAGCTGTAGGAGCCGGTGCTTCAAGGTTTGAGGGCGCCTTTCTCTCTGGTAGCTCACGGCAACTGGAGGCTTGTTCCGCTCATACCCTCTCATTAGGTCCGTCGCTGCTACGTTAACATCAGTCCCTTTCCGGACATCATCTTCTTTTGTTTAAAGTTGTACTCTGCTTTAGATGATCTGTTTAGTTTCAATTCTTGCACTCTGCTACTTTGTGTCTGTGTTCTTCTGTAAAAAAAAAGAAAATTTGGTAATATAATCTTTAACATTTTACCAAAAAAAAAAAAAAAAACTTGTAAAAAGGAAACAAAATAGCAAAAACGCGTTCTATGTAGAAACTGTATGTGTAATTTTAAAAAGAAAAAGTCAGAGAGTCAACTGACTATCAGTCTGTGTAGTCAGGGACAGGGAGTCAAGCATTTTGACCCCATTCTCATTAATCCGACGGTGCCTGGTGGGCCTCTTGTTTTATCGGATCCTCCCACGTCATTTATCCTTTTTCCACGACGTCATACGTACATACATTTTTTTTTTGATAAAAACACATACATTCTCGTTTTCTTCTTTTATTCTTTTGAACTCACACTTGGTGATAAGTTAACTGATCCATTTTTATATATATTAATTAAGATTCTTTTCCAGTTTCTCAGACGATATCTCTAATATTTAAGCCTAAACTTTATAACACGAGACCGATTTATCGTGTCAAAGACCATGGTAAATGTATGGGAAGTTTCACGAGTCGAGTTATGTACTCTCGTTCCTATAGACTGCAGTTAAGTGTCTGTACCCATAGTTTGTAAACCTTTTTTTTTTTTTTTTTTTTTGTTCACCCATAGTTTGTAAACCTAAAACTAAGATTCCAAATTATATTTCATCACTTCATCTAATAATTGTGTCCATTTTTATTATCTTTTGCAAAATTAATTAATTTTTTTTTTTTTGTGTGAAGACAAACTGTTTGTCTGCAAAGTTCTTTAATGGAAAATTTACGAGCATCTGTTAGAGCAATCTCCAACGGGCAACGGTCGATATATTTCTCATTATGTACTCTCAAGTCTCAACCTCCCGAATATCTCCACAAGTGGATGGATGCTGTCTGGTCGGTCCAAACAAATTCCTGAGCACAGAGAGTCTCAATATATATATATATTCACATATATGAAAATATCGTGTACTATCAATAATATTTTTATTTTGAAATAATACATAAACTGAAGGAATAGATAGTAAGAGCGACTGGAAAAGATCATATTCATGCATTAAGTTTTGTCCCCACAATTGAAATTAAAAAGTAGGAATTTGTAATTTTGTGTAAAAGAAGACAAATAATTCTACGATAGACTTGTGGCTGCATTATTGGTTGGGCGGTCCATACAACACACACACAAGATATCGATAGACACAAAACTGAATATCAGTCTCATTCTTCCATGCGATTTGGTCGGTTTTCTTATGCGGTCATCCTTCAAAAACGCATATTTTGGGTTAAAATTAAATTTGGCCGTAACATGCGTTTCTCAGATTTCATGAATTTTTACCATTCGAAAAAAATGCTCGTTGTTATGCTTTTATATAGACAAATATAGATTAAATTAAAAAATTGTGCCAACGATAATTACTAGAATAAATTTAAAACTATAAATAGTCTCTTATTCAATCTTTTTTCAAAAACAAAATTAGTCTCTTATTCAAATAAGTTCACTTATTCAATTCCTTTCCAGAATAATATATAAATTTTTCATTTAAATTTCGTTTTTGATTGCAATTTTTGGTGTGGAACTAGTTGAATTCCATTTTTACTCTTTTTAATGACATACTGAAGTTTTAGAGAAATGCTTATTTCATTAACTTATACAATCTAAATAATACTACATCTGTTCTTAAATGTAGGATATTTTCAAAAAAAATTGTTGTTCCAATATATAAGATGTTTTCATTTTTCAAAGTAATTTTAATTTTATTAAAAACTGTGTAACCAATTATATTTAATAATATATTTTGTAATTGGTTGAATACCATTAATTTATAATTTTATTGATATTTTCTAGATAAAAAGTAATTTTCTTAATATGTGTGTTTTTATCTAAACATCTTATATTTAGGAACGGAGGGAGTAACATTTTAGAAGAAATGCTTACTTCCGCTAATGTGTGTTCCTCTCAACTTACAACCATTTAGACCCAAAATAGTAAAAGTGCAGAGGAAAAATATTGTTCATTTGTAAGGAAGTAGGAAAAAATCATACTTTAGGAGCTTGGTTAATAATTAATATCCAAGAGAGGAACACACAAAAAAAAAAACATCGTGAAAATAGTTTATATTATCGCTATTTTGTACGTGCAGGCTCCAGTTATTCCCTAAATTTACCATTCTTCCTATCATTTTCTAGCAACTTGTAAATATCTTATCAGTCATGCTCAATACCTTAGTCATTGGCCGGCTCATCATTATTTAAGATGTTGAATCATATTTATTCCATCTTTAATATAGAATTTGTTATTGTCGGTTTGCATGCATATATCTAGTAGACATGTCTGGAGCTTTCTATGGTTGTAAATTTCACGAAAAATGATTTCGCTTGCGAAGAAGACGGCATTTATGGAAGCATTTCGACGTTTGTTAAACTTTCAAAGTCAGTTGGGGTAATTCTTGTATGTGATGTTACTGTTCGTAACCCATATTGTGGGATACTAAATTTAGCTAGATTCGGATATGGAAAGTCAAAATGTAGGATATGAAAAAAATATGAAAGTGAAACATACATAAGATATTAATTAGTACATAAGAATACAAACAACTAAATAAATGCAAAAAGAGCCAAGAAAAAGGGTTGACAACCGCCAAGAAGGCCCAGGCCACGAAATGCCTGTGGCTCCCTTGTTCCCAATACATTATGTATGTATAATAGTTACTGTTCTAGATATTTTCCAACTACGTAAGACACTGTTATAATTATTTCTTATATTAAATTGACGTTAGAAGAACTGTTTTTATTACTACAACATTGTAGTAGGAGAGAACTTGAATGTGAAGGATACTAGATGCAAAGGTCGGTCGATCCATGTAACTAACTTGATACATCATCGCTGATAAATAATTGCAAGGAAGGGTACATTATAAAATTTTGACTAATAATATATTAATTTAAGAATAAAGTTGGTGAAATAAATAAAAACTAAATGTTCAAGATTCAATGTCAGAAAAAGGTACACAGTTATAGTTATTATAATAAATGACACTACCTTACTATATATACAGATTTGATGACCAGTGAGATTGTTTTGATGGGTAGCATTAGGTTTTCGTCAGTGAACGAAAGTTTAGAACACACAAGAATATGAAAGATACGATCCGAATCTTGATTTACAGAACAAAATATATCTATAAGTATTAGAATAATGAGGCGGTGAATGAAGGGTCCATAATTATTGAAGTGTGACTATTATATATTGACATAAAAATAAAGTTGGAGTTCTAAAATTTCTATTATTTATTGTAAAGTAAATTATATCACATAACTACAAAACGGATGACTAAAAAGATTGCATTGATAGGTAACCAAATCCAAAGAAATTCTATTGGGGAAAACGAATACGATTTCGGAATTTTCATTTTAGTGAGGACAAGACTTTTGATAGTAGTTCATAAGACTTTTAGGTTTTAGATTAGTTAACCAATTCTAGTATCATCTTTCCTAAACCTCTTTCAAATCCTTAAATATATATCTTCTTCTCGAACACACTTGAATCTTTTTTTCTTTTCATATTATTACTGATTTAACCTAAAATTTACAACTTGGTTAAGTCAATTACTAAATCACAATTAATGTTGAGTTTTCATTTTGCAGATTTAGCGAAAGAATTATTTAAGTTTGATTATTATTTCTTCTAAATCACTTGTAACCTATGTAAAAATCGTATGTTTTTTGATTCTATATGTAAGAAGTTTTAAACTTTTAACCAAAATTTGCAAGACACAAAAACCACAATCCTGCACTTTTAGTGGACAATTTATATAGACCTTTTTTTGTGAAGTTAGAGGTGTCTTATAGTACAAGATATATAATGCAACCAATAGACAATAATATCACATATGAAATCATTAGTTACATAAAATAATAAATAATATATTGTTACTTTCCCTATATTTTATCGCTTTTTATTAAGTTGCTATTTGTTTATTTTTCAGCAGAATAGGAAATACAGTATAACCTCTTTAACTTAATAATCTATAAATTAATATACACTAAAAATTTCTATAAAATAATATAATTTTATAGTTTCAAATTGAATTTTTGATTCAATTAGTATATCGATAAATTAATATCTCTATAAATTAATAAAAAATTATAGTTTTGGTGTAATCCCAACATTATTAATTTATAGAGACTGTATTTAGTTTTCTTGAAAAAGTCATGTTAGAGGTAAAATATATCTAAATCTGAGGCAAAATTTTCATCATTTTAGTATTTTATAAATTAAGTTGCATATAGAACGAATTTAATACAAAAAATATCAAACCAGTCATAAATCCATGATATTTAATTTTTGTTTTTGGATGAATATGAAAAGTTGACCAATTTTAATTGATATTTGAGTTAAATGTATTTGCAATATATATACACACATAGATATACCTATATTTTCTCCACCCTATGCTAGCTAAAAGCCAATGGAAGACTCGTATGAATTAAATATGAACTTATTTCCTTCCCTATTTATCATTTTCTTTAATTTATGGTATAGAAAATGTATGTTGTGGAAGGGTCCATTTCCATGACTCCAAATCCAAGTCACGCACGCGATTTCCTATCCTATACACCCATGTCCGTGGCTCCAACTCCAAGTCATGCACGCGATTTCCTATCCTATACATCTATTGTTTTACATTAATAAAATATATTTTTTGACAAAGCACATAAGTAAAATTTTATTTTTTAGTTTTAGATTACTTTCTTGTAGATTTTTATTATATCAGTTAAAACCATATAAATTTATTTGCATTTTAGTTTTTTATTTGGTTTAAAATGAATATATATTTAATCTAAAATATGTCCCAATATACTAAGCTAATAAATAAAAAGCCGGTTTTGATATCATGATGGCCTAATGGATTTCTTCTTTTGTTTATAAATTCCGTAAGTTTTGGTCTGCGACATACAGTTTGAAAAATCTATCTGTACTCAGCTTATGCTATTTGTTGTACATTCATAGATTTCTTTTGAATTGAAAACATTTGATAATGTTTTTTGTCATTGAATGTGTCCTCAACGGAACTACCAACCAAACCGGCTGTAGTTAAACAAAGTAGCAAACAAATTGAAGAAAAAAAGGATGCCATTAGGCACCATAAAACCCAAACAAAGGGACTAGGAAATAAAGCAGAATTTATCAAAACTCGAAGATTCTAATGCTGCTTCGAGATAACTGATAGAGGAGTCCTCAGACAACGCCTGCTGCTTCCATTTTGATGCGAGTGTCAAGCCAGTCTGGACCATTCCTAGCCAAGTACTATTGCTGCCATTGAAAACATTTGATAATTTAAACAAGAAAGTGATATAAAGCCAGTAAAACGTAGAGTAAGGTTCCGCAAACCCCACTCTTCTTTCGTAGAAGCCCCACTACCACCTCACTAAGCTCCCCTTTTGACTTGATATTTTTCATTAGTTTTTCCATACTGAACTTAACCATAACAATTTCTAAACCAATAATTAATATGAAACAACTTAGAAATGGTATAAGCCAGTATATAATTAAAAAATGGTAGGGCAGTGATGGTTATTTTCATAGATAGGCTATACAAAAAAGTTTTGAAGAATATGTAGGCTTCTAAAGTTCAGCTTCTTACTGACTTTTGGAAAATTATAAGGGAGTGTTAGCAACAAAAAAAAAAGCCACATGGAAAGTTTGTTTCGCATTCATATTTGTAAAAACAATAATTTATAATGAAGATATGGTGGGCCAAAAATTCATTTAAAATTTAAAATGAAAACAATTAAAGAACGTTCACGAAGCAAATGAAAAACACGTAAATGTATTTATGACGATTGAAATAGTGAGAATTCATAATACATATTATTATATTAGTGTTATAGGCCACCAATCAGAATTCTTTGGTCGGTTTAATGAATAATTTAACAAGAATATTCCAAAACGAGTATTATTTTATTTTAATTTTCGAGACCTGACAACAGTGACATATTATCGTTTCTTATGACCCTAAGCACAAATCCACTTAGAAAAAAGTTAACAAAAGCTTAGATTCGGAGGAGAAAATGTATGGCGTTTGAACCAGAACTCCTCACAAATTAACTTCAAAAACAATGTTATTATGCATCTTTACGGTTATACCACTACGCACAATGAGAAGGCTTTGTTAATGTCTCTGCGTTTTTTATATAACAGTGAACATTACATTCAATTGGGTCAAAAACAATTAATAGGCTATTGCGTATAACTGGAATCTAACTACATAATCTTATGAATTTTATAGGGTCTTAATACTTACGTAAACGGAGCTAATCAAGATTATATGATCTACCAAAAATGAATCATATACGTGCGTTTGTGTGGGATTAATTTCTTAAACACATCATTATACAAGACTTGATAAACTAATATTTGTGTTTTATGACAACAAAGAACTAGATATGGAGAGTGAGAGAAAGGTCAAAACTCCAAAGGCACGGCTAAGAAAACAAAACCGTGTACACCATGTCCTCAACTTGACAAGTCTTTGTCTCCTCCTTAACTCACTCTGTCTTATTCTAGTTAGGTCTCAACTTCCAGAAACGACGACGTTTCATTCCGATATAATCTTTTCTCCTCCTCTTATCTCTACCCAACACCACTCAGTTTCATCTCTCTTATTTCCCTTCCCTTGTTTAGTATAAAAACCAGCAAACCCTTAATCTTTTTTTCATCTTCATCTTAATACATATGCATACACATATTCATATAGTGTCTTTTTAGTTTTTACATATGGCAATTGTACCATCCACAACAAGCATCATCACCATGATGAGTAACCAAGTCAACAACAACAATGAAAAAGGTATAGAAGAAGATGATCACAGAGGCGGCCACGAGAGTCGTCTTGAAAATGATGATGAAGCTGATGATCATGATCAAGACATGGTTATGCCTGGATTCCGATTCCATCCCACCGAAGAAGAACTCATAGAGTTTTATCTTCGCCGTAAAGTTGAAGGCAAACGCTTCAATGTAGAGCTCATCACGTTCCTAGATCTTTATCGCTATGATCCTTGGGAACTTCCGGGTAAATATAACATTCCACATGTATATTATACACAGAAATACCTCTACTTGAAACTTTTATTATATACACTAATACATACACATGATATACAATTTATTAAGATCTCTTAAACCTATATAGCCTTCTTACTAATATTATATATGTTGATCTGCGATATTGTCATTTTCTTTCAACACTTCCTTCTTTATATTTTCACTTTTCGGAATAACTGATCTGCTTTTTCTTTAACCCAAAAATGGTAGTGTGTTTATATATAACAATGAAATTCAGAAGAATCTACCATTTATTCATTTCTTAAGCCTATGAAAATCTTTATCTCAATCACAACTTCATAAGATATATATATATATATATATATACTTTTTTTTCTTGACAACTTCATAAAATATTTATAATGGATGTCTTATTTTTGGTGTTATCATAAGATTATATATGTATATTTGATGATACATATGTGTAATAATATGCAGCTATGGCGGCTATAGGAGAGAAAGAGTGGTACTTCTATGTGCCAAGAGATCGAAAGTATAGAAATGGAGATAGACCAAACCGAGTAACGACTTCGGGGTATTGGAAAGCTACTGGAGCTGATCGGATGATCAGATCAGAGACTTATCGGCCGATCGGATTAAAGAAAACCCTAGTTTTCTACTCCGGTAAAGCTCCTAAAGGCACTCGTAGCAGTTGGATTATGAATGAGTATCGCCTCCCTCACCACGAAACTGAGAAATATCAAAAGGTATAAATTCATCAATCAATTCTTGGTAAACACAACCCTAGCTAGGTATCAGCCTTACAAATTTGAAATGAAATCCCTAGATGGTTTGAATTTCATATCTTGATTTAATGAACATTTATTGATTTTAGTGTCGAAATTGACTCATAAGATCCAAAACGCTTGTCACGGAACTAATTAAATGTAAGGCGGCGTTTGCGCTTAAATCCAGAAAAATGTTCATGCCATACGCATGAAGTCTTTAAATTACTAGTCATGGCCCATATGTATAGTAGAAGGCATTAATAAGATAGCTACATGCGTATACATACACACAAATATCACATTCAAAATTCATATATCTATCTAGATTTATTTATATATACCTTAATTCTTGCAGAGGCTTAGTTAGTGATCTTTAATTCATCACATTGTTCCTGCTTCTACATTCATGACTTCTATTTAAGTTGCCAGACAGTTTTTTTGAAAAATCTAATGGCAGATATATAAACCTTTATATAAACTTATGATTGATTACTTATAAATAGTAACGTGTTTACTGGCGAATTGATAGATACATTATTTATTCGGTTTTGTTGCTATTAAATTTGTGTGTTCATTTAGTTCTTATAGATAGCTAAAACACCAAGCTTGATATAAGTTTACAAATCTAAATGAGTTTACGGAAAGCATGACTAAGGAACTAAAAATATATAATCAATTATATTTGTCTTAAATCCCAGAATTGAAAAATGCGATCTGATTTATGTATCACAATCTGACATATGTATATATGTATACGTCAAATGAGAGTGCTCTACCAATGAATCTATAGTTGAAATCATATTCTCTAATATTCATATATAAACTTATAACTGATATGTATCTCAAGTCTCTGATCAATGTTTTTATGTATATATATAGGCTGAAACATCATTGTGCCGAGTGTACAAAAGGCCAGGAGTGGAAGATCATCCATCCTTGCCACGTTCTACATCCACAAGACATCATAACCATAACTCATCATCATCATCCCGCTTGGCCGTAAGACAACAACAACAACAACACCTTCCTTCCTCTTCTAATCATTCCGACAACAATCTTAACAACAACAATCTCGACAAGCTCTCAACCGAATATTCCGGCGACGGTAGCACCATAACCACTACAAACAGTAATTCTGACGTCACCATAGCTTTAGCCAACCAGAACATCTATCGTCCAATGCCTTTTGGTGCAAGCAACACACCAATAATATCTAATCAAGAAGATGATGAAACCGCAATAGTTGATGATCTTCAAAGACTCGTTAACTACGGCCAAATATCTGGTGGAGGTAACATCAATCACCAATACTATCAAATTGCTCAACAGTTTCATAATCAACAACTACTAAACGCAAATGCGTTGCAATCGGTGACGGCAGCGACTACAGCAGCGTTAACGCCTCAAACGCAGGCGACGTTAGCGATGAACATGATCCCTGCAGGGACGATTCCAAACAATGCTTTGTGGGAGATGTGGAATCCACTAGTACCTGATGGAAACAAAGATCATTATACTAATATTCCTTTTAGATAAATTAATCAGATTTTGAATATTACCAATTCCTTAAATAATGCTGCTTCATTATATATCTATATTATATTATGTATACTCGTTATGTATTTTAAACTAGTAATAGCTAGACTACGATTGCTTACTGGCTGCAATTATGTAATGGAACTGATTTTTCTACGTGTATCCAATTTATGAGTTATTTAAATATTAACTACAATTTATTCTAGAGAAAAAGATAAAAATAGTTCTAAATCAAGTTTTTGTTCTCAAACTAGCACTCAAGGTCGAAAGTCACAAAAATAGCATTTAATGTTTTATCAAAAGTCACAAACTTACGGTTTAGAGTTAAAGGGTGGGGTTTAGGATTTAGGGTTTAGGGTTTAGGGTTTAGAGTTTAGGGTTTAGGGTTTAGAGTTGAGAAATGAGGTTTTGGGATAAGATTTCAAATTTTGAAAAATAAAAAAATTAAAATTTTCAAAAGATAAAATGCTATTTTGGTTATTTTAGTTTTTTAAGTGATGTTTTTGTGATATAAACTTAGAAAGGTGCTATTTTGGAGATTTGACATTTATTCTATTCGTTTTAACAACGTATGTAACCGAACGGAGGTAACGATAAACATTTTGATCCAAGAATCGAACAAAGCAAATAATAATGAAAGTTTATATACTCGATTATATTTTTTATATACGAAACAAATCAAACAACACAAAGTAGACTAATTTAAATCACAAATTTCTAGGTGTGTTTTGGCAATATATATGTGTCTATAGTTTTAGACTATATCGAAGTTGTCAAACCTGATTAGTGCGATTCTGCAGATAAATAATCTATTAACTCTTGCTAATTCAGTAACATAAAATATATGGAGATGCTGGCTAGTTTTGTCTGTACGTGTGTGTGTAAGAATTAGGGTTTGTTTAGCAGAAAAAAAAACAAGAATTAGGGTTTGACGAAAATAAACCTCTAGGAAATGCAATGTGAAAAAACGTACGTTTTAAATAACATCTATGTTTAAATTTTCCACAAAGTTTGGATATCAACACGAATGTCAGTCCAAAATTTATAGTTAAACTTTTTTAGTTTGGTTAGCCCTTGTTCAAATATGTCATGTGTATTTTAATTAAGAAAAACGTTGATACAGTGGTTTTGTTCAAACAGTTTTGTTTAACAAATGTTTTAAAGTATATAATTAGATTTTTTATTTGACATTTAAAGTATATATATATATATATATAGCAGGTAATTCATCCAAAAGCAGGTAATACTAAATTTTAACTCCATCAAATATCATTGAAACAAGGTTTTTTTTTTGTAACGCGAAACAAGATTAAGATTTCTTAATAAACGAAATACTTCTTGTCTGGTCGGGGTGGTATAAAAAGAAAGTAAGAAACTCATCAACGCGCCTTCGCGGATGTTAATTTTTACTTTTTTATAAATTGAAATTTGCTTTTATATTATATGTTTTGCATGTGTCCATATATAACTAATTGTATATTAATTACTTAAATATTTTCGAGGTTCAAAGAATCGAATCGGTAATATGGTTATTTTTGGTTATTTGGTTGTAGGTATTTTTAGTTTGGATAAGAAAAAATACCCGAATCGAGTATATGGTTACTTTTGGTACAAATATCTAAATCCGTTTTAGATATATTGGTTATTTAGATATTTTTAGGTTCTTATATATAAAAACTGAATCCACCCGGAATTGGGAGGACCTGACTCGGAACCCACCTAAAAATTTATAATATTCGAGTGGAGCATAATTTCAAACCCTAGGAAATCTCGATATCCGAAAGAAATGATTTGTAGTGGAACGGATACCCGAATACCCATTCCTCAATGATTTTGTAAACAAATAAAAAAACTCTTTGTTAACCATTTTAAATTTTTGTTATAGATGGAACAATTTCATTCAAACATGTCGAATTATTATGGTTAACATGTAAAATAAATATTATCGAATTATTATAGTAAAGGTAATTAATGAAATATTTAATAAGAGTGAAAAAAATGTAAAAATTTCATAAATTACTTAAAATAGGTAAGTTTTTGAATGTCCCGACCGTCCATGACTGATGGATTTTCCACGTCCGCTCACCCGGCCTGTGGGACTCATTTCGTGCGAGGGGAGGTGAGTTAATTCATCAGATATTTGAAAGTCTTGTTTACCCTTTCAATCACCACATGACCTCTCTCCGTGTTTGGGCCTCACTCGCACGATATCGCGAATCACTTACTGATAGGTCACTCATCCTTCCACTACTCCAGTCCAAACACGCTTAATCCTAAAGTTCTAAATAGATATGTACCCGAAAAAGTAAGTGAAAATGACATAAATAATCAAATCAATTCTTTTAAACTTTTGTGCACATACTAGAAATTATGATGTTGCAGAAAGGCTCAGTCACAAGACTTCCATTGACACACTTGAACAAAGGTTCACCAAATCCGATGAAAGAATTAAAAATCCACATCAAAATCGGCTAAGTCTTGCAACCGCACACCAAAAAAAAAATTCATATCGGGTCAAGTTCACCAAGCTAGGCTAGAAGGCGACGACGAACCCAGAGCACTACACATCGTCTTACACAACCATTAAGGTTCCACTGCTCAGCTGATTAAGACAACAAAACAAGATAAAGACAGGGAAATCTCGGGAGAAATTATTCTTTTCTTTCTCTCTCCTCTTAAATTATCTCCAACCTCTCTCTAGGGTTTTCGAAAAGAGATTGTTTCTCCGGCGCCGCCGCGTCTTTTTGGCGGTAGCCGGAGCCCCTTTGTTGTCTCTTTTACCTTTCCGCCTCTCCTTGTCTATCTATGTTCTCTTTGTTCTTGTTTCACGGCTGAGGCGGTGCTCTATCGTAGATCTCCGGTTCAGATCTGGCGAGTTCCAGAGCAGACTTGGGTCGCGCATGGCGTCGTTGGTGAGGTTCGAGGACGGCTTTCCACTCGTTGCGCTCTTCTCCGGCTTTTGTTCTGGGCTTTCTATCCGGAGGTTTTTCCCTCTTCTACGGTGGAGTTTTCGCGAGTCTGGTGGCGTGTGAGGCGTCGGTTTGTGCTTCTTCGGCGGTGCTAGGTTTGGGGTTCTTGAATATCAGATTTCCCTCTTTGCTTTGAGTTCGCTGGTGGTATCCGGTGGTTGCGGGTGGAGTGTCTCCGTGAGTGGGTCTTGCGCCTGCTCTTGTGGTGGTCTCCAGTGGTGGTGCGTAGAAGATAGTCTTCAACGCGTGTTGTTGTTGGCTTCTCCTCAAAGTTGTTGAGGTCCGACGTTGTGGCCCTCCTTGTCACCGTCTCTCTCTCCTTGTGAATCTACAAGCGACTTTGGCTTTTGTTGGAAGAGGGTTGGGTCTATGATGATGATTAAGCATTAGTTTAGCAATCAGCTTTCTTGTTTGCTTGGTGGTTTCTCTCCGGGGGTGGTGTTCTAAATCGGTCTCATTGCTTTATATGAGCTCTCGGGTTAAAGGGGTGTACACGGTCACGGGTTGGATGGATGGAGGCAGCAATCTTCATCTCGCCTCTCCGAACGACGGCATCGTCGATTTCGGGATACTCCTCGTGCTGCCGGTTTGAGATTCTTGGGTAAGTAAGCGAGTTCGTGGTTGTGATTCTTTGGACAGGTGGGGGCTTGTGGGTATTAAGGAAGCTGTAGGAGCCGGCTGCATCAGGGTTTGAGCCGCCCATCTCTCCGGTCTCTCGCGGTAACCGGACGCTTGTTCTGCTCTCGCCTTTTCCTTTGGTTCTTCCTCGCTGCGTCGGCGTTAGGATCAAAATCCGGTCCTCAGCTTTTTCAATTTGGTTATTGTTCGTTTCTAGGTTCTTTGTTTAGTTTCATTTTGCAATTTGCTACTACTCTCTGTGTATCTTCTGTAACAAATTCAAAAATTCTGGTTTAATATTAACATTTTAACAAAAAAAAAATAACAAGATAAACACATTACTCTTTCTTTCTTTCTTTCTTTTTTTTTTATTTTTTTCTCTATCTGCGGCTATTAGAGCATCCACATTAGCGGTTGTAAAGGGGTTCATGGGTTCGGGTTCTTAGGTCCGAAACGGAAAAAAAAAGAGAAAATGGGTTAATTTCGGTGAACCGGCTCTTACGAGTGAACCCGTATGATACGGGTTCAAGCCACGTGTCAATCACCTATTGGCCATGCCTTTTCGGATAGACGAGGAAGAAACACGGGTTGAGCGTGTTTCACTTCATTTTCTCTCCTCTCCGAAAAAGCTAGGGTTTCTCGCAGAGAGAGGCGATTTCTCTAGCAACGCCGACTGCCGGAGATTTTCTCCATCTAATCGACGACGGACTGTCTCCTCCACGAGCTCAGGTCAGTATCGAGTAGATTCACGGTTTAGGGGATTCGAAATCGAGTAGATTCACGGTCTCGGGGATTCAATTCGAAATTGATTTGGGGGTTTCGAGGTAGGGTTCTAAATCGATTTAAGGGTTTCGATTTTTGGTTGTAATTCGTCATGCGGGTTCGATTTAGGGTTCGTTTATGGGGGTTTCTAAATCGATTTGGGGGTTTTGAGTAAGGGAATCGTTTTGGGGGTTTTGTTTTATGGTTGTAAATCGTCATGATGGTTCAATTTAGGGTTCGTTGCATGTTATTTGTTTCGTCTTTATGTTCTAATCATGTCGATTTCTGGTATAGATGGATCCCGCAGAAGAGAGAAGAGAGAGAAAGAGGCATAAGGAGTACATCAACATGCTAGGATATGTGGCCGATTCACAATACAAGATTCCGACAAGGTGTCCGTGTGGTGGGAGAATCATTGACGAGGTTCGGGGAAGGAGGACTACGACACTCTTCCTGGGAAGCGCTTCTTCACCTGCAAAAACTACGAGGTAAGTCTGAATTGGCATACTTGTATAAATTATGTTGCAACGCAATTCTGAGTTGTGTTTTTTTTTCTAAACAAGGATGATGGGTTACATTATCGTCAGCCTTGGGTGATTGGTGTCCAGGAGGAGATCGAATGCCTGACTAAGCGGGCCGAGGAGGCTGAGAAAGTGATCAAGGGGGTGCCAAATCTCAATAAAAAGATTGAGATACAGGAGGTTAGTTAAGTATACTCTGCTAGTGTATCAATTATGTTCTTTAACGTAGTTAAATATTTGTATAGTTAGTGTATCAATAGTTAAGTCACTAACACAGTTTCATTGCTGTTTCCATATCCAGGCACAGGTTGAAAACCTCACAGTCCAGGTCGCTGACCTGGAGAAGCTCTGCTTCGAATGAAAACCAAAGGTAAACTCAACTGAACTAGATTGATAAACTAGACCTGAATTGCTTGTGGTTGTTATGTTAAACGGTGCATGCTGTAGAACTAGACTGAACTAAACTGAACTAGAATGATGAACTAGAAGTAGAACACGTGTGAATGATGAACTAGAACTAGAACTAGACTGAACAAAACTAAACTAAACTGAACTGAACTGAACTTAAAATGAAAACATATACGTTTTGAGGAAATATACTTAAAATGAACTAACGGAACTAATAGAACTGAACTAGAACAAGTAAACTGAACTTAAAATTTTCATTAACTCTGTGTTGGTTGGTTGTTGTGATGAATGTTCGAGTTTTTCAACTGATTTGATGTGTAATGAATGCTCTATGTGAACTAGTTGTTGTGTAATTAAGTATAATCGTACTAAGTATAATGAATGTTTGGTAGTTAGAGTATGTTTAATTTTTCTCTCCTATCAACGCAAAAACTAGTTTAAAACATAGGAAATCCACTTCTGAAAACACAAACCAACTTAAAAACACCAACCAAAACCAAAATGGATCATTTTTCCCTAAACTCTCCCGGGTTTGTTAACCTATTAACTTCCCAGAGCAGTCAAACAATAGACGTAGAGTCTTCTGAGGTTCCTAGGTTTAGTAGCCAGAGCTCTGAATCTCCCAAACCAGTGGAAAGGAGAAAGTGGACACAAAAAGAAGACATTGTGCTGATCAGTGCTTGGTTGAACACCAACAAGGATCCCATAGTGAGTAATGAGCAGAAGGCAGTTGCTTTTTGGAAGAGAATAGAGGAGTATTTCAACTCAAGCCCTCAGCTCAGTGGCTTCCCTCCGAGAGAGGCAAGTCACTGTAAGTAGAGGTGGGGAAGAGTGAATGAGCAGGTGTGCAAGTTTGTCGGAAGCTATGAGGCTGCTTTGAAGGCGCAAGCTAGTGGCGAAAATGATAATGATGTCATGAAGACTGCCCATGACATCTTCTTCAATGACTACCAGGTCAAGTTCACCCTTGAACATGCGTGGAGGGAACTTAGGTTTGATCAAAAATGGAGATCAAACTGTGCTTGCAAAGATGGTGCAAAGGACAAAAGGAAGGAACCTGCGGAGATGGTGCCTGACTTGGAAGACGTTAGGCCTCCTGGTGTTAAGGCTTGCAAAGCAGCGAAACGCAAGAAGTATGGAAAAGAAGCAGTTTATGATTAATTACAGAGCATGCTAGCTGTGAAAGAGAACATATCCAAACAAAAACTCCTTGATCGTCTTCTTGCCAAAAAAAGATACTCTATCTGATATAGAAGTGTCACTGAAAAACAAACTAGTTTCTCAAATGCTTTGATCTGGTTGCTTGTTAACTTGTTTTCTTGCTTCTTTTGGTTGTTAACTTGTTTAGTTGCTTCTTTACTTGTTTACTTGAGTACTTGTTTACTTGTTTACTGGTTTACTTGTGTTTGTTTCTACATTTTTTTACTAACATGAAATGCTTTGATTTGTTTTGTTTTGCAGGTCACGGGTTGTACTTGTCTACTGGTTGGTTCTGCAGGTCACAGGTTCTACCTAGCTATTGTCTTTATGTTTCTGTCTACTTGTGTAATTGGTCACGGGTTGTTCTTTCCTCTTGTATTGTTCTGAACTTATGTTTCTGTATCTTTGTTTCACGGGCAAAGTGTAGAATTTTGTTTGTTTCTACACTTTGTTTTTTTTCATTCACGGCTATGTAATGGGATGCTCTATATAAACTATGTCTTTCTTTTATTGCTCAAATGTGCAACAAACTTAACTTCTTCTCTTAAAAATTGTCTCTCTACTTCTTCAAATTGTCTCTCTACCTCTTCAAATTGTCTCTCTTGAGTCTACAAACTTGTTTTACACTTAACCAAATTTCCAAAACACTTAACCAAATTTCCAAATTGTGTCTCTATATATATAATTTTTTTTTTCGTGAACAACATTCATTTCTCTTCTAAAAAAAATGTCTTCCTCATCTTCTGATGCCGTAGATGAAATATTAAACGAAGCTTTAGAAGAAATGTTCGACCAACAATTTGATCATACCTTCAACTCAATAATTGATGGTCAAGCCAACAAACCGAAGAGACGATCTTATATCGAAAGTGATCGGGAACAAGGACACAATCTACTATGGAACGACTATTTTGGAGAACATCCTACATATCCACCGCCAATGTTTAGGCGTCGTTTTTGAATGAACAATCCATTGTTCCTTCGCATTGTCGATCGCCCAAGTAATGAAGTTCCATACTTTGAGCAAAGAAAAAATGCTCACGGAAGGTTAGGGCTATCTGTACTTCAAAAGTGTACATCAGCTATACGTATTCTGGCATGTGGTCAATCGGGAGATACGTATGACGAATATCTCCGACTTGGTGAAAGTACTGCACTTTTATGTTTGGAAAATTTCACTAATGGGATAATACAATTGTTTGGAGATGAATATCTAAGAAGACCTACACCGAAAGATCTTCAACGATTACTCGATGTTGGAGAGGTACGCGGGTTTCCAGGAATGATAGGCAGCATCAACTGTATGCATTGGGAGTGGAAAAACTGCCCAACGGCTTGGAGAGGGCAGTACACACGTGGTTCAAGAAAGCCGACAATTGTCTTAGAGGCTGTGACGTCACATGATCTTTGGATATGGCACGCATTTTTCGGAGCTCCAGGTACCCTCAACGATATTAATGTTCTTGATCGGTCACCAGTTTTTGATGACATTTTACAAGGTCGAGCTCCTAAAGTTAAATTCAAGGTCAACGGCCACAATTATCGTATGGCGTACTACCTTACCGACGGAATTTATCCGAAATGGTCAACATTTATCCAATCCATCCCACTTCCTCAAGGTCCTAAAGCAGAGCTATTTGCTGAACGTCAAGAATCCGTCAGAAAAGATGTCGAACGTGCTTTTGGAGTATTGCAATCGAGGTTTGCAATAGTTAAAATCCCAGCGAAACTATGGGATAAGGAAAAGATATGAAGGATTATGAGAACTTGTGTCATACTGCACAATATGGTAGTAGAGAATGAACGCGACGGATACACTCAGTATGATACATCTGACTTCGAAGCAGGAGAGTCAAGCAGAAGTTCGAAAGTGAAAAGGAGAGAAAGTGTGAACATCCCCACTACAAGAATTTACTAGAATAGCTACCGATTATTTTATAGCTAGGAGACACAATCCGTAGCTAAAATTGGGCAGGCAACAGATGGCGACGGATCAACTCCTTGGCCTCAGCGCCCACGCTAAACGTAATCTGTAGCTAATCTATAGCCAGCTAGCGACAGATTATCAAGAGCAATATTCGTAGCCAATAGTAACGATGTGGCTACGACTTAGTCTGTTGCCAATTAGTGACAACTTTGGCTACTGATTTCTATAGCTATGAGGCTACAAACTTTAGTGACAAATCTCTCCTGGCAAATTTGTTGCTAATATGGTCACAAATTTGATTACAAAATATTTAATTTTCAATAAACAAATCAAACCATATTTTTCAGGCATTATTATTTGTAAAACAGATTATAATAAAAACCAAAATTTTTGATACATTGTAAAATTATAGTTGATCTTGTAGTCTACAAACGAATGCTTAAATCTAAAAAGTGCAAACTAGACAACAAAATATAAAAATATGAGAAAAAGATTTCTAGTAGAGATCCTGTAAGAATTCAAAAACATGTGCCTTAGATGTTATCTAGATTCATCTACTTGTTGGGGAAGAATCGTAGTTCATATGCTCGTTGATACATAGACATGTAGATGGAGAGCGGTGGGTGAGGCATATGTACTGGCACTTTGAATCCCCGAGCTTCACACATAGCAATCAACTGCTGGCTCATACATTGACTCTCATAACAAGCTTGACGTGGAAGAACAGCTGGTGGTACACGGTAATTGACTAAACCAGCAGTATATAAGCATCACTAGACAAAAAGTAATATGCTTTATCAGCAACAAGTAGAATTATAATAAAAGACATGATTGTTCACTAAGAAGATCAAGATTTAAACATAGCTACAAATAGTATCTCTGAATTTGTAAATACATACCTACAACGTTCTTTGTCGTTGAAATATATACGAGTATCTCCTATCATCCGCCGCACAGTGAAGCTTCGCCGACACCACCAGAACTAGCTTCCTCTGGACCATAGGTTCTTCAGATCCGGCGTTGATGGCCTCAGCTCCACCCCCACCATCTCATGCCGCCATCGTTTTCTCCACCTCCACCATCTCTTGTCGCCGGTGCTTCTTACCATGCTTTTCTGGTGATTATTCTGTCTGCCTCCTCCGTCTACTTAGCTGCTAAGCCTGCTGCACTCATGCTTCTGAAGAATCTTAATACACTGAATCAAAAACAAAACTGAATCTGAGAAAGAGAGAGAGAGTAAGAGACCCAATCGAACCTCCACTCCTAGTCTTCTTCTAAAGCTTCTCAAGTCTTCTTCTTCTTAATCCTTGGAGTTGTTTCACGGTGATTGAGGAAGAGACATAGAGAAGAGTCTTCGTTGATAGAGATGGAAAGAGAGAAACATATGAGAGTGATAGAGAAAGAAACGGACACAGATTAGTAAATCTGGACCATTAGATTCAACTGATCAACGGTCCAAATTTGTAATCCGCACACTACCTTTCCAACCAATAGGAAGCACTCACTAAATTATTATCTTTAGTGTTATTTTGGAGCTAAACCCGAAAGTACTTGGGAGGGAAATAGCAAAATTGAGGCCATTAGTGGAGCCAAAAATATTTAGGAGGAAAATGTGTGGAGGCAAAATAATTAATGAAGAAAACTAACATTTTTGATATAAAAATGAAAAGGATATTTATAGTAACCAAATTCATACACTTTAATATGAAAATTAAATTTCACCTAACCAATTAGAATTTACTAACCAAATTTTTATATTTTTAACAAATTATTAAATATAAATTCTTAATCCTAAATCACAATTCCTAAAAAATATAACTCTATACCATGATTCCTAACTAAAGTAGTTACCAAATATTTTCATTCTAACATCACAAATTTATACATTTTTAGTAATCTAATATAAATTTCTAAAAGAATATAATTTACGATATTTTTAACAACTTCTTAGATATAAAAACTTTAACCCTTAGCCCCAAACCACAATCCCTATATTCTAAACCCTAAATCTCTAACACAAGTATCACCAAACACAATAAACATATAATATTTGAAGTGTCACATATACGCATTATCTTAATTCAAACATTACTAGTATCGATCATGTGCCACAAGTGCAAATTTCAAACATATAGCACATACATATCAGTTAGATACATAAATATTTATAGCATGTTTTGCAAACCACAAAAAAATTTGGCGACAATTTATTTCTCGTTGGTTAGTAGCTATTTAGCTAGAGAATGACTATAGATCATATCCGTAGCTAGATAGCAATAGATCGCTACGGATTAGCTACAAACTTAGCATTTTTTTGTTTGGTCGCTATCCGTCGCAACTTTCATCGCTAATAATTATGGCTACGGAAATGTTTTCGCCAGTCCTTCGCTATTTTCAATAATTCTTGTAGTGCCCTAATATGCTTGGGATTCGGAATCAAATTCGGGATCCACAAATACATGATCGTTTGAAAGCTGATTTAGTTGAAAATGTATGAGAAAAACATGGTAATCATGATGAAAAATCTTTGTATGTTATTTGTTCAAGAAAAAAAAATTATGTTTTAATTTGTTCTAAAAAAAAATTATAATTGTATGTTTGTATCTTTTAACTCTGAATATGTTATTTGCTCAAAAAAAAATCTTTATATGTTTTAACTCTGAATATGTTATTTGCTCCAAAAAAAATATATAAAACTTTGTATGTTCATGAATTTTAATTGTATTGAATAAAAACTTTTTTAAAAAATATTTCATTTTATTCCTATGAACTTTATCTTTAGATTCACCAATGGAAAATCAAAATATATACAGATTCATCACTATTTATTGTCCCATCAAAAATATATTAAAAAATTTCTAACAATCCCAAGAGGGGATGTTTCTCAAACTAATTTAAGGTTTATTTATGAAATAACCAAAAATAAAATTAGTTTTGTAAAGAGAAATAAGAATAGAATAGAGGAGAGACCGTATGGTTTGGTTAGATAGTGAATTATGGTTTGTTTTTGTTAGCCAGTGAGTGCAATTTCCAATTAACTAATCTCTCCGAGAAATTTATGAACTTCATCTCTTCGTATCCGAAACCCACAAGTAAAATGTGGTCCTTTTCGTTTCCTCTGCTTCTAAGCTTCGTTGAAGCATTTGACCCAGATTTTGATTTTCACCGGAAAAGTGGTCATCTTCGCCGGCGATTGTGAGGCTAATTCATTCTCCGGGGATCCAATGTTATGGAGGGATTCACTAATCCTACTCCTCGTACTGTTGAAGAGGTCTTTAGGGACTTCAGAGGTCGACAAGCTGGTCTCATTAAGGCTCTCACCTCTCTCTGTCTCTGTTCTTTCCTGTTTTGTCTGATTGTCCGAAAAAAGTTACTATCTTTATGGGTTTTTTGTCATTTCGTGAAATTTGACGTTTCTGGGTTTGGTTTACTTGTTCATGCAGATATGGTGAAGCTTTACCAAACGTGTGATCCTGGTGAGTTATGTCTTCCTCAGTGTTTCATTCATTTGTTGACAGGTCAATTGTTTCAGAGTGATATTGTTTATGATGAGTAAAAGTTTTCAGGAGCTTCATCTTGTTTAATTGTTTGGTAAATATGTAACTTTTTCTCATAGTGACTGTGTTTGTTTAGTTTATAGTTTTCTATCTTTCTCAGCCTTATGGAAGAGTTGATTTGTTGATTTTGAGTGTCTACATGTTAGTCCTCTCCTCTGTGTGTGTTTGCTTTTTTTGTTTATTTAGAGAAGGATAACTTGTGTCTCTTTGGACTTCCAAATGATTCTCTTGTGTTATCTCTGTGCCTGGTTTTAACAATATCTGTGAGTCTTTATATTAACTCACTTGCTGCTGTTCAGTGCATCACTCTTTTTTATAATTTCGGTTTTCTACTTTCCATCTCTTGATTCATGAGACATAGTTGAAGCCCACAAGTCTTATGAATCCCACCTAAGTGAACCAATGTTAGTTGAGTAACATACATGATTCATGTCATTAGAGTTGATACGCCTAGGTAGTTTGCACTGGAATGTAGCTATTGTTGGCAGCCGGGAAACAATATATGCATCTGTAGTAACCACTTGCCTTCTTGATTCTTTTTACAGGAAGAGGCTCTTTCAGATGATAAACGACCTCCCAACAATTTTTGAGGTTGTGAGGACGATGATGAGCATGGTGGCCCTTGTGGCGCTTGCGGAGACAACTTCGGTACATATGAGTTTTGGATTTGCTGCGACGAGTGTGAGAAATGGTTCCATGGAAGATGTGTGAAGATAACACCTGAAAAAGCAGAACGTATCGTAGTACATTACAAATGCCCTAGTCCCTAGATGCAGTTACAAGAGAGCCAAACCTTGTTGATGTTAAAATAAAACAACCAAAAGAAGAAGAGAAAATAGTTAAAGGAGGATACTGTGAAAGAAGGAGAAGAGGTTCCCCAGTTTATTGAACAAAAGGGTCGTTACCCAGTTTATTGAACAAAAGGGTTTTAGAAATCGTAGGAGCATCTCCAAAATACACTCTATAACTTCAAATATGAAGGATGTGACTGGTAACCATCGAAGAACATTAGGAATGATTAGGAAAAGATTGAATAGGAATAAAATTTTGGAAATGATGAGGAATGAGAGTTCTTTATCAAAATTAACAAGGAACAAATTTGCATTATAATTCTCTACAAAAAAGGGAATGAGAAGGAATGAAGAGGAAAAAATATTCCTCATGAATGGTAACATTTTTGAGGAACGTTAAGGAATATAGTGTTCCTCTTCATTCCCTTGGTTACCATTCAAACCCGAAGTTTTTTGCTCTCTTAAAAAAAACTTTGAAACTTCAAATTTGAAGTTTTGAAAAGTGAAACTCTTTATTTGAAGTTTTGCTATTCAAAACTTCAAATATTAAGTTTCATATTTTTATTTGTATTTTGGTCTTTACAATCACACATCACCTTTATGATTCATAAATATTTTCTCGTTTATTGTTTTAATCCTTTAAAAAATTATATCTCATAAATATTTTAAATTTTGTTTACAGATTTTAAATTTTACACATAAAATTAAATTAAATTTTAAAATAAGATTTAAAATATTTTAAGCTAGATTTAGACAACAATAATATACAAAAAAAAACTTTAAAAAAAATTGTAAAAAATAACATGAAGACATGACTATTACACAAATTTAAAAATTACAACAACACTAATAATCAGGTAAGTTTGATCCGGAACCTTCAAAATTTTTAAATATTGTTCAAATTTTTTTGTGTAACTGAAAATGGTTGTTGTTTTTGATGTCTTTTCGTACAATTTTTTCTTGTTCATATCAAATATATTCACAAGTATTAATATCATCAAAAATAAATTAGTCTTTTAGCAATATTTTATGTTTCTCTTTTACTTTCTTGTTCTGATCTCTTGTATTTACAAGTATCAATATTACCCGATTTCAACAACTTTTAGCTCGTAATCTACAAAGTAAAAATGAGGAGAGCCATTTTTACTTAGAAATGCACTAATAGATCATATATGCATTACAAAAATTATTTTATGAAATAATATGATATTTTGTTTGAAGTTTAATATTAATTAAATTATTTTTATTTAAATTTTTCTATTTTAATATTAATATTTTTGTAATATGTTTATATATGTTCTAGTTATTTACAAAAGTTTTATAAATTCAAATTTGTTATGAAAAATATAATTATCATATTATAAAATATAAATAGTTTTGAAGTTGAGTTTGAAGTTTTACTTTTGGAAAATAACACTTTTAAACTTCAAATATAGAGTTTTGAAAACTTTAAAATAGAGTTTCTTTTTGGAGATGCTCCGAGAAGAATAAAAAATAGTTGGAAATATGCTGGAGTATATATTATTTATCAACTATTACTATGTCTTTCATAAGCCTACATATATCAGCTTATGTGATTTTGCGTGGTTTTTTTATCATCACGTAAACTATATCCTCCAGTTTGACCCCCAAAAAAAAATTAAAAGATTGTAATCAGTATTAGTAATCTTTTTAATTTATGTCATATATTTCTCTAATCAAAATTTTACCGAAAAGGTTGTTTTCTCAATGATTTTTCCATCAGTTCAACCTACTTTTTCAGTTTTTTTTTTTTTATCAAACAACCTACTTTTTCAAGTAATTTACGACTCTTACTCTACATGATAACGATAAGTTTGTGACAGATTCAGACAAACTAGTTTAATCTATGAGTGGTAATTCAGTTTTAGTTTGAAAGTTATCTGAATATACGTTTATACAAACAAACAATAGGTTGCATATTTTAATTTCCTTAATACCTTTTGTAAAACTATATGCAATTCAAATAGTGATACAATGATAATGACATAAATGACTAAGAGCATCTTCATTGGTAAAACCAAGTGTCTTTTAATGATTTTTTAACTATTAAAATTAAGATAAGGGATTTTGTTAAGATACACTTAATTATAGTAGTTTATTGGTGGTTTCTTAATTAAGGTTCTTAACAATAAAAAAAATTAAACTTTTTTAAGCATAAAATTTTAAACAAATATTAAATTTATTTATTAAATAAAACAAAGTCAAAAATAACATTTTAAACATAGATTTTAAAATAGAAGCATGAAAACATAAAAACAAATAGTAGTAAAATAAACGATAATAATTTCAAAGAGGCATCAAAGCTGAGTTGTTGTCTTGATCACATCTAAATTTACGCCATATATGTTCAACCAAATCGCATTTCAGTTGTTGATGTGCTTGTCTATCACGAATTCTTGTTCGAACACCCATCTGATTGGCGATATTAGTTGGGATATTTGTAGAATAGGTGGGATCGACATGTGAACTTCCGCTCCCTTCTCCTTGTTGGAAATCTGAGATATCATATTGAGTGTATTCATCTCTTTCGTCTTCTGCTATCATATTATGGAGTATGATACATGCTGTCATAATCTTTCAAATCTTTACTTTATCCCAAGAAAGGGCGGGATTTTTGACAATGGCAAATCGAGCATGCAAAACTCCGAAAGCACGCTCGACATCTTTTCGGACAGCTTCTTGACGTTGCGCAAATAAAACTGCTTTTGGCCCTTGGGGAATTGGAATAGATTGGATAAAAGTTGCTCATTTTGGATAAATACCATCGGTGAGATAGTAAGCCAAATGGTACTCTCTTCCATTGACCGAGAAATTCACTTGCGGGGCTCGACCATTTATTATGTCATCAAAAACAGGTGAGCGATCAAGAACATTAATATCATTTAAGGTACCTGGAGGTCCAAAAAACGCATGTCATATCCAGAGATCATATGAAGCAACCGCCTCTAAAACGATGGTGGGTTTTCCCGAACCACAAGAATATTGGCTTTTCCAAGCTGTGGAACAATTCTTCCACTCCCAATGCATACAATCGATGCTTCCTATCATCCCGGGAAATCCACGAAGCTCTCCAATATGAAGTAGACG